>NC_085846.1:107427583-107752583 GCF_035594765.1 Anolis carolinensis | reverse complement strand
CATAGGCAATGGCGGAAGGAGGGAAATGGCTGCGAGTGCAGGAGTCATCAAAGAAGTAATGCACGGAGAAAATGCATTGCTCAGAGCTGAAATATTTTGGTCTGTCCTCACCACAAACATGCAACCCTGGAAAAGGGGTGTTATCGAAAAATTGATACACACACCCCTCTAATAACAATAAATTTAAAATATTTTCACAGATATTAGCTGGGTCTCAGCCCCTGCTCAACTCAAAACATTCCTGGGAGGATTAAACCCCCAGGCCATAAGCAATGCCCACCCAAAGACTTCTCATATGTCTTGATTCAGGTTTATGCTTTATTAATAAACAGAGAGGAGAAGACTCATATATATACCCAAAAACTGCAGTACAACCATATACATATTCCTGGGCATCCAAAGAAACTGAATATAAAATGTGCTTGGGAAACTGTTGGAAAACTAAACATCCAGAAAGCCCTAACACAGTGGTTCTCAACCTGTGGGTCCCCAGATGTTTTGGCCTCCAACTCCCAGAATTCCTAACAGCTGGTAAACTGGTTGGGATTTCTGGGAGTTGTAGGCCAAAACACCTGGGGACCCACAGGTTGAGAACCACTGCCTTAACACTTTAATCTGATCAATTTTCCTTTTGTAATTCTGAGAAAACACCTAGAACCAAGATTAGGCTGTAGCTCTAATACCTTAACCCTGTTGCCCCAAGAAACACCTACATTTACAAATAATACACACACACACACACACACACACACACACACACACAATACAAAACCATACATTTATTTAATTAACAAAACTGACCCAGCTCTATGCCAGATCTGCTGTGTGTCTCTTTCTTGTTTTCTAACTTCTTCACTGTTGTGAAACTTTACATAATCAAACTGACAGCTCAAATATGTCACCCTTCTGTTTCTAAAACTGAGCCCCAGCTGTACAACAGCCCAGCACAAGGTCCATTAGATCCAAGGTTATCAAACAGCAGAACTTATATGATGTAATGCTTATGTGACTTTGGACCATGTGGCTATCTCGAAAAACAAAACAGATTCTTCCAGTGGTCTCCCTGTTGAGAGACGGATTACCAGCAACTGCCAGGACTCATCAAGGACTTTGTTTACCCACTTGATTGATTTTCCGGTTTCCTCATCCTTTGTGTAGAGATTATTCCAAGCTTCCAAAGTTCATTACTGCTAAGTATCCATTCTTTCCAGTCTGGACAATGGGGCCCACACCTTCAGTGGCAGGCACAGCAAGAAATCTTTAATGACCAACCAGGAGCAGGAATGAGAGGTTTGAATAGCTGCCAAACTTTATAAAATGTGCTGCATTTTCTGTATGAGTTAAGTCAGTTCTTTTGGTGGTTGTGCTGATTGGTCATCCATCTGGCCAGGTGAATAAACATCTGTTAATGCCTTTAAACCCAGTCATGTTTTTCCTAGCTTTCAAAGTAGCATAGTGTATGGGCAAGAGACTTACACTGCTCCCTGGTGGCAGACACCTGATTTTGGTAATAAGGGGAACTACTACAGTAGTGCAGAAACAAGATTCTGCCCATAGACTCAGCTTAATACATTCTTTGGACTCAAGACTCATAATAAACATTATAAAATAAAGTCAGTAAAGTAAATGTAAGTATTCTGTTTACAAATACTCTGAAAAATATTTGTAAACAATCAAATTAATCAATTACTTTTTTACTGTAAAATTTATTTACTGGCCTGAAACAAAGTTTAACAGAAGTGAATTTTCAGTTTCTGGGGTCCTTTTCTGGTCATTACAATGATTTGTTTCAATTCATAATTAGCATTGAACATAATTTTACTGAGGGGGAAACTAGTGGTGCTAGATATGCATGGAGTAGGTTGACAAAAAAGGAAAATAAAGGAGAGAAAATAAAAATTGCATGTTTTAAAAGGAGTTAAGAAAATCAGATGGCAGAGGATAAACTGTCTCTACCAAACCTGGTCATTTGGAGAGTATGAAGTCCACCTTGATGACAGTGGCTACAGAAACATTTACAGAACAACAAAAGAAAGGGAGAAATACAGAACCAACTGGGAAGAAAAATGAAATATGGGCAAATGAGTTATTATCATGGATCTGCAGGATGAGAAAAGAGGGTCAGCAGAGATTTGGAATGAATAAATGAGAAAGTTTGGTAGAAAGATGCAGAAAGAAAGGCACTGCCTTCATTATTCAATATAAATGAACAAAGAGGAGATTAAATATATAATCAAGGGCAAGTAGGAGACAAAAAAGGAAGGGTTGACAGCTATAATAAGAAAAATAATTTATGCATGTTTATTGTGATTTATGCAGAGAAAGAAATGCAAGTTTAGAGAGATTGCCCATCATTTATGATACAAAGAGACAAAATAGCCAGATACCAAATCACGATGAACTTGTCAATCTTCTGGCTAAGAAAATATTGTTCTTCTTAAACAAATGTGATTTTAAATAAAATTATAACCATCTTTATCATATCTAAGTCAACTCCTTTTTTCTCTATAAGAACTTGTCTACATATTAATTAAAGGGATGGCCGCTGAATTATTTTGTTGTGAGGTATATGTCATCATCATTCAAATTGCAAACTATGTTTCAGTGTTACTAACCATCATTCTGCTTGAAAAGTTCAGCTCTTGAAGAAAGATGTGAGGCAGCTCCATCCAATTAAATTGGCAGTGACCTGACAAAAACATCATCTTTTACAACCTTAGCCTGAAGCACAGTATAGTGATTTTTTTCTTGTTGCACTATAACCTACACAAAAGCATTTCAACTATGGGGATGAAATGCTGTCAATGTAGTGGCATTTGGAAACATTTTTATATGATCTCTTTTCTCTTACTCAACACAATCAAATATAGTTTATTTTAAATAGTTTATGAAGTTGTACGAGAGTTTATTCTTTCAATTATCGAATATTCGAAAAGAAAAGCATAGACATTTACTTTTAATCTTACCAAGCACTTTGGTTTCTTTTTAATAACTTTAATAACTTTAGATTAGCTCTAGAAACTGAGAAATAACATGTTTGTTTCTGTTTACTGTAAATTTTAGTAAATGTTTCAAAGTTCAGGATACCGTCTCTAATTCAATTTTTGGAGTCCCATATTATCTAATTTTACCTAATTTAAGTAGAATTCAAAGTGGCTTTCGCTGGGACAATAGACAGGAGATAAACTAGCATGGTGGATTACCTGGAGACTAAAAATAGAACTAAACATTTGCTTTCCGGTATTTTAGCGAAAACCTCTACAAAGTTTCCCTCTGAGCCATAGCATCCTAACATACTATGATACCATAGTAGATAAAATAGACCGCACGTAATAACAGAATTCATTGTAATTAAAGCTGCAGTATTTGTCATTTTCTCCTTTTCCATTTGAGATAATTTTTCACGCTTTGGTATTTTCTTTTCCCAGAAAGTGCTTGGTACAAAATGGACTTTTTTTCTGTAGAAAAATGTCGCTGACCATTTTCTTATAGTGACCCATTATCTTGATATGCTATCTCATTGTGCCGACACACTTTTTCATCAAGGATAAGAAAACTGTAAGAATTCATTGCATCCTTGTAGTACACACAATTTCCTTGCAAAAGTACTTGAGTCTTTGTGTTGGTGTCGCTAGATAGGCCAAGGAGCTTATCACATAACATTGTAAAATCACAATTCCATTGTGCTAGTCCTGGCATTGTTTGTATGATGTCTTAGCTCTGCTAGTGCTGTACTTTGCTATACTGTTGTTGAGTTCTTTGGAAAATCTTACACCCACTAACTACCCCCCCCCCCCCCCGAACCCACTATGGTTTGCAAATATCTCGTTCTGCTTCACTGTGATATTGGAAGCATACTGGGTATGGTTTCATTGCTTCTCCCTTGGGTATTTCCTGGGTTTGTCCAGAAAAGAACACCAAAATACTTCTGGTGGTTGGACTGGTAGGACACTGGAATTCCTAAAAATTCCCAGGAGAACCACTATAAGGAATTATCCATTATCCATAAAAATAAGGGGAGTGGTGCAATAGTGCAATTCTTATTTAATCCTGTTAAGAATGAATAGCCAGAGAAATCACAGGGTTCAGCAAAAATTTAAAGAGTAATACACAGACAATATACAAACGGGGCTGCAGCGGTGCAATGGGTTAAACTGCTGAGCTGTGGAACTTGCTGACCGAAAGGTCGGTGGTTCAAATCCATGGAGCAAAGTGAGTTCCTGTTGTTAGCCCCAGCTTCTGCCAAAAATGCTGTTCAAAAACATGTAGATGTAAGTAGATCAATAGGTACTGCTCAGGTGGGAAGGTAACAGTGCTCCATGCAGTCATGCCGGCCACATGACCTATGGACAATGCCGCCTCTTCGTCTTAGAAATGGAGATGAGCACGACCTCCCAGATTTGGACACAACTAGGCTTAATGTCAAGGGAAAACTTTTACTTTTACTATACAGACAAATGTTAATTCTCAAGGAGAAAACATAGGAAAGGATACTGGAAGGGACATGATGCTTTTTCTGAGTTGAGAATGAGGGAGGCGGGTTCCATATTAGTATACTAATGCAATTGCAATATTGTGTAATTATGGCATTCCTTTCTAACAAAGGATCTCAAATCATGGAGTAGGACATGGAATAAATGGCAGTGAAAATGGTACTGCCCTATTTTAAGTGCAAGAAAGTAACAACTGAAGTGCAAATGCAGTGATGGTGTGAAATAGTACACTACAATTTTTCTACCTTTTAGACTACAAGAGAAATGGGTTTGAGACAAACGACCTGAAACAACTAGTGAGATGAACACCGAAGCCAATAAAGCTATAGCTCTTAGGAACTTTGATAAAGAAAGTCTGAAATCTGTGGGAAAATCTATTTTTAGGACCACCAGAGTACATTATTGTGCCTACAATTTTGTTCCTGCAGTAAGATAAGTGCAATTCATGACACATTACCATTTAAAGAACTCATTTGAAGCAAATCAACTAGACACTCAAGGATTAGAAACTGGCAGGGCAATTATTGACAGGTGCAAAAAAGCACTTACAACAACTGGGCCCAATATCAATATAATTATTATTAAGTTTAGAAACACCACTTCCCCTTGCTGCACTGATCATTTTGTTCAAGCTGTTTAATACGTGCATTGATCAAAGCCATATGTAAGTACAAATCCCATAAAATTGCACTGAGAACAAGTATGCCAAGGTGTGTTTTTTTTTTCCAAGCCCAGTATGAGGTGAGAAATACAAATATTGGAGAAGAAAAAGGGAATAATAGCTATATGGCTGTAATGCCAGAAAAATAGGTATATTGGGTATATTCACACATATGATGATGTGCTCTGGTGGTATCTTGTGGAATGCCATAATGAAAAATTATTTTTGAGACTTGATGCGATCTGAACAGCTGCTTTTAGCAAGCAGTATGATGCGGGCTTTGATATGCATTCGATTTATATGGTTTTTGTTATTTAAGTAATACCCAAGGAGATAAATAATTAGGAACAAGGCTGCAGTTGGCAAGGAGGGGAGTTTAAGGTTGTTCTTAAAATCCAAACATATACAGTGAAGCTGCTTTTGTTGGCAACTTTCATATTGTGGTGGCGCAATGGGTAAAATCCTTGTGCCAACTAAACTGATAGCCTGAAGACCTGAAGGTTGGTGGTCCAAATCCACAAGATGGGGTGAGCTCCTGTCTGTCAGCCCCAGCTTCCCATGCAGGGACATGAGAGAAGCCCCTCGCACAATGGTAACACTTCTGGGCGTCCCCTGGGCAACGTCTTTGTAGACAGTCAATTCTCTCACACCAGAAACAACTTGCAGTATACCTCAATTCACTTCTGACACGATCAAAAATATATTAATGGTGAATAGAAGTGGGAGGAATTATTTTTCTTACAACACAGCGCCTCCTCTTTTATCATGGTCCTAATACTGTTATAGGTATGGAAACATGAAATCTTATATTAAATAAACAAACACCAAGTGGTTAAATGAATACACACAGCACATCACCTAGCTTAGCCCAATGGATGGCTCTTTGGATTCCAATAAATATATTTACAGTAGAGTCTATATTTATATTACTGTATATATATAAATATGTTTACAGTAGGAACCCCGGTGGCAAAGTGCGTTAAAGCACTGAGCTGGAGACCGAAAGGTCCCAGGTTCAATCCCTGGGAGCGGAGTGAGCGGCCGCTATTAGCTCCAGCTCCTGCCAACCTTGCAGTTCGAAAACATGCCAATGTGAGTAGATCAATAGGTATCGCTCCGGCGGGAAGGTAACAGCGCTCCATGCAGTCATGCGGGCCACATGACCTTGGAGGTGTCTACGGACAATGCCGGCTCTTTGGCTTAGAAATGGAGATGAGCACCAACCCCCAGAGTCAGACATGACTGGACTTAACGTCAGGGGAAAACCTTTACCTACTTAGAGTCTCACTTATCCAAGCTAAACGGGCCAGCAGAAGCTTGGATAAGCAAATATCTTGGATAATAAGGAGGGATTAAGGAAAAGCCTATTAAACATCGAATTAGGTTATGATTTTACAAATTAAGCACCAAAATATCATGTTATACAACAAATTTGACAGAAAAAGTAGTTCAATACGCAGTAATGTTATGTTTTAATTATTTACGAATTTAGCACCAAAATATCACGATATACTGAAAACATTGACTACAAAAATGGCTTGGATAATCCAGAAGCTTGGATAAGCGAGGCTTGGATAAGTGAGACTCTACAGTATCTATCACATAGCTCAAACATCAAATACACTGTTAACAAATCGTATTGCAAAAGACAACTTCAGAATGTTTAGAATGTGTTTCATTCTTAAAATAGCTCAATATATTTCAGCCAGAAAATATTTGTAAGACCTTTTCAATCACTGTTATCAAAGAACAAGAGAGCAAAATCTGGTTGTCACTGAGACTAGATGATTATCAAGTCATATTTGGAGAAGCCATGTTCTACTTCCTTCTATAAACAGAGGGTCCACTAGAGAAAATCCATCTGACATAACTTTTCATTGGACAGCTTTAAACCAGCTATTTCTTGACAAGCCTTGCCAAATCAAAGTGCAATAACTGGAAGTCCAAGCCCTGTTTTAAAAATCGATCCATCTGGAAAAGATCAAAGCAGAAGCCAAAAAAAAAAAAACTTCATACAGTACAAGCCAAGTTTCAGCACATGAAGAGTCACTGGTGCTACTGCTTCCATATGCTTTCCTTCCTCATGGGATTTTCTCAAAAAAGAAGTCCATCTGGCACAATTCGTTATGTCTCCTAGATGATCTGTCAACTGTTTTTGTTCAGAAAGGTTTCTGTTTGCCAAGGCATGGTGATCTTGCTGATCTTATGAATACTTGCTATATATTCACATATTCTGTAGTAAGATATTTAAAACACACTGTATTTCTATAATGTACAAGGAAGACTACATCAGCAGACTATAATTCAATCAGAATATAGTATATAAAATGTTTGTAATAATAATAATAAATACTGGATATCATAACTAATACGTTGATATTAAATATGCATAAAATAAATAAAATTCTCACTCTTCTGGCACACTGGTTGAGTCACAGGGCATTCAACAAAATTTGAATTATGCATTTATAATGGAAGTAGTGTGGAAAGACAATAAAAACCACAAAAGTAATATGAGAATCCAATGCAAACCTATCGCATTTGGAGATGTATAATCGCCACCCTCTTTGTTCGATTGAACACAGTGAGAGTTACTTAGGGAGTAAGCATGCACAGGATCACATGTTGTGTGTGTGCAATGGCTCCCAGAGACCCTTAAACAAAGAAGAAATAAAATGAGGGCAAAGGATGTCAGAATTACCCAACAAAAAAAGCAGGGGATTCAGCTTTTAAAAGGAGCCAGGCAATGAACACTGGGTGTTTATGAAGAGTGTGGCTTTAGAGACACTCTCCCTCCACAACTCAAAATATATCCGATACTTCACTGGAGATCTGAAAAGCATATTCCGCATAGTCTTAAAAGAATATCTACAGCTAGGGTTGTTATAACTGTGCCACATAATACGCATCGCAAGCTTGTGACAGCCTCCCTTTTGGAAAGAAGTCCCAGGATAATAGCAGTCTTCTCTTGTTTGCTGAAGCATATATGAAGGCTGTGGATGCATACCCCAAAACATAGTATCACAGAAGAAGAGCTCCAGACAATTAATAAGGCTACGTGTAACAAGATCGTGTACTATGACAAAAAGGAATTTTTCTAGAATTCTTTTTTTAACACAGAAAAATCATTTCAGCATCATTTCACATAGCACCAACAACACACACTATTTCCCTCTTATCTTTTGGCAGATCTTATGAGAAACCTACCAAACAGTTCACCAAACAGTAAAACACACAATCGCATTTAAAGGACATCTAGATACCTGTGAATTAAGTGAATAAAAATAGTATTACTTCACTCCTTTTGCAGTGTATCTATTTCTTAGTTAGTGACACGCTTTGTGTGCATCATAGGCCAGTGGTAAAAGTAAAAAGTAAGTTTATTTATTTTATTTATTTACAGTATTTATATTCCGCCCTTCTCACCCTGAAGGGGACTCAGGGCAGATCAGATTGTATATATATAAGGCAAACATTCAATGCCCATATACACATAGAACCGAGACAAAGACAGACGCAGAGGCAATTTAACCTTCTCCTGAGGGGATTCCGGCCACAGGGGGGAGCAGCTGCTTTATCATCCACTGCGATGGCACTTCCTCATTCCAATGTTGGCTGGATGATTTTTTTTATGGAGTCGTAAATTAGCCAGCTGCAATAAATCACTCTGACCAAGAGGTCATGAGTTCAAGGCCAGCCCGTGCCGGGGTGAGCACACAACAATTAAAAATAAAATATAGCCCCTGCTCGTTGCTGACCTAAGCAACCCAAAAGATAGTTGCATCTATCAAGTAGGAAATTTAGGTACCACTTATATGTGGGGTGGCTAATTTACAACACCATAAAAATCATCCAGCCGCCATTGGAATGAGGAAGTTGCCGTTGCAGTGGATGATGAAGCAGCTGCTCCCCCTGTGGCCGGAATCAAGCATACTCTCAGGAAAGCAGGAAGCTGGTGAAGGTTTAAATTGCCTCTGTGTCTGTCTCTGTCTCTGTTCTATGTTATATGGCACTGAATGTTTGCCTTATAAGTGTACAATGTGATCCGCTCTGAGTCCCCTTCGGGGTGAGAAGGGCAGAATATAAATACTGTAAATAAAATAAATAAATAAATATCCCAAACCCATTAATAACACAACTAGAATAAATGCTGACCTCAATGTGATGAGGTCCTCACTCTGATTAACAGGTTGATAAAGTGTCAATGACAGAAATCCTGGGGGAGAGTTCCTGCATTATTTTGGGTTTCATGGTAATCAAAGAGTTTGAAAACAGACATGTACCAATGACTTTAGGAAATCTTATCATTTATTTGTATATATATCTATTGAATCACGTTTATAAATCTGCTTTCAGACAACACAGAGAAAGTTGTGCAGATATCATACTTAAACATTTTAAAAGAAAAAAGAGTCTGAGAGGCGTTGGGATTCTACAAACTAAACACTGAAAGGACAATTACGAAGTATTTCAATAAAAAGGAGAAAATGGAAAACATCTAAAGAAGCCAGAATTGCTGCAAATAACTCTTTGATGAGCTAAGGCTGAAAAGGAACACATATAGATCATGATAGGTATAATCAGTGATAAGTACAAAAGAACCAATTCCATCTGTAAGAATGGAGTGAGGAAGGCTAAAGCATAGAATGTCTCATAATTAATGCTTTCTTTACAAAAACGCCTAGCTTCTTGAGTATGCTAAGAACACAAAAATGTTAGCACCACTTCTTGCAAAGTATGGTGACAGAGAGAAGCCGGAATCATTAAATCCTTATAATGGCTTGGTCATATCCTGCAAGAAGAGTTGTGTTAATCTGGAGAAGACAGACTAGATAGATAATATACGGGGGACCCGTATAAGTATGGGTATAACTAGAGAATATCCATTATAATTAAATTCAGGCCTCCAACCTAAGATTAATTACATCCAATGATTTGGACGGAGCTTGACAATTTAATTTCAGTGCTGCCCTTTGTCGTTTTGGAAATTTGAGGATGACAGTTGAAGTGCCAAAAGAAGACAGAAGTGAAAATGTTGTCCTTTTCTCCAAAATCAGAAAATCCCAGTACATTCAGCCTGATGAAATTCATGATGAAATTCATTTGCCCTGGCTAAACTGCTTTATTTTGATTACAGCAAAGCACTTGAAAAAGTATCCAATGATATCCTCACTGAAAAACTGAGGGTTAAATCATAATGCTGTTTAGTCGCTCCACAGCTGGTTGAACCATAGTACTTGGCACATGCTCATTAATGGTTCTGCATCAATCTGGAGGGAAATCTCAAATGGAAGGCTACAGGGCTCTGTCCTTGGCCATGTCGTGTTCAACAGTTTTCTAAATTACTTGGCTGCAAATGTAAAAGGGAATTGCATACCAAATTTGCAGCTGACACAAAGCTGGGAACCAGAGATAATATTGCAGAAGTCTGAGATTCAAAATGATATTGACGTACTTTATGTTGGACTAAAGCCAACAATATGAAATTAAACAGAGGAAATTATAAATATTCCTCCAGGAATAACAAGGTGAGAAAACTGTTAAATATGACAGCTTCCACCATCCAGTTTGAAATTATCTGGACAGCCAAGAGCATCTCACCAAATGGTGAAAAGGTGCTGCATGATCAACATTGGCCCCATCTAGAGTGACCATTTAGGTGGGTTTAGAAAGTAATCAATGGGCTAATCCAAATTAACCCGGGGCGAAGCCACTTAACTCTCAGGTAGGGAGGGTTGCAGTTGTTCCTTCATATTAATTAATATTAATAAGTAAATATTTTATCCCTTCTAGGAATGGTGCAGGCTCTTGGAAGTCTGAGAATATCTAAGACTGTTAACTATAATTTTCCTGTTTCCATTCCATTTGAATTGTTCGATGGATTGCTTATTGGTTCATATACTGATTTGAAGTACTGGTATGTTACAGCAGTTTGAGATGTCATGAAGAACAAACAGTAATTTAGAAACAAAAGTAAAACTCCATCTGGAACTAAAGCCATGCAAGAATAAAGAAGCACAAAACCTTGTCATTTTATAAATCCATTTACCTAAGGTTTCTTGCTAGGTTTGAACTAGTCCAAAGTGTAATTTTCCAAAATGTATAGGGATTGTCTTTCTGGGACATCCTGTTTGTATTATGAACCAACTCCCAAACAGATCTATACCCATCACTCATCATCTTATGCTCTGTGGATAGTTCTCAGCAGCATTGCTAATTTCAAGATCCACATGCATACCAAATGTTATGAAAAGCAAATGTTGTTTGGGTAGCAACTGAGGCAAAATGTAGAAGATAAAAGTGAGTGTAGATCACATGGTTTGATGAAGGAATATCATGGACAGAAGACAAATGGATTTTTCAGTAGTGTATAATAAAGATTTTTGAACAGAAAATAGAGGGGAGTAGAGCATGCTGGTTCTATGGAGAATCATGGAAGAATACACAAAGGGAAAGAGAACAAAAGGAGATTGAAAAATCTCATTTTTTGCATCTCCACATTGATTATAATATTGTAGTATAGATCAGATACAGCACTATAAGAAGTCAAGGGGAACAAAGAGAAACAATCAGCCACTGAATGTTTGGATGAAAATGAAACATTTCACACGACAAGGTGGAAATCCTTTGATTAAAAAAGCATATCAACAGCAGGAGGAATCGTATTATATACTTTGCTGTCTTCTAGAGTAGACTACCTGAGTTTCCTAAATTAATAGTGATGTACAGGTAATATTTTGCTTTATTTTATTGATACTGAATCTCTTTGATCTGCGCTTTGATCATAGATATAATTTGGAAGCAATCAATGGCGGTATAAAGGGAAGAAAAACACAGATGGAAATTGTAACAGGAATATAGGTGAATGTGTTATTATCAGAGAAAGCACGAGTCCAAATGGCAGAAAATGAAACATTCTTTTGGAGGAAAAGTGTTACAAAATGGAGACTTTCTCTGTAATATATGGCAATGTAATAAAGTTATATAGCTTTACACAGCCCTTACCAGTAGATTTCTTTCCATTGGATATAGTCGTTTCTTGCTGCTAAGAAAAAAAGGGTATCCCTGCAAAGAACTATTCTGTTCTCTCTCGTCTCAGACAGGAAGATGTGTCATTTGTTCCCCAAGAAGTCAAAACAACATAATTACTGACTGATATGGGATGACACAGGTCACCCTTTCATCTCTACAGAGAAGAGAGGACAAATGAAGGCTTTCTGATTTTTTCATGTCATTTCATTTCTTGACAATGTCTTATAAACAGTGCCAAGCTTGACCAACTCCATAAATGCTGTTATATAAGAAGACTGTTAAAACCTTTTTTTAAAAAAGCTCAAAGTGTGCAAATTGCACACGCCTTTGTGACACCACATTCAGCAGAAACAGGTCTTATGTACTGTCTCGATTCTGTATAGTACCTCTGTGCAACAGCTTCTCCAAGATAATTTTCAAGCGCTGAAGAGTAGGTGGTGAAACTTCGTATTTGTATACGTCTATCACTGGAACCTGCTGACACCTCCCAAACACTCCATCTGGAGAAAAAGGAGAAAGGGAAGTTGGAGAAAAGGAGAGAAAAGGGCAAATCACATTATTTTGCGACATACTTACTACACAAAGACGTCTATGTGTATTAGTATTGGCCATAAGTCCTATACATGACAGTTATATTACAGGCAAAAGCTGTGAGACACCTTGTTAATACTTTTACAACTATTTTTTAATCAAAAGCTTTGTATCTACAGCAATTTTATATGAGAAATAAATGAAATAAATACTCTTAATGGAAAACAGAGGGCTCGGAAAACATGGATGTTAGTTTGCAGAGTTCTTGTTGTTTTTTAATTTTCTCCTTTTTAATGCAGAAACTCTGTACTTGTAAATGAGTGTTGAATCGATAATAGGCAGCAAAGGCTAGTTTAATGTAGTACCCTCTAATGAATGCAATAAAAGAGAGCCGCTCGCACAACAATGAGATATTAATGGAACCTAATTTATTTAGCTCCATTCCATTCATCTAAAATGACAGGCTCTTCTCATCAAACTCTTTTCATATCACACCTTCTAATTAATTTAGGTCCTAATTAGTCTTTATTTAGAGAATTGTTCATTTCAAGAGAAGCTTCCTGTGTGGGAAGAAAAAGAAAGGCAAGGGGAGGGGGAGTTCAAACATTCAAATTACCTTTCTCCCTTCTACATAAAAGGCTAATTTAGAACCTAGGTGCTTATAATACCCTGTGACCATCTGCAGCTCTAGGCTTCAAAAAACAGTCTGGGGGTGCGTTTATTGTTGTTCTCTCCCATACACAGTGATCCAGAGAAAGCCATTCAGATGCAACAAGTTTAATTAGCATGCTATTCTTCATATTGCTTGTTTTAATTCCGTAATTACTGCAGATATTGCACTGATAATCAAAAGGGACAGTGCAATTTGACTAGCAGAACATAACATTAGGAATTAATTTACAAGTGTCCATTTATTTCTATGGGATTTCAACAAGAAGAAGAGAGGGGAAAATAGGTATTTTCAAAATCTCGGCATTAGTTTTGTGTCAATGCAGATGCAGTGTTATATCAAAGCCATGTCATTACAATATCAAATGAGTATTAAATCAAATTAAATCAAAGACATATAAATTATACTAACAAAAATTAGAAACTCATAAGTATATTTTTACTTGTTATTTCAGCAAACTTTATTTTAATTACATTTGTTTTACCATGAAGCATTTTCCTTCCTTTGATATGTGTAATGCTGCTTAATCTAAGGTCTTACCATGCCACCCTGCACTTTGGGGCTTGGTTTCATATTTCTGTATCTTACAAAATAATGGGCTCTGCTTCTGTGGAAGACTATTCAAGGTTGCACAAAAGCAAGGTGATATCTTTTTTACCGCCTGTTCACAAGCTTGCTGTACTTCCTGTACACACTCTTATGGCAACAGAGGTTGATCTGATAAGTGGTTTTATCTGTCTTGTGCTGCTGTACTCCAAGACTAGCTAAGCAATAACTGTCTTTAATAGCCATAAAAGAACATGTTTTTTTTCCAGAGTATCTCAACACAAGCATCTATTCTGTATTCAACAAGTGCATGGTTGTTGTGAGACTGACATACTTTCCCAATCCCTGACCTATGTATCCTGATAGCTTGGAAATAACCCATTTTGGATACAATAACACTGTTTTATTTATAGCATCCAGTGGTTTTTAATCCAGGAGGCAATCACCCCCCAGAGATAAGAATTTGGTTAGTCATATGTGATACATTGTGTGTGCTATCACCACTTCCACTACACCACTGGTTCTCAACCTGTGGGTCCCCAGATGTTTTAGCCTTCCACTCCCAGAAATCCTAATAGTTGGTAAACTGGATGGGATTTCTGGGAGTTGTAGACCAAAACACCTGGGACCCACAGGTTGAGAACGACTGTGTTACAACAATATGTATTCTGTGTGTTGTCGAAGGCTTTCATGGCCGGGATCACAGGGTTGTTGTATGTCTTTCGGGCTGTGTGGCCATGTTCCAGAAGTATTCTCTCCTGAATACTCGCCTGATGTGGGCGAAATGTCAGGAGAGAATACTTCTGGAACATGGCCACATAGCCCGAAAGACATACAACAACCCAATATGTATTCTTTCATCCGGGGCTGATAGGTCAGTTGTGAGTAACTGAGCATTTCCTAGCTAGGCTCTAGGCAACAGAATAGCTAGGGGTGTCCTGCTCTATATTAGAGGGCTACTCCAAATCTAGGAAACAAAAAGGAATAGTAGAACTTAGTAGCATCTGATTTATAAGCCACCTTCTAAAAGCAGATCACAAAGTCATTCAGTGAGACAGGCCTTGCCCTTAGTGTATCCAATGGATCATTTATTGGTGGGATCATGAAAATTTCCCATGAACTTCTGGAAAGAACGCATTGCAACTAGAAGAAGGTGATGGCTTCCTCCTCCAGCAGTCCAACCAGCACAAAAGAGCCCTCTTGATAGTTTGTGATGCTCTCTCTGTATGATCAAATCTAATTCTACTGTGACTACAGTGTTCCCTTACTTATTGCTGGGGTTAGGTTCCAGGACCACCCGCAATAAGTGAAAATCCGCAAAGTAGGGGCACTATATTTATTTTCATATTTATACATTATTTAGTAGTTATACACTATTTTAAGTCTTTAAAATAGTGTTGATAAATCACATCCTTCTCCTCCCGTTGCCGCTTGGGCTTCTTTTCTCTCCCGTTGGCTTCTCCTTCCACCCTTCCTTAGGCTGTAAATTGTAATTTTTTATGATTTATAATAGTCTTTAAGAGTTTATTGAAAAACCGTGAAACAGCGAATCCACAAAAAGTGAACCGCGAAGTAGTGAGGGAACACTGTATATTCCTTTCAAGGGTCCACATATATCCTAAGCAAATCTGAAAACAAAACTCCTAGCATCATCCCTGAGAATTATGGATTTTCAACTCTTTTGAGTCCATATCCTTTTAAATGAAATTAAGGAATTTGTGTCAAGCACATTCAGTCACCATAAATGAGAAGAGGACTGATGGATGCTTCTAATGATATGGATGCTCAGGTTTTGGTGTTAGTCAGGAGTGCTCAGTTTGTTCAATTACGTCTAGTGTGCCAGCTGGAGGTGTCGTGTCTAGCCATAATGACACATGACTCCGTTACATTCCTTCTGGACTTGTGTATTAGGTTCTCTATGAGATTGCCCATGGTCAAGACTACTACAGACAGACTATTGACCAGGAGAGAGAACATGCAATTCTCTTGTTACAGCAGCTGGACTGCTAGCCATCTATTTCCAGGCACAGTTTTGAGCACAAATTATAAAACCCCATACAACTTAAAGCCACAGTTTCTGAGCAACTGTAGTCTTCATTCAGTTGAAATGTATTCAACTAAATGGGTTTAAAACTCCCTGGCAAGCCCCAATCCCACCACCACCTGGGATGAAAGAAACATTATTCAGGGACCAGTCCTATACTCTAGAACTCCTTTCCAATAATAATTAAGCTGTCTTCCTTTCTATTGATCTCTCACCATATGGTGTAATTGTGACGGCGCGAGTGGCGCCATCTATATGTCAAACTATAAGTTTCAAGATTTGAATTGTTGTATCATGCCTGATTTTGCCCTTACCCTGTAAATGTAGTTGGATTGGTTATTTATATCTGTCAATCAATGTTGTTTGTACCTGTTATATTGCTCACTCAGCAAAACTGTTTGGCTCCACCTCTTCCTGGAGTAGGACTGTGTTTCCTCCTTTTCATTCCACCAGCAAGCTCTCTACCAGATGGACGTGAGAGAGAGACTGGGCTCAAAAAGCCCTTCAAAAGTTACCTCTCAGCACCAATTCTGGGGTTCTTACCCTTGGGACTCACACTTCATGTTCAGGGCCAACCTGAACAACATTGAGGAGTCTCAAGCGCCTTCACATCAGTCCTTTGGCAACAGAGGAAGACCCTTGTCTTCAGATATAGGTCATTGGACTGAGGCTGAGTTTGCTCCGGCATTCACAGCCAGAGAAAGAGGGATCTGGACAAGCTTCATGGACTTAAACAATCAAAGACTGTAATGTATATTTTCTTTTACCCCCTTTGTGGACAATAAACCCAGTTTTTGAGTTATCTACAGTGTTTTGGTCCTTGGGAGTTCCAGTTTCCCTAAAGGAGGGCAAGAAGCAATCCCCTGGGGAAAGATGTCACGTCCATGCCTCTTTCACTAAGAGTACAGCCCCAGGCGCGACGGCACAGTAATCCTTTCTTTCAGTAGGACTTTCACTTCTGTTAGGTTTACAGTTGAGCAGCATTCCTGTTACCTTTTATTGATCATGTTTTAATTGTATTTCTGTTGTAATGTTAAATTTTAATATTTTTACCACTTTCAGTGCTCTTTTTTTGGCAGAAAGATTGGACCCTTTTGCAGATTATTCTCAGTACACCCACTTCTCCAAGCTTTGGATCACGTAACACGGAGATACTAGGACCATAGTTGAAAATCTGATGCCATTAAAAAGTATTTATCAAGCTGGGCTCCACAATACATTATGAATCTTAGAGAACGCATATCAAACCATGTTCTATTGAAGCAGACATCAGAAACATTAAGAGATTTTCAAATCAATATTTCCAATATTCAGTAAGCTTCTATCTATTGGGTCTCTCTATTCATCTTTTGTCAAAGCCTTTCTTCATTAGACTATTGAAAATAAAATAAGTGAAACTCTTTTTTTCTCCACTTCACGTATTTATTCTGTTGCCATTTTCTCTCGTAACAGCTAGCAATCAGATTGTTTTAATCGAGAAAGGGAATAGAGCAGACTGACTGCAAAACACTATGTCTATTGGTAAAGGTATGGTGGAAATTTCCCTCTTTGTTCATAGGCTTGAAGCCTATGATTGGAGAGCAACTCAAATATCCTCTCATCATAAACCAACAGTTAGCAGTCTTACCATTTTGTCTTCAGCGTTCTAGATTTTTAAGTATATATAGTAACAACATACTAATTGGCTATGAGATGCCTACTTTATATTATATTTTTACTCTTTTTGCAGAACTGAAAAAATATCTTATGTGATATATTTCCCATGCTGATGAATCCTGAATATCATGAAGGCTAAGAAGGCTCACTTATCCAACATAAACAGGCCGGTAGAATGTTGGATAAGTGAAAATGTTGGATAATAAGGAGAGATTAAGGAAAAGCCTATTAAACATCAAATTATGTAATGATTTTACAAATTAAGCACCAAAAACATCATGTTTTACAACAAATTGACAGAAAAATCAGTCCAAAACATAGTAACGTTATGTAGTAATTACTGTATTTATGAATTTAGCCCCAAAACATTGCAATATATTGAAAACACTGACTACAAAAACATTGGCTACTAACAAATTGACTACAAATAAAGATAAAATTGCATAAAATGAACTTACTGTAACAACATTGTCAGAAATTAAATCCATAAAAAGTTCAATCCTTGCTGTCTAGAGAAACAGCTGTGGATTGGGGCGGGAGGCAAACTGCGTTGGATAATCCAGAACGTTGGATAAGTGGATGTTGGATAAGTGAGACTCTACTGTAGTATAAGGCTTTAGAGATTATCATCAATACAGCAAAGAGAAGGTTTGCCAACGAGGCTGCCATAACAAGGGACTTGCATGGTACCTTTGCCCACCCTTGCAAACAGTCTGGCTGCAGTACTTTGAACCTACTGAAATGTCTTTCTTTGATTTATATGGAAAGGAGGTATAGATCTGGATGTTACCAGAGTAACAATAGCACTAAGCCACAACATCCTGAACCATTTCTCTTTGGGGTTTCATGTATATGTCAGATGGCATGGGGGACAAAATGGAATTATTGACTTGAGTATAAGACAAGGGTGGGAAATGCAGCAGCTACGGGTCAATTTCAAAAAATAAAAATAGATATTAATAAAATTGCATTATTTGAGGCATCAGTAGGTTAAATGTTTTGAATATTTATATAAAACTGTAATTTAAGATAATAAGACTTTAATAAGATAAGACTGTCCAACTCTGAATACCTATATACTCAGGTATAAGCTGACCTGAATAGAAGCCAGCCAGGACCCTCACTCGAGTATAAGCCGAGGGGCGCTTTTTCAGCCCTAAAAAAGGGCTAAAAAACTAGGCTTATACTTGAGTATATAATGTAAAGTAAAGGTAAAGGTTTCCCTCGATGTTAAGTCCAGTCGTATCCGACTCTGGGGGTTGGTGCTCATCTCCATTTCTAAGCCGAAGAGCCGGCGTTGTCCATTGTCATGTGGCTGGCATGACTGCATGGAACACCGTTACCTTCCCGCCAGAGCGGTACCTATTGATCTACTCACATTTGCATGTTTTCGAACTGCTAGGTTGGTAGAAACTGGAGCTAACAGCGGGCGCTCACTCCGCTCCCCGGGTTTGAACCTGGGACCTTTCGGTCTGCAAGTTCAGCAGCTCAGTGCTTTAACACACTGAGCCACCAGAGGCTCCACTCATGTATATACAGTATATGTATTCATGTTTAATTCTTCTGTTAGCTGTACTAACAGAAACCAGAGCTATTACATTGTTCTGTCCCTACTATCTCTGTCTCTGTCCCTAAAACCATTTACAGTAGAGTCTCACTTATCCAACATAAAAGGGCCGGCAGAACGTTGGATAAGCGAATATGTTGGATAATAAGGAGAGATTAAGAAAAAGCCTATTAAACATCAAAATAGGTTATGATTTTACAAATTAAGCACCAAAACATCATGTTATACAACAAATCTGACAGAAAAGGTAGTTCATTACACATTCATGCTATGTAGTAATTACTGTATTTATGAATTTAGCACCAAAATATCACAATGCATTGAAAACATTGACTACAAAAATGTGGATAATCCAGAACGTTGGATAAGTGAGTGTTGGATAAGTGAGACTCTACTGTATCTGGCGAAATCGCAATGGTGCCCATACAACTACCCGACAATCAAAAATATCCATAAGCTTGAAGCTTACAGTTGCAGAACAGCACAAACATCCTTTGATCACAGCATCTGGGTGAACATGCTTCCAAAAGGAAAAAAAAATCACTCTGGGATCAGGAAAGGAGAGTTTAAGCCACAACACACTCAATGTAATGGCAGCAAAGCTTTCAAGGCACCACCCTAAACCTGCCAAGCAAACTTGGTCTGTGGTGAAGCTCATTCTTCCCAGCTCAGTCCTATTTGGAGCTACCTGTTAACTGTTCAGGGGAAAAGATAAGCAGCAGCAGGGCAGCCAAAGGGAGGAGGTTTATCTATGGCAGCTAATCTCTTCAATCAACAGCACTCAGCTCTGCTCAACAGCCGTTGCCAAGTAACAGGCCAGGCTTCTCTTATCAGCTTCCTAATGTTTCATTGACTATTCAGACAAGAATAGAAAGATGTGACATAGAGGGTTATAAGCAGCACAAAATGAAAATGGCATATAATATGGGAGGAAAAAAAGAGAAATCTTTTAGTCCTCCCTTTATCTGGATAGTGACTAGCTGTTGCTGCTAGCAGGAGAAATATTCAGTTATAAAAACAAAGAGAGAATACATATTTGCATAAAGAAGAGTCTTCTGCTTTTCCTTGGTGAGGAGGGCTTGGCAATTTATTGACATCAACAATTCCTTTTATACAAACAGCTGTTTCTCACTTACATGTTGCACTGGCACATCAGAGTATTTGTGATAAGTAGGAGTGGAAGTGCATTGTTTGTACATTTTATGCTCTGTTTGTAATAAAGGCGAATTCATGTCAAATCGGCAATGTTGAAATGTTATCGACAGTATCCTTTCTCACACCAGAGAAAAAGAAGGCTAGCATTTCCAACTGGATCATTACACTTACAATGCCTGTGTTGCCTCTTCCCACATTCAGCATTAGGCACATGAAAAATCTTGATCTCTCCTTTGAAACATCAAAAAATCCTGGTTGGTTTTTTTTACTGTAGAAGCGTTTAAATAAAATTGAAGGCTTCATCATGAGACTGAGCATAAAGACAATGCTTTCTACCATTCTCTCATCAGTATAATAAATAGTCAATATTTCTCTTGCGTATTCTTGCAATATATATTACCATGTACAGTGTTCCCTCACTTATCACGGGGGTAACGTTCCAGGACCACCCACAATAAGTGAAAATCCGCAAAGTAGGGACACTATATTTATTTTAATATTTATACATTATTTTAGTAGTTATACTTTTTAAAGTCTTTATCAACCAGTCATGTGTTGATAAATCGCCTCCTTCTCCTCCTGTTGCCACTTGGGCTCCTTTTCTCTCCCTTTGGCTTCTCCTTCCTCCCTTTCTTAGGACCCCAACTACATTGCCTTACAATTCAATTTGCAACTGCATTATATGGATAGTGTAGAATCATATAATGCAGCTTAATGCAGTTATAATGACAGTGCAGGTGGGGTCTTAGATACACAATCATGTGCACAGAATTGCCATTACAGCAAAGCTACAAATGGGTAATGTCAAAATGTTTGAATAATTAACATAAATGGCATATCCTTCTGTGTTGTTGACCCAACAGTGGACAAAGAAATCCTGCATACAGTACATGTAAGGTTCCTTCCCTTCTAGGGTTCAGAAAAAAACTAAAGACATGGCTATGTGCTCAAGCGTTCAATGAATGAACTTTCGAGCTGGACACGGTCGGTTTTAAGATTCTGGATTAACAAGGT
Organism: Anolis carolinensis; assembly: GCF_035594765.1. Lineage (NCBI taxonomy): Eukaryota > Metazoa > Chordata > Lepidosauria > Squamata > Anolidae > Anolis > Anolis carolinensis. Next base: position 107,731,214 of record NC_085846.1, on the reverse strand, counting down.
CTAGTGAACGAAAGGACATTACCTCGGTGCATGGTAATGTTTTATTATTGTATATTGGTTTTTATGATGTTTTAAATGTTTTTAGTTTTTAATGCCTTTTGTATTGTATTGTTGATGTGATGGCACTGTGTTGCCAATTTGTAAGCCGCCCTGAGTCCCCCAGGGGAGAAGGGCAGGGGTAGAAATACCAGAAATAAATAAATAAATAAAACTTCATCCAACATGTTTATGACTCTTTTTCCATATGCTGCAGATGTAAGGGCAATTCCAGTGGAACTCCGTGGGGCTCTGTTTCTGCAGTGCATGGAAACGGAGTCCTGAACCTGTCTTCAGGAATCAGGTGTTACTTGACTCTAAATGGAGAAAAGCGGGAGAATGTAGGGAAAAGATGGGCATCAAATGTAGGGAAAAGATGGCCATCCCAGAAGACAGAGAAAGGCAGGAAGAAATGGGGTAAGATGGTTCCTACATCTTTCCTCAGCTTTCCCTCTACTCTTGGGATAAAGGGCCACCATGAAATTGGGAAAATCATGAATTCAGTGGAGGCAGGAACAAGGCTCCTCAGACTTGCCAAGTGAGCAGTGGAAGGTCTCCTGGATGGCAGCGAGCATGAAAAATGCTCACGGCCATCCAGGAGGAGATGGTCACTGCTCCCTGCCTCCCAAAACTGGGACTGTGATGTTCATATTTACACAAAAGCCCAAGATTCAGGAGGGATGAGGATGAATTATTGCTACCATTATCCAACTCCCAACGCTGGGGCTGCTATGTGCAGAAACGTGGGTTTCCAAAACAGTGATGCAACTGTTTACTTCTCTCCTAATCTAAAGGGGAGGGTGTAAATGCACAAAGGCATTTTCTCAGCTTCCATCTGTAATAGTTTTAATGCCAGCTTTTAATTTAAACTTAAATAGCAATTTAATATAGACATGATAATTAAAAATGTTCCTCCTTCTAAATTAAACGCAGTTTAAACCTTTGTTGAAGCTTATTAATAATTAATTAAACACATTCACTAACCCAAGGGAAGCACAACACTGGATCCTGGCCACTGATTCTTCTGAATAAGGTACACAATTGTCTGAATTGCTAATTTCTGTTTCAGAAAGGTATTAACTAGGGATGCATTTATGTGAGTTAACTTGGTGAGCTAATTTCAAAAAGACCTTCCTCTGTGGATGTAGTATCATACTGATACTAAAGACAATAAAATGAATCTATGTCCTCATCTATCAAAGACAAATGTAGACAAGTGATTTAAGTTAAACTTGCTTTGATTTGTTTTTCCAGGTAAGCAGTTAAAACCCATTATGCAAACTTGAATTTTCTTACTAGTCATACAATTTTCTTGCCAGTTTTCTGGCATACTGACAAACTTTCTTTCTGTTCAAGTACAATATGAAGTTATTTATTTATTTATTTATTTATTTATTTCCTGCATTTATATATCGCTTTTTCCACCCCTGGGGGGACTCAAAGCCATTTACAACATAGTAATGGCAAAGTTCAATGCCAAACATACATGTGAAAACATAACAGATCAAATAACAAACAATAAAATAAACATCATCAGGTGTACTTATAAAGCAACTCAAAAGTAACAAAATTTGAAATTTAAATATATAAATCAAACATTTAGGACATGTGAACTAATAGATGTAATACAGTAGAGTCTCACTTATCCAACATAATGTTGGATAAGTGAATATTTTGGATAATAAGGAGAGATTAAGAAAAAGCCTATTAAACATCAAAATAGGTTATGATTTTACAAATTAAGCACCAAAACATCATGTTATACAACAAATTTGACAGAAAAAGTAGTTCTTTACACATTAATGCTATGTAGTAATTACTGTATTTACGAATTTAGCACCAAAATATCATGATATATTGAAAACATTGACTACAAAAATGCGTTGGATAATCCAGAACGTTGGATAAGTGAGTGTCGGATAAGTGAGACTCTACTGTATTAGTAAACAGTTATACCATTAAACTGTACATTCCCATTATAGACTTAGCTTTTCAGATCATCTCACACTGATAACATTCAGAATGGTTCGGTATGCTCTTACGGTGCATCTACAGTGCAGAATTAATGCAGTTTGACACCATTTTAACTGCCATTCCTCAGTGCTATGGAATCATGGGAAAGCTAATTCTCAATGCAATAAAATCATGGGAATTTTACAAGATATTTAGCCTTCTCTGCAAAAGAGGACTGGTGCTTCACCAAACTACAATTCCCATGATTCCACAGCATTACACAATGGCAGTTAAAGTGATGTCAGTCTTCATTATTTGTGTGTGTGTGTGTGTGTGTGTGTCGATATTTGTATATGTGTATGTATATACACATATACACACATACACACACATTTAATTAGACTGGCTACCATACTTTCATGAGGGCTACCATAGTCCTTTTTTACCAAAAGCATACTAATTGCAATTTAGTTTAATGTCATCTGATCAGTAGATGTACTGCCTATTCACTTGTCCATGGTATATGATATTCTTGAAATGCCACTATTTAATTATCCCAGCACCAGAAAATCCCAATTCATCCCACGCAAGCCCAGAACAGCCATACTTTGAAAATATTAAGACAACTACAGAAACTCTTCCAAGTGATGGCTTGCTTGAGTTCTGTACAAGGGCTACTCACTTTTCATAGGCAAATAGCTTTATCAGCTATCTAGTGCTACTAAAATGTAACGCACTTCATCACCTCATGTGAATCAAACATAATGTTTTATTGATATAGTGTGAGCCTACAATAAAACAGCAAAACAGCTTTTAGCTAATCCTCCTAACCATAAACATCTCCTCCCACACAAGAATACGTGTAAGAGAAAATACACATTTAAATACACATATTAAGATTATTATTTTCAATTGGAGTTTAATGCAAAAATGAACTGTAGCAGAATGACAATAAAAAAAAAACATCTGAGAGTAAATCAAACCAGAAATATATTCACCCATGCAGCATATGCTTCGTGGAACATTTTCCTGAGCAAGGATAACCATCACTTAATCAGTTCAAGGTCTAGATGAAATCATATTACGAATAAACATAGCTTTACTTGCTTCATCAATTGGACCTCATATCATTCCCTGTTAGAGCAAGCTGACTTTTTCTCATTGTTTCTAAAGAAGCACCAATGTCCTCTACTCTCTTTGCCATGGCTCTTCTTCTGGCCTTTTTGAATGTCAGGGGTAGCTGGATCCCTGAGACAGCATTGATGCTCCACAGAATAACTCAACTTATCCATTGGAATGGCCATCAAAATCCATAACTTTGGCCTCCAAACATGGCCTCCACTTATACTTAAGGTCAACATATACATAAATATGCATGTTATATCTTCCAGCATTTATTCCTGCTAGTTGTAAAGAATATTAGTTGTGTGAGGCTAAGTCCTTCATAAAGCATATGCACAAATGCTGTATTATTTTTTAAAATAGAACATATCTTGCATGTCCATGAATACAGCTCTTCAAAGGCTAGATACTACTTCCCTTGTAGAAATTGGAGGACTAATAATAATAATAATAATAATAATAATAATAATAATAATAATAATAATAATACACTTTATTTACATTCCGCCCTTCTCTCCTAGGGGACTTGGACCAGATTACAGCACTTTTCAGCAGACTTAGGCAAACATTCAATGCCTTACAATCACATACAATGAGACATACAAACACAGACAATGGCAAAGGCTTCTCCTTTCATTTCCGGCTTTGGAGTCGGTGCTCATCTCTAGCTCTGGGAAAAGTATTTGTCTCCATTTTCAAGCTGAGGAGCCTGCGTTTTCACCTCCTTTTTATGTGACCAGCATCATTGGAGCATCATTTTGCCTTTTCCCATGGAAGCAGTGCATATTTATCTACTGACATTTGCATGTTTTCAAATTGCTAGGTTGGCAGGAGCTGAGGCTAACAGCGGGAGCTCACTCCATCCCGTGGATTTGAACTGCCGACCTTCCGGTCAGCAGTTCAGCAGCACAAGGGTTTAACCCATTGTACCACTGCGGACCCATCTATTAACACTATTTTTATTTTAATCTTAATTTTGAATGTTTTTAGCTAGATCTTTTTTATTATATCCCCTTCCTTTTTTGTAAGCTGCCTTGAGTCCTAGCCTGGCAAAAATGCAGAATGTAAATTAAGTAACTAAGAAATTGATATTTTTTAAATAAACTATAGAAGAAATTATGTATCTGGAAAGCCTTGCTGCAAGTGATTTGCACAGTATTTACTGAGGACAAAAATGAACAGTCTCAGTGCAACATCAGAAGTAACTATCCTACTTGTGAAATGTAGAATGACAAATTTTCTAGTTTCTCCTATTTTACAAGAAGCTCTCTGTGAGTAAGAAAATGTTTTATGACTTATTCTGCACTAATTGAATAATTAAACACATCCAGCAACACCTCAAGCAGGTTGGAGAGGCACCAGTCCTATTATTTCAGAAGTATTTTGTGGCTAATTCATGTGGGATGAATTCACACTCACAGAGCGACACAACAAGCCCTGTAAGCCAGGCATTTATTAGCGATCACAATTATCTAAAATTCCCTGTATGTTCGCATGTAGCATCGTGTCAAAGCAAACCAGCATAAACAACATTCCTGCTTAACCAAACATCTCATTACCGGGGTGTTTTCAGATGCTTTCCTGACCACTTGGATAAACAAGATTTGATTAATATACAATCCTCTGCCATGAAGATATATCAGGAACTGAGAACCAGCAGGTCTGTCAATTATGGCCAAGTAATGCAGCTTAATGGGAGTATGCAGAAGAACATGGGTCTCTGGGTTAGCTATAGCTAATACTATTAAGCCACCTTTCTTTTCATAAACAAACAAAAACACTGTTTGTGCAGAATGTCTACATGTTTCAATTCATTCTTGCTGCACTTTGGGTCTGGTGTTTTTAAGGGCTACAGAATAATTTCTACAAAATCAACATGGATCATCTTTAATTACTATATTGCAACCATGGTTATTTAAAACCCCAGTCTCAGAATAGTAGATGACAAACATTAATGAGCAGTAATGCACACATGGTATTGTAAATGAAAGGATAATGAAAGCAATTTATTTGAAAATTAAAATATGATTAAGAATGGCAGCCTGAACTAGGGCCCAGATGCGGGGGGAAAAGCAACCAACAGGCAACCAGACTCTCATTAATTTAGAAACCTTGTGAAATTGCTTTTCTTTCTTTTGACAGTTTTTAATATACAGTAACTTAACTACTAGACAGTGTATATAGTCCAGAAACCCAAACCTCATTGCAGAGATTGACAGAAATTGGGAGGACAATACACGAAAAGCCTTTGAAATATAACCAACTTAATCCATAACGCAAACCAGTTAAGCCACCAAACTTAAGTTTAAGCCATCTTCAACCAAGTACATTTTTTGCTTTTTGGTTGTGATTCTGTTATGAGTCTACACAATATTTTCTCCATTGAGTTCCAGGTCAATTGCACTTTCCCAACCAATTTGGCACTCTGCCCAAATATTGAGTAGCTTTGCCTAAGAGTATACCATGCGATATCGGTATCTAGTTTATGAATCTGATTAAGTGAGTTCGTGTCCCTAAGAATATAGGAGCTACGGTGACGCAATGGGTTAAACCCTTGTGCCGGCTGGACTGCTGACCTGAAGGTTGGGTTGCTGACCTGAAGGATGCCGGTTCAAATCCATGATATAGAGTGAGCTCCTGTCTGTCAGCTCTAGCTTGTGGGGACATGAGAGAAACCTCCCAGCAGGATAGTAACACATCTGGGCATCCCTTGGGTAAAGTCTCTATAGACGGCCAATTCTCTCACACCAGAAACGACTTGCAGTATGTTCTCAAGTTGCTTCTGACACGATAAAAAAAAAATCCCTAAGAATGCTGTTGGACTGAACACCAAAGCTCTAACTTTTCAGTAGTTCCAGGAAACCTCTGAATCAGCTACAAAACCTAACCATTTTTTAAGGCTCGTTGATACCCTGTTTCCTCTAAAATAAGACATCCCCAGAAAAAAAAGACATAGTAGAGGTTTTGCTGAATTGCTAAATATAAGGCCTCCCCCGAAAGTAAGACCTAGCAAAGTTTTTGTTTGGAAGCATGCCTGCCAAACAGAACACCAGAGCATGCAGGATCAGTAAATGTACATACCATAGAGTGTTGTACATGGAAATAATGGTAGTAACAAGAAATTCTTGATAGGATTCACAGTTTGTCTGGTTAGGCTGGTTTGTGATGACAACTACTGTACAGTATATAATAAATGTTCCATTTTTGGTTCAACAATAAATGTAAATTCTTCTTCATGGAAAAATAAGACATCACCTGAAAATAAGACCTAGTGCATCTTTGGGAGCAAAAATTAATATAAGACACTGTCTTATTTTCGGGGAAACACGGTATGTGTGTCTAACAGCTGACTTTTAGATAAATGTACTTCTCAGTATATGTATGTGTCATGACTAATAATTCATGAAAGTCCACAATAGGATGGAACACCGTAAGACATAAAGTCCAGTGATTCTTGTTCAAAAACACATACTGTTAAGCCACTGGGGCTACTAGTTGAACTACAACAATGTTTTGTGCAATTTTCACCCACCGTAGCAAACACTCAAGTGTAAATTTACCAGCACTGAGGCAATTTAAAATTGTAAAGAGCTTGTACAAAACAGCTCATGCAAACATTAGACACTGCCATCTATGGTCAGAAGCATAGATCACTCTAAAAACACTTTAAATGTTTACATTTTATCTGATATTGAAAGAAATTGCATAATGTTTTCCAACAAAAGAAATATAGAAAATATTCCCTACTGATTTCTGCAGAACTATGGCTATTTTTATCTTAAAAACTCATTAAAAAAAAAAGATTAATAAAGTGAAATTTTAGTTGAACGTTTTTCAGTTTCCCTGGCAATAGATAGTTGCTCAAAGTCTAGAAAGTATTGGCAGTTTTCTATTTCAAAACAATATTTTGCATTAAATATTTTGCACAAAATGGTTTAACGTAAAGTAAGTGTTTAACTTGCAGTTTTCTGGGGAGAGTAGCATGAACTGAGTCAAAGTGGTGTAGTAGTTTGAACATTGATCTGTGACTCTAAATGCGGGTTCAAATCCCCACTAAGCCATGACAATCCACTTTGTGAACTTAGACGAGTCACACTATTTCAGTCTTAGAGGAAGGAAAAGACAAACTCTTATGAATAAATATTGTGAAGAAAGACCTGTGACAGGTTTGCTTTAGGGCTCCCTTAAGTCAAAAGCCACTCGAAGACATACAACAAGTACATCTTTCCCTACGATAAAGAAATACATTTTCCTACTGGGTGATATTTTTTCATATTCAACAAGTTTGTTTTTCAACAATTTCACAAAATATTTTTCCAAAAGACATTGGTTTTGCACAAAATACATTTCCGCGCAAAATGCATGTTGTACACAACGAACAAAAAAGCACTCCTCATTTCACTCTTGTACAATGGCAAAAAGTGAGGTTGACCATTTTTCAGTGAGGATGAGAAAGTTTTTGAAGAGCCTTTGCTTTACTATTTAAGAACAGGGTGGCTGAAATCACTAGAACTAATTTATTTATGACTCACAGAAACACCTGGGAAAACAGGAAGGCAACAAGTGGTTACTTGGTGATAGAGTGTGTGCAGTAGTTAGAGAGCCTGATTAAAAACCAAGGCACTAATGGCTTTACTATAGGAACTTCACTGCAAGATAGGAAAGTTACTAGGAGTGCTAATCTAAACTAACTCCATTCTAGAGAACAGCAGAGAGAGGACTGGTGGGAAAGAGAAGAGGTAGAGAAACATCTCTAAAAATGTCAGTTTATATCATAGAGGAGGCGGGTTAGGCAGATGTAGAGGGAGGATATGTCTGATCACTTAGGCTATCTAGTCCAGTGGTTCTCAACCTGTGGGTCCCCAGATGTTTTGGCCTTCAACTCCCAGAAATCCTAACAGCTGGTAAACTGGTTGAGATTTCTGGAAGTTGGAGGCCAAAACACATGGGGACCCACAGGTTGAGAACCACCAATCTAGCCCCATCACTATTGCCCACTGTGAGACATTTTTGACTCTTCACTGCTAAGCACTGTTTGAACTCCAATACCCAAGAGCACACTAGTCCTTCCTTATCTGCAGGTGATACATTCCAAGATATTCAGTTGAAATCTGAAAGATAGTACTGGACCCTATAATCAAAAATGGGGTGTGCCTTAAATTCAATGACAGATTTTCCAGGTTTTGAGGGGTGTGGGTTAACTATCTTACCTCTAAGGGAGGAGGACATGGAAGAAGAGGAGGAGGAAGAGGAATAAGGACCCCAAACAGATTGTGTTCAGGGATTGTTTATTGTCTAGCTCTGAGAGAGGAGGAGGAAGAGAATCATAGAATCATAGAATCATAGAATAGTAGAGTTGGAAGAGACCTCAAGGGCCATCTAGTCCAAAGAAGCAGGAAATCGCATTCAAAGCACCCCCGACAGATGGCCATCCAGCCTCTGCTTAAAAGCCTCCAAAGAAGGAGCCTCCACCACAGTCCGGGGGAGAGAGTTCCACTGCCGAACAGCCCTCACAGTGAGGAAGTTCTTCCTGATGTTCAGGTGGAATCTCCTTTCCTGTAGTTTGAAGCCATTGTTCCGTGTCCTAGTCTGCAGGGCAGCAGAAAATAAGCTTGCTCCCTCCTCCCTATGACTTCCCCTCACATATTTGTACATGGCTATCATGTCTCCTCTCAGCCTTCTCTTCTGCAGGCTAAACATGCCCAGCTCTTTAAGCCTCTCCTCATAGGGCTTGTTCTCCAGACCCTTAATCATTTTAGTTGCCCTCCTCTGGACGCTTTCCAGCTTGTCAGCATCTCCCTTCATCTGCGGTGCCCAAAACTGGACACAGTATTCCAGGTGTGGTCTGACCAAGGCAGAATAGAGGGGGAGCATGACTTCCCTGGATCTAGACGTTATTCCCCTATTGATGCAGGCCAAAATCCCATTGGCTTTTTTAGCTGCCGCATCACATTGTAGGCTCATGTTTAACTTGTTGTCCACGAGGACTCCAAGATCTTTTTCGCACACACTGCTGTCAAGCCAGGCGTCCCCCATTCTGTATCTTTGATTTCCATTTTTTCTGCCGAAGTGAAGTATCTTGCATTTGTCCCTGTTGAACTTCATTTTGTTAGTTTCGGCCCATCTCTCTAGTCTGTCAAGATCGTTTTGAATTCTGCTCCTGTCTTCTGGAGTGTTAGCTATCCCTCCGAGTTTGGTGTCATCTGCAAACTTGATGATCGTGCCTTCTAACCCTTCGTCTAAGTCGTTAATAAAGATGTTGAACAGAACCGAGCCCAGGACGGAGCCCTGCGGCACTCCACTTGTCACTTCTTTCCATGATGAAGACGACGCATTGGTGAGCACCCTTTGGGTTCGTTCGCTTAGCCAATTACAGATCCACCTAACCGTAGTTTTGTCTAGCCCACATTTTACTAGTTTGTTTGCCAGAAGGTCGTGGGGGACTTTGTCGAAGGCCTTACTGAAATCTAGATATGCTACATCCATGGCATTCCCTGTATCGACCCAACTCGTAACTCTATCGAAAAAAGAGACCAGATTAGTCTGGCATGACTTGTTTTTGGTAAATCCGTGTTGACTATTAGCAATGACCGCATTTGTTTCTAAGTGTTTGCAGACCACTTCCTTAATGATCTTTTCCAGAATCTTGCCTGGTATTGATGTGAGGCTGACCGGACGGTAATTGTTTGGGTCGTTCTTTTTTCCCTTCTTGAAGATAGGGACCACATTCGCCCTCCTCCAATCTGCTGGGACTTCTCCTGTTCTCCAAGAACTCTCGAAGATGATTGCCAGTGGTTCTGAAATAACTTCCGCTAGTTCCTTCAATACTCTTGGATGTAGCTGATCTGGCCCTGGGGACTTGAATTCGTTTAGAGTGGCCAGGTGTTCCTGGACAACTTGTTTCCCTATTTGGGGTTGGATTTCCCCCAATCCTTCGTCCATTCCATGTTGCTGAGGTTGAAGATGGCTTTCTTTTTGTGAGAAGACCGAGGCAAAGAAGGCATTAAGCAGTTCTGCCTTTTCCCTATCCCCTGTCACCATCACCCCATCTACTCCTTGCAGTGGCCCTATCGCCTCCTTTTTCTTCCTTTTTCTACCAACATAAGCAAAAAAACCTTTTTTGTTGTTTTTTATGTCCCTGGCAAGCCTGAGCTCATTTTGCGCTTTAGCCTTGCGAACCTTTTCCCTACAGGAGTTGGCTATACGTTTGAATTCTTCTTTGGTGATTTCTCCCCTTTTCCACTTCTTGTGCATGTCCCTTTTGAGCTTTAGCTCAGTTAGAAGTTCTTTGGACATCCATTCTGGCTTCTTTGCACTTGTCTTATTTTTCTTCTTTGTTGGCACTGTTTGCATTTGCGCCTTGAGTATTTCACTTTTGAAAAACTCCCATCCATCCTTAACTCCCTTGTTTTTTAATATCGGCGTCCATGGAATGCCGCTCAGTAATTCCTTCATTTTTTGGAAGTCAGCTCTCTTAAAGTCCAGAATGCGTGTTTGACTTGTCTTAGTTTCAGCATTCCTTTGTATTGCAAACTGCAGGAGCACATGGTCACTTGCCCCTAAGGATCCAACCACTTCAACTGTATTGATCAGGTCTTCCACATTTGTTAAGATTAGATCAAGAGTTGCTGATCCCCTTGTTGCCTCTTCTACCTTCTGGACCATAAAATTATCTGCAAGGCAAGTGAGGAATTTGTTGGACTTTGTACTCTTGGCTGAGTTTGTTTTCCAGCAGATATCGGGATAATTGAAATCGCCCATGACTACTATATCTCTTCTTTGTGCCTGTTTGGTCAGCTGTTGACAGAAGGCTTCATCAAGTCCTTCATCCTGACTCGGAGGTCTGTAGTAGACACCCACGACAAGATCTTTTTGAGTCCCGGTTCCCTTGATTCTTATCCAGATGCTTTCAAGCTGGTTTCCCGGATTACAGTCTTGCATTTCTTCTGCAACGTAACTGTTTTTGACATATAAAGCTACTCCCCCTCCTCTCCCCTTTGTTCTATTTATGTGAAAGAGGTTATAGCCCTCAATGGTTAAATTCCAGTGATGGGAGTCATCCCACCAGGTTTCAGTGATGCCTATGACATCGTATGTGTGGTGCTGTGCTAGGAGTTGGAGTTCGTCTTGCTTATTTCCCATGCTCTGAGCATTAGTGTAAAGACATGTAAGCCCCTGTGACCTCCCCTCGAACTGTTTATTTGGGATTATTGTGCTCTCTGTACTTGGTCCTTGCTGTGTTTGTGCAGCCCTCCGTTTAGCCTTACGGCGGTTCCCTGTGGTCGTGGGTAATATAGTGTTCGCCAGGCTGTTGTTCCCCTCCCCCAGTGGATTTAGTTTAAAGTGCGCCTGATGAGGTTTGTGAGTCTGTGGGCAAAAAGATGTTTTCCTACTTGTGTGAGATGCACCCCATCGCTTGCCAGTAGTCCATCCTCTTGGAAGAGTAGACCATGGTCAAGGAAGCCAAAATGCTCCTCTTGACACCATTTTCTGAGCCAGTTATTGACCTGTACTATTTTTCCGGCCCTTGTAGAGCCATGTCCTACAACGAAGAAGGAAAAAGATTGTACTACAAAACTGCATTGAAACAAAAAAAGGAGGTCATGCAAAGGAAATTCTAAAAAATGTAAGAAAATGAGCCCCTCCCCCAAATCCAACACTTCAAAAATATGGTGCACTTAACATTTGATGGTGTCTCATGTTTAGTGAAATAAAATTGAACAGTTTAATAAACGTTATGTGAATGTAGTCACTCTTTTTATATACTTTTTTCATTTCCACTTAATATTTTTGGACTACATTTGACCACAGGTAACTGAAACCACAGAAAGCAAAACCACAGATGAGGAGGGGCTACTGTATTTATTTTTCCCTGACATCATGGCATAGTTTTTTTTCTGCAGTGTCTAGAAGGCTTTTTGGCCTCTGTGGAACTTAAACGAGTAGGTTCCACATTTCGCTCTCATATGAACTCAAGGTTTAAATTTGCTTCATAACTTTCTCCATCTTTTTGTTTTAGCAGTGAAACTTACAGTTTTATTTCCAACATTTTATAAACAAATTATATTTTTAAAAATACAGTAGAGTCTCACTTATCCAAGCTAAACGGGCCAGCAGAAGCTTGGATAAGCGAATATCTTGGATAATAAGGAGGGATCAAGGAAAAGCCTATTAAATATCAAATTAGGTTATGATTTTACAAATTAAGCACCAAAACATCACGTTATACAACAAATTGGACAGAAAAAGTAGTTCAATATGCAGTAATGTTATGTTGTAATTACTGTATTTACGAATTTAGCACCAAAATATCACGATATATTGAAAACATTGACTACAAAAATGGCTTGGATAATCCAGAGGCTTGGATAAGCGAGGCTTGGATAAGTGAGACTCTACTGTATACTAATAAAACCAGAGGGGGCGTTATATTTCAAAACCAAGCACTGATGTTTATAATGCATTCTGGTAAAACAAAAATTTAATCTGCATTTAGAATGTCCCTTTTTAATAAGAGTGAATAAAATAACGCAAATACTTCAATATGTTGAACAAATCATTATGCAACTTTAACCTCTTAATGAAAATAATTCCTGTCTAGAAACAAGGCTCAGTTTTTTTTAGGATGCTTTTTCATTTGAAAGCATTGCTCAAGTATGCAAATTCTAATTACAGGCATATTATATATCGCTCATTTAAGACACCCATTCATCAAATTGTGGCAAAAAAAAAAAGAACAATATCTTGTTTGGTTAATGGCAAAGAATAAGCAACATTGGTAAAGACAGGAAGATGCAAAGTAAGTCCCACCACCACTTAAATTGTATTTTATTTTTTAACAATCCCCATTGGGATAGCAACAAAAGATGGTGTGTTTTTGTCTTTTAGGAAGGCTTCTTATAAAACTCACATGAGAAAAAGAAGACAGCTCCAGGAAAAATGCCAGTGTGCTGTAGAACATTATGGAAATGGAAATTGGATACCAAATTGACAAGTTGACCTTGGAGCCTTGGCTTATCAGGAATGAAAATGACTTGTGAGATGAAAATTTGGCCGTAATTTGGTAATGCTCTTCCAAAAGGGTTGAAGGCTTTTTTACCCCAGTTGAATAGGAATGCCATTCATTCACAGCTTTAAACAGGGGATTCTTAAATACCATTATTTTAGGGCATTCAATACAATACTGTAGCTTTTTCTTAAGCCTTGTGAAGAACAAAGCACACTTATATTGTCAATGAGAAATCAGCAGGGGGAAGGAATAACATCTATAATTAAATAATTTTTACAATAAACTCTTACGCTCACTTGAGAGTGAAGTATTTAAGACTGCGGTTCATGACTATACATAGTTTTGCCCTTATTGATTCATCTTGAGTTGACGCGTCTATAAAACAAAGGCACACGGAAATGGGAGATCTGCATCGCTGATACTTGTTTGCACATGTGAAATGTCTCCTCCAAAAGTGCAAAAGAAACAGGGACACAGAAAAAAATCCTAATTGAAGCCCCCTCCTCTATTATATACTTTTCTTATAGTCAGAAACAAGTGCAGGCATTGACTCCTTCAATTTCAAGTCCAAAGCAGATTTGTAGATATATGCTCTGGACTTGTTAAAAAGAAATAATAGAGATTGTGTATTTTATTGTGCTGTAAGTTCCTTAGTAGAAGGCAGGAATGGGCAGTTGATTCCAGCTTGGAACAAAAATTCATTTTATCTAGGCTACATCTTTGTCCGCATTCATAACCTTCAATTATGCACTTACCAGAGCCGGCCCTAGGTATTTTTCAAGTGTAGGCGAACAGAATTTTGGCACCCCCCCCCCAAACCAATCACTGAAAAATAAAAGCGTTGGATATGCGAAAATGTTGGATAATAAGGAGGGATTAAGGAAAAGCCTATTAAAGATCAAATTACATTAAGATTTTACAAATTAAGCACCAAAACATCATGTTTTACAAGAAATCAACAGAAAAAGCAGTCTCAACTGCGCCCCCATATGTTGTGCGCCTGAAGCGACCGCTTAATTCGCCTCATTGTTGGACCGGCCCTGGCACTTACCAACATTTGGAAGAGATAAAGGTTTGACCTCCAAAACAACTTTTAAGACAGGCCACTGCCATATCCCCTAATATTTAACAGCTCGAAACCAGGAAATTAGCACTAAAATATCATCATTCATCTAGTTAATACAGATTGTCTGTATCTTTTGCACAGGGACTGCAACCAAGAGATGTTTCATGGTTGGCCTTTGGAACCGAAAGCCGCTTTTGGTACTTAGCAGACCATGAAATGGCAGCTGATTCTGAGCCATTGCTGTGTACTCTGTGCCAACCTTTTTGGGATATGGAAAGTGGGCCTACTTGGATCATGTTTCCAAAATTAACAGATGCATTACTGAAGGTACCATAGCACCAACCATCACAACAGATGTTTTCTCCTGCTTTGAAAGGCTTATGTGGCTTTTGTATGACCAAACAAGCACCAGTATACCAAAGAAGAAAGTAAGGACAAGGTAATTTACAAGAATAATGTGCTAATTCTCTCACATTCCAAACATGACCCGTTTACCGGTTGGCAGGTCAAAAGAAAACACGATTCCTCCTCCTCAGTGTTCCCATACTAGCACCCAACCTCATACATTAAGTCTAGTCATGTCCGACTCTGGGGGTTGGTGCTCATCTCCATTTCTAAGCCAAAGAGTCAGTGTTGTCCATAGATATCTCCAAGGTCATGTGGCTGGCATGACTGCATGGAACACCATTACCTTCCCGCCAGAGCTATACCTATTGATCTACTCACATTTGCATGTTTTCGAACTGTTAAGATGACAGAAGCTGGGGCTAACAGAAGGAGCTCATCCCGCTCCCTGGATTCAAACCGCCGACCATTCAGTCAGCAAGTTCAGCAGCTCAGAGGTTGTGCCACCGGGAGCTCATACCCCACCTCATATACTTCCACTATTCTTACATATATAATGAAGATCATGGTTAAAACATCATCTGTTTGACAGGATTTGATTTTGTTTGATTGCTATTATACGTGTCAATGTACAACTAAAGTATAATTAATGCAAATGTCTATATATGTTCACAGTTGTCTTCCATGAAGACATCTCTCCTCCATAATCTGCCTGTTTTTTCAATATTCAAAGAGCTGATAAATTGATTATTTTGGGCAACTCAGAACAGCTTTTGGACTATTCCAATAATAAAATTCTTAGCATTAGTCCATTATAATATAACACCATTTTTTTCAGAGGCACATGTACAAAAATGGAATTGTATATCTTAAAATAGAATTGTATCGTGTTAGTACATTCATCAGAACTAAAATTGGCTGCAGATCTTACCTGAGTATATTTACTGACAAACATGGATTTATTGTTGTGCACCACGAAGAAAACTCGTACCTAACACTACCAACTAAAATGGTAACTCCAACTCCCCTATGCTACTATTACTATAAATCACAATCTATTGCAAGGAGCACCTGCTCATGCGAAACAGATACTCTATAATACAGCCTGAAATAATATCTCTTTGTTTTAAGGAGAGTGAAAGAAAAGCAAAATGCTGCCTCCAGTTTTTCAAATGAAGTCAGCTTTCAAAGTCAGATAAAACTGATAATTTCTTGAAGGGGGGAGATTAACACAAAAATTGTCAAGATGAATAGGGCATAAAATGAAAGTCTCAATTCTTTTTCCTGTACAGAATACTTAATTAACATATTTATTGAATTATCCTGGCAATGAAGACAGGAATACATTGAGATTCATTGATTTGTCCTCCTCCTTGGAAACTTAAAAGCTACACAGATGCTTATTATAAAGCAGCAGTTCCTTGACTTGTTTTTCCTCACCTTCTTCTTAAAAGAGCCCCCAACCTGGCAATTTCAAACTTAATAATAATTATATATTCAGCATGTGCGGTTAATGACATTAACTGCATAGATCCCATCAGAATGCAGCGCGTTCAAGAGGCAATCACGTGCTGATCTTACAAATTTAAAACGAAACAAGAAGCTCCATAGACCTCCCGACTCTTCAGGCTGTTTAACAACAGAGTACTAGAGATCATTCTGAATGTCATTATACATCAAAAAGATGAAAGATGTGCCTCCCCTGTCATATCTGATGTACCGTTTACAGAACACAATTTAATTGTACATTATAGCAATGCCTGCCAAGAACCACTGTCACTAGAGCTACAACGTACTGACACTGCATACTGAAGAAAAAATAGTGGGAGAAATACAGAGGATGGTAATGAAAATGAGGGAGGATATGCTGAGTAGAAAGCCCTTCAGTACAGAATAAAACCTAAGATGGGTCTGAAAAGAAGGGTTTAAAAAAAGTGAATCGGGAACAGCTGTTGATCATCTGCTGTAATGTATTACCAAGATGTCAGCAATGAGCTGAAGCTTATCAATTACTAGCTTGGGTACCCGGCGGTGCCGGGGTTATTAGAGAAAGGTATTGTTTGTTTTGAGGTGTTAGGTAATATCAATTATTTAATTAGTAACACTACAGGTAAAGGTAAAGGTTTCCCCTGACGTTAAGTCCAGTCATGTCTGACTCTGGGGGTTGGTGCTCATCTCCATTTCTAAGCCGAAGAGCCGGCGTTGTCCGTAGACACCTCCAAGGTCATGTGGCCATAGGCATGACTGCATGGAGTGCCGTTACCTTCCCGCCAGAGCGGTACCTATTGATCTACTCACATTTGCATGTTTTCGAACTGCTAGGTTGGCAGGAGCTGGAGCTAACAGCAGGCGCTCAAGCTGCTCCCGGGATTTGAACCTGGGACTTTTCGGTCTGCAAGTTCAGCAGCTCAGTACTTTAACGCACTTCACCACCGGGGCTCCTTTTAGTAACACTATGTATTAGGAAAAAAGCCAGGTTTTTATTTCATTTTTTATGAATCCTCCCATTAGAAAATACATAACGATGTGGGTAAACTGCAATTCCCAGAATCGTGGATCAATCCTCCCCAAACCAGGCCTGTATGCACAGCTGGCCATGTTGGGTCTGTGTGTCAAATGTGGTCCAGATCCATCATCGGTTGGGTTCAATGCTCTCTGGGTAAGGGTGAACTACAACTCCCATATGCCAAGGGTAGTCACCGCCAAATCCTGCCAGTATTTACAGTTGGCCATGTTGGGTCTGTGTGCGAAGTCTGGTCTAGATCCGATGTTGGCTGGGTTCAGTGCTGTCTGGATACAGGTGTACTACAACTCCCAAAATCAAGGGTTTTTTCCAGGTCCATTATCGAAGGGGGTCATGGTGCTCTGCCATGATGCAGGGTGAACTACAACTTCCATCCTGTTGAGTCAGTCCCCCAAACCCTCCAGTCTGTTCAGTTGCTGATCAATTCCTCTCTGTTTGCTATGTGTCATAGCAAAGGGTAGGCAAGGATTAAGAGATAGGCAGTGGGCGGGGTCATGCAAATTCCACATGGGATGCCTGCCTGTCGTGGCAGAAAAACCTAAAATCTAGGATGAAATGGTCCCCAAATGAAAGCATTCCCTGGGTGTTGGGCAGTATAGTGTTTGGGGAGGACATTGGCAGGGTTTGGGCTACATGTTAACTGTGCTCACTATAACCTGAAATGTCGTTGCAGAGACTGCTTTTGGTGGTTCCTCAGCACTGTGGTTCGTAGGTGTTGTGGAGGCTGGAAGCTGTCTGTGGAAGTGGGCACCTCTACCACATACACACATACACAGATTTTCACTTTTATTACGTGTATAGATGAACACATCTTTCTCATTCCCTACCTGTTCTCCCATTCACCTGACCAAATTAAATTCGGTTCCATCACATGTGCAGTGACTTCCAAAAGTATTATCCTGATTGTTAAAGGATTTTAGTTTTTGCAGTAAGTGGGAAACACCATTCCAGAAAACAGTACCTTTGTAGGGTTGCTGTGAGTTTTTCGGGATGTATGACCATGTTCCAGAAGCATTCTCTCCTGATGTTTTGCCTGCATCTATGGCAGGCATCCTCAGAGGTTGTGTGGTCTGCTGAAAACTAGGCAAGAGGGGTTTATATATCTATGGAAAGTCCAGAATTGGAAAACGAACTCTTGTCTGTTTGAGGCAAGTGTTTATGTAGCAATTGGCTACCTTGATTAGCATTGAATGGCCTTGCAGCTTCAAGGACTGACTGCTTCCTGCCCAGGGAATCCTTTGTTGGGAGGTGTTAGCTGGCCCTGATTGTTTTCTGTCTGGAATTCCCATTTTCTGAGTTTTGTTCTTTATTTATTGTCCTGGTTTTAATACTGGTAGCCAGAATTTGTTCATTTTGTTCATTTTCATGGTTTCCTACTTTCTGCACAAACTGTCCACATGTTTGTGGATTTCAATGGCTTCTCAGTGTAGTCAGAAGTGGTAGTTGTTAAGAGTGGCTGCAAGACCATTCCATGCTAACCACAGATATATAAATCCCTCTTACCTAGTTTTCAATACACCTCACAACCTCTGAGGATGCTGGCCATAGATGCAGATGAAACATCAGGAGAAAATGCTTCTGGAACATGACCATACAGTCCGGAAAACTCACAGCCATGAAAGCCTTTGACAACGCATGGTACCTTTGTATTTGATATCTATAATAATAATAATAATAATAATAAAACTTTATTTATACCCTGCCACCATCTCCTCAATGGGGACTCGGGGCGGCTTACATGGGGCCATGCCCGGGAAAAATACAATATAACACAATATAAAAACAACATATCATAATACAATTACAACAATACAATAAAGAATCATATACAGTACAACACAAAATCCAAAGAGCAATATAACAGGGCAGGCCGCACGAATACTCAGTTAAAACTCGGGGTGAGAAAAGGATAAGAAAAAGGATAAGAATAAAACCACAGGGAACTAAGGAAAAGATAGCAGACAGTCTAGAGGATAAATAATGGGGGGCGTAACAAAAAGCATGTAACAGTTACTCTCCGAATGCACATCGGAGGAGCCATGTTTTTAGATCTTTCCTAAAGTCTGAAAGAGTGGAGGCTCGCCTGATTTCAATGGGCAATGAGTTCCATAAACGGGGGGCCACAGCAGAAAAGGCCCTCTCCCTTGTTCCTACAAGGCGGGTCTGGGATAAAGGCAGTGGCGACAGGAGAGCCTCCCCTGACGATCGCAGAGATCAGGCAGGTTTATGGTAGGAGATACGGTCACGAAGGTAGGTGGGTCCCAAACCGTTTAGGGCTTTATATATGATGGTCTGCACCTTGAATTGGGATCGGAAAATGAACGGAAGCCAGTGGAGCTCCTTAAACAGGGGACTAGATCTCTCCCTGTAATTCGCCCCAGTTATTAATCTGGCAGCCGAGCGTTGGACCAGTTGTAATTTCCGAGCCGTCTTCAAGGGAAGCCCCACGTAGAGCGCATTACAGTAGTCCAGTCTAGAGGTAACTAAGGCATGCACCACCGTGGTCAAGTCAGACTTCACGAGGTATGGTCGCAGTTGGCGCACAAGTTTGAGTTGTGCAAAAGCCCTCCCGGCCACCGCCGACACCTGAGCCTCAAGTGTCAACGCTGAATCCAGGAGGACCCCCAAACTGCGGACCTGTGACTTCAGGGGGAGTGTGACCCTGTCCAGCACAGGTTGCCACCCAATACCCCGATCCGACGAGCGACTGACCAGGAGGGCCTCTGTCTTGTCAGGATTGATCCTCAGCTTGTTCCTCCTCATCCAGTCTGCCACAGCGGCCAGGCACTGGTTCAGCATCCGAGGGGCTTCCTTGGAATCAGATGGGAACGAGTAGTGGATTTGCGTGTCATCTGCGTCGAGATGGCAACACCCTCCAAAACTCCGGATGACCTCTCCCACTGGTTTCATGTAGATGTTAAATAGCATGGGGGATAGAATAGACCCTTGCGGGACCCCACAGGTCAATGGCCAGGGGTCCGAGCAGGTTTCCCCCAGCTTCACCATCTGGGAACGGCCCTCCAGGAAGGACCGAAGCCACAGCAGAACTGTGCCACCGATTCCCATCCCGGCGAGCCTCCCCAGAAGGATACCATGGTCGATGGTATCGAAAGCCACTGAGATGTCCAAGAGAACCAGCAGGGTCACACTCCCCCTGTCCAGCTCCCTGCGGAGGTCATCCACCAGGGCGACCAAAGCCGTCTCGGTGCTGTGTCCAGGCCTGAAGCCAGACTGCGAGCGGTCCAGAAAATCGGTGTCATCGAGGAACTCCTGGAGCTGCGTAGCAACCACCCGCTCCAGAACCTTGCCCAGAAATGGGAGGTTGGAAATTGGTCTGTAGTTGTTACATACAGATGGGTCTAACGAGGTCTTTTTTAATAATGGTTTTACTACCGCCTGCTTAAAGCAGGATGGAACTGACCCTTGAACCAGGGAGGCATTTATAATAGCCACAAACCTATCCAACAACCCATCTTTGGCCAGCTTCACCAGCCAAGAAGGACAAGGATCCAGAGCGCAGGTGGTCGCCCTCACAGACCCAAGAATCCCCTCCACGTCATCAGGAAGGACAAGCCGGAAATAATCCCATAAGATCACCCAGACAGGTACCTCGGTTACCTCCATTGGGACCACAGTTAAGCTGGAGTCCAACTCACGGCGTATCTGAGCAACTTTGCCTGCAAAATGGTGCGCGAAATCGCTGATTGCCAAGTCATCAGGAAACCCTTGGGCCTCGGGAGGCCGCAGGAGCTCCCCAACAACTCGGAACAACTCCGATGGCCTGTTGGCTGCAGACGCTATGCGGGCAGTCGTGAAAACTTTCCTGGCTGCTCGCAGAGCCACGGAGTAAGCCTTAATAGCGGCTTTAGCCCGTGCTTGGTCGGACACGTCCTGAGATTTCCTCCAGATGCACTCTAGTCCCCTCCTCCTACGTTTCATCACAGCCAGCTCCTCGGTGAACCAAGGAGTCGACGCGATTCTACGCAGTGAGAGGGGACGTTCGGGAGCGATCGTGTCCAGTGCCCTTGATAGCTCACTGTTATAGCAATCAGCCAGGACATCGACAGGATCGCCAGTCTCCAGGACAGGAAGATCCCCAAGAGACCTCAGAAGTCCATCCGGATCCATCAGTCTCCTGGGGCGGACAATCTTAATGGGTCCACCACCCCTGCGGAGGTTAGAAGGCACGGCGATACTTAAACAGATCAGATGATGGTCAGACCATGACAATGGAAGAATGTTTTGCTCTTCCACTCTGACTGTCCCACCGTCCACAATAAAAACAAGGTCCAAGGTATGTCCTGCCTGATGTGTGGGCCCAGATATAACTTGAGACAGCCCCATGGTTGTCATGGCAACCATGAAATCCTGAGCTGCTCCTGTCAATGTGGTCTCGGCATGAATGTTAAAGTCTCCCAAAACTATCAGTTGTTGGGAGACAAGGGCCGCATTGGAGACCACTTCTGCTAGCTCAGACAGAGAGACTGCTGGGTCGCGGGGTGGACGGTACACCAAAAGAATCCCCAAGCTGTCTCGGGCTCCCACCCTCAGGAAAACACACTCGAACCTCGGGGATTGCGGAACGGCGCATCTGATCAGGGCGATGGACTGCCGAAAGATCACCGCAACTCCTCCTCCCCGCCCCCCAACCCTGGCCTGTTGATGCACCCCGAAACCTGGAGGACACAGCTGGGTGAGTTTCACACCTCCCAGCTCATCCAGCCACGTCTCGGTGATGCATGCCAGATCCGCCTCCTCATCCAGGATCAAATCCTGGATGACAGCTGTTTTACCATTGACGGATCTGGCGTTCAGAAGCAGGACCTTAAGGTTGGGGGGTCTGTCCTGAAGACTACCACACCTAAACCTCTCCAGGGTCGCAAAAACTCTGTTGCGCTTCTCCCTGGGTTGATAGTGACCGTGCTTTCTCCTCCCCCATATCACTTCAATGGGGCCACCTCCATGAGAGCCCTCTTCCCCCTGATGGAAGAACTGGGTGGAGTTGCCAATTGCCGGGACTAGTCAGCTGTCCTGGAAAGGAAAGCCTCCAAAGGTACTTGTTTGTTTAAAAAAGGAGCTTCTCTCCACTGATGGGAGAGAGGGGTCAGTTGATTTGGCATCATCATGAATGGGAAGGTGACTAAGCAAGAGTGGGGTCTTGTTGTGGGACTGGGAGGTAGAACAAGCATGACTTAGAGTTGGGGAATCTTGAATATCAATGCTCAGCCCGATGTCCAAGGGGCGAATCAGTGGGTCTACTAGAACCCTCCTGAGAGTGATGCCCCATTGTTGCAGTTTGGGCCCACACAAAAACAATTTTTCCCTTAATATTTTATCTTCCAAGCCAATGATAAGACATAAGGAGCGGTTCCAGGATTGGTACTCTCTACAAAGCCAGTCGATAGTCTTGATCTTCACTTCCGACTAGCTTATGGATAAAATTTGTGCAAGAGATATCTGGACTGCTCGCTTAGAAGTCCACCTGCCTCTGTTCAATAATGAATCTGAATCTTCCACTGCAACCTTATTTGTTCGTATCTATGAAAATGCCAATTCCCCTGTAATCCTATTTTCTATGGTCGACATACAAGGAGACCAGATACATAAATTTTTAAATATAATTTTTTCAGTACAATGTGTATTGCATTATCTGCTACATAGTGTTGTATAATATGTGATCTGGCACACAACTAGAGTTCTTCCTATGTATTTTACAACCCTTGCTGTATCCCTGCACAGGAACGCTTGCTGTTTTGGGTTGCAGGGTACCTACATACAATTTTTACCTCCTGCAGAGGCTGGCAAATTGCTGTACAATGCAATCTCAAAAGAGGCATATCAGTTAAAAGCTGATCCACTTCAATCGGAAAGTGCTAATACATTTGCAGGGACATGAGCATACTGCAGAGTAATGGAAAGCACAGAAGGGAGGCTGGTGGTTTTTGCCCACTTTAGACAAGCTTCCCTAACTGTTGGATTTTTCTTTAGCTAATGATGCTGTACATCATGCATATCTCTTCTCAGTTTCATCAGGTAGAATTCCATAACATATTTTAGAATGCCTTCAAATGCATTGATGGGTTATATCGGACAATACATGAGACGAGTGATTCAGGTTAACATACAGTTAGTGCAAAATGCAGCAGCATAATCACTATGTTCCAGAGGTATGAAACACTTATAACCACTTTTAAAACAATTCTACTGGCATGAAGCATATTTCTAATTAAAATTCAAAGGGCTAGTTTCATCAGATAAATCTTTAAACACAATGATATAGTAGAGCCAGAACTTGCAGAGTTAGTGAGTACTTATGATTTGCAAGGGCTCTAATGAGATCTGCCATGTGTTCAGCTCTTTCTGAAATCAATTCCAATCCCTACAGTAGCATCCCAGGATTTATCCCACAATGATGTATAGTATTTTGAGCTATTCCTCTTTAGTTTATACGTTTACACATTTGTTTGTTTGTGAGCAGCTTGCTCTTGAATGGGCAATTGTCATGATGGACATCTGTACTTCCAAATTTACTACTGCTGTCCTAACTACTATCAGAGGTTAGAGCTATGGATAGCAGACACTTAGAAATAACAATGGAAAAGATATTACAGGTTCTGAGTTTAAGTACATGATCTGAAGAATAAATTTAGACAACAGTGAGGCAACTGTGTTGAGGTCTGGAACCCAAGTGATTGAATTTTTGTGAATAATATTTTGTCTATACTAATGGTTCCCAACCTGTGGGTCCCCAGATGTTTTGGCCTTCATCTCCCAAAAATCTCACACCTGGTAAACTGGCTGGGATTTCTGGGAGTTGTAAGCCAAAACACCTGGAGACCCACAGGTTGAGAGCCACTGATCTATACAATTAGTCAGTAGCTTTCATACTTTTGCAATATAATTTGCACAATTAATGCAGTTTTTAATCATCATCATCATCATTATTTTATCTTACCCAGCTCTCCTCATGTCTCAAGGTGGGTCACAGTACAGTCAAACCATACAAACATTGCAAAAATTCTATAAAACACATATATAAAAATTTAGTTCTATAAAAGCTACGTATTAAAACGTATTTCTATAAAATACACATTAAATACACAAAACAGAGATTAAAACACAGGACACTAGTTTAAAATTCATGCCTAAACCTGGCTGGGTAGGCCTTTAAATAGGCCTTTAAATAGTTTTTAAATTCTAACAGCTCATTTAGCTGTCACAGCTCTTCCACCAGGTCGTTCCATAGTCTTGGGGCGGCCAATGAAAAGTTCCTCTGGGTGACAGTCAACAATCGGGTTCCGCCTGGTTGGAGTAACTGCCCATCAGAGGACGTCAGTGCTCATGGCGGATGGGATGGAAGAAGGTGATCCTGTAGGTAACCTGGACTCAAACCCCTAGTTCCTTCAAGGTCAAGCCAATCACTTCAAGATACCATCCATCCATTTTGCTTTTGGTCGGCCCCTCTTCCTTTTTCCTTCCATTTTCCCCAGCATCATTCTCTTCTCCAAGCTTTCCTCTCTTCTCATTATGTGGCCATCTTTGCCTCTAACATCCTTCCTTCCAGTGAGCAGTCAGACATTGTTTCCTGGAGTATGAACCGGTTGGATCTTCTTGCGGTCCAAAGCACTCTCAGAATTTTCCTCTAACACCAAAGTTCAAATGTGTCTATCTTCCTTTACTCAGCCTTCCTTGTGGTCCAGCTCTCACATCCATAGGTTACTACAGGGAATATATTTGCTTTAACTATGCGGACGTTTTTTGCTAGTGTGATGTCTTTACTATTCACTATTTTGAACGTATAGTAGGGGGTATAGTATTCATTAGACCTACTTTCAATAGTAACTCTTAAGCAACCAGAAACTACATTTATCTGGCATCTGACAATCCCCATGGATGCCGGTTGACTGAAAGTCTCATGTACATACTGACTTTCCACATGTGCAGCTCACATTATATCAACTATGTCAAATACGCTATAAACAAGAATTTGCAAATGCCTACTCAAATATCAAGATTGAACAGTCAGCCAATAGGGCATGAAGAATTAACATGTATCCAAGAGAAGTGTGTAGCTTCAATAAACTCTTTGTTGGATTACGTTGCAAAGGACAGTGTACAGCCATTCTGAACAGCTTTAAACAATTGAATAATTGATAAGAACAGATACTACGCTTGATCTTAGCCAAAAGGCCGAGAAGCGATGTAAACATGTGTTACCAATGGGAAATGTTCTGAATGTTTGTATAGTATTATGTAGCACTATTTACCATAATTCTGAAAATAATAATAATAAAAATGTTCAAAAAATGAATAATGTATAATCCTCACAGGGATATTTGTCCTACTTTTTAAACAACCATATTCTAGAGCAGTGATGGCGAACCTTTTAGAGATGGAGTGTCAAAACGGTGGGGGGGGGCACTTGTGGGTTGGCAAGTGGAGGGGTGAGCAGAGAGAGTGGGCCCAGGGGGTGAGGGGTGGGATGGGTGAGTGAGAAAGTGGGGGGTGGGCAAAAAAGCAAGGGGTGGGCAAGCAAATGGGGACAGGTGAACAGAGGGCAGGATGGCGAGCGGGGACGGGTGATGGCTGTTGTGACTCAGCTTGAATCTAGGATTGACTCTGATGAGGAAAGAGGGATTCCAGTTCAGAAGAATCTCCCCGAAAGGCCTGTAGATTTGGAAGATGAAGAACAGAGAGTGCTGGTTCAGTTTCCCACAGGGAGGGCTGGAGTAGATGACCGTGAAGCCGCTGAAGCCAGCCAGGTGCACACTGATATGGGAACGGAGGAAGGGAGGATGAAAGGTTCCCAGTATAATAATGAGTCTCAGCGAAATAACAAGCCAGCTGACCTTGATGGGATGGGCTCCTTAGATAGAGCTGAAGGTTTGGAATTGAGAGTACGGCGTAGTGTGAGAATTATTTATGTATTTATTTATTTATTTACAGTATTTATATTCCGCCCTTCTCACCCCGAAGGGGACTCAGGGCGGATCACATTATATACATATAGGGCAAACATTCAATGCCCATATACACATAGAACCGAGACAGAGACAGACAGATGCAGAGGTAATTTAACCTTCTCCTGAGGGGATGTTCAATTCTGGTCACAGGGGGGAGCAGCTGCTTCATCATCCACTGTGACGGCACTTCCTCATTCCAATGCCGTAAATTAGTTAAATTTGCCTCCCCACTTTATAAGTGGTACCTTATTTCCTACTTGATAGATGCAACTATCTTTCGGGTTGCTAGGTCAGCAACGAGCAAGGGCTATTTTTTATTTTTAATTGACGGGTGCTCACCCTGCCACGGGCTGGCCTCAAACTCATGACCTCATGGTCAGAGTGATTTATTACAGCAGGCTGCTCACCAGCCTGCGCCACAGCCCGGCGCCGCAAACAGGCGGGGGGAGGTGAGGGGGCAGAGAAATGCTTTCATGTTTTGAAAAGTGTGTTAAAAGGGGTGCGTTCAGGGAAAAGCTTTTGTCAAAGCAACTTTCTCGCTACCGGAGAAGCAAGCTCCAGTTTTCCTGCTGTGCTTTGGATTATATTGCAGCCCATGTATCCATGTTTCTTGGAATTTGTTGTGCTCTTTTTGGATGTTGTTTATTCCTTGTAAGCCCTGGACTTATATCTCAAGACTATATTTGTAACTGACTTTTGGTGCTTTACTTTTGCTTTTTGAAGAACTTTTTACTACCTAACCTTAATAAACTGAAAAGAATCAAACCTGTTGTGGAGTTTGTGTGATAGAGCAAGGTGAATCAAGGCTGAGGTGCGACAATGGTGCACATACCAGGAAAGAGGGCAATGTATACTCCTTCTGGCACACATGCTATAGGTTCACCACCACTGTTCTAGTGGTTATGATTATGCCAAAAGTCTGAAATTAAGACTGCATAAATACCTAAACCGCTCTGCACTCAAATGTATTTGATCTCTTATATAGTCAAGCCTATAATGTTATGTTTCAGAGCAGATGAGAAAGAATATTGCTAATGTTTTTTCTCTGAGTGTTGTTGTTTTTCAGGCTCTCAGGTCAATTTTTAAAAATCTTATATAAGCCTTTTTAATTTGCTCACCAGTAAGATAACAGTGTTGTTCCTGTTACATGTACTAAACGCAGTAACGCAATTAAACTTTTCACATATTAGAGAGACTTTTGCTTTTTTTTCCCCTTCCCCTTTGGGGAATTGCTATATTATATACATAAAACAAGACAGCAATATTGAATCAGAGCAAAGCTTTCCTTTAAAAAAGCATTCTCAGTCTTAACGCTAGCCCATTAATTTATTTGATGTTGTACTGGGCCATGATGATTACAGTTAGAAATTCCATACAGCCACATCAGATATTTTGTGATATTGTGACAAATACTCCCTCTGCTGTACAATCTACAGTGTTACAAAAAAGATACACATTCAACTCAAGGATTTACAAATACTGATAAGGAAAATAATAAGGAAAAGTCACAGGGGCTGAAATATCCAATGTAGTTCAAGTTTGGACTAGGAGTCTGTTACGGTAGATCAGTTTTCAGATCTCTGCCCGGGAAAGCAATGGCAAACCTCCTCTGAAATAAACCTTGACATAGAAAATCCAGTGATAGCTTCACCTCATAGGTTTGCCATAAGCTGGAAATGACATTGAAGCTCATATTTCAAAAGTCCTGCTTTTCCTGACTTAAAATAGGACTGAATGGTGATATCACATAGGATTCCTGGTACAAAAAAGGGACACTTCTTATTTCCAGGCTGCAATCATATACTGAATAAAGCCCCACTCAACTTAGTGGAGATCTATGCATATTTCTTAGTGTACATTTATGCCATTTGACACCACCAATGGAATCATAAGAGTTAATAGTATTTTAAGAGCTTCTCTGTCAGACAGTGCAGATGAATCACCAAACTGCAACTCCCATGTTTGTATAGTATTGAGCCAGGGCAATTAAAGTGATGTCCTCTAATTTACAGTGTAAATACACCCTATGTTGGCAACAAGTAGGGAAATATATTGCTCCATTCTCTCCTGACATTTCACCCACATCTATGGCAGGCATCCTCAGAGGTTGAGGGGTCTGTTGAAAACTAGGCAAGTGGGTTTATATATATGTGGATTAATGTCCAGGGTGGGAGAAAGAACTCTTGTCTACTTGCGGCAAAGTGTGAATGTTGCAATTGGCCACCCTGATTAGCATTTAATGGCCTTGCAACTTCAAAGCCTGGCTGCTTCCTGCCTGGGGGGCTCCTTTGTTGGGAGGTATGAGCTGGCCCTGATTGATTCATGTCTGGAATTCCTCTATTTTATGAGTGTTGTTTTTTATTTACTGTCCTGATTTTAGAGTTTTGCATGTTTTGAGTTTATGAAACAAGCATCTTTTGTTTTATTTTATGGAATTCAAAAATTGAAAAATTTGGTGCACTTGGGTATCACTTAAGATAGTATCATATACAGGAACACATGAAGGTACAGTAGAGTCTCGCTTATCCAACGTAAACGGGCTAGCAGAACGTTGGATAAGTGAATATGTTGGATAATAAGGAGAGATTAAGGAAAAGCCTATTAAACATCAAATTAGGTTATGATTTTACAAATTAAGCACCAAAACATCATATTATACAACAGACAGAAAAAGTAGTTCAATAGGCAGTAATGCTATGTAGTAATTACTGTATTTATGACTTTAGCACCAAAATATCACGATTTATTGAAAACATTGACTACAAAAATGTGTTGGATAATCCAGAACGTTGGATAAGCGAATGTTGGATAAGTGAGACTCTACTGTAATACAGATTCCTTTCCTATCTGCTGTTAAAGGATCTTGATACAGGCCAGATATGAAATCTAAAAACAGCACTGTACATGCCTATGTAAATGTAGAATTTTCAAATCACATACAGAAGAAATGCAGAAAATATATTATCTGACCAAAAATTTAAAAGCAGGTCTGGCCCATATCAAGCCAGGGAAGCATAACTTGTTAAATAACTTGATCAATCTTCTCTTGTTTATTTCAAAAGGAGTCCAGGTTCACTCAAACACTTGTGAAAAACTCTTCCCTATTCAAAGGAATGGGAAAGTTCATGTTACCAATGGAAGTCTATGAATGCATAAAAATGTCAGAACTACAGGGGAATGAGACAAACGTTTCTAGACATACATGAATTCAACTCTGTAGGGTTTTAAATGTCAATCACTCTGCCTTACCGTAGTCCCATGAGAGCTGGGATCAACTGACTACGTTGTCTCAAAACATCTGATGTCTAGTGCAAACACCAATGTCTTGTAATGAGATATATGTAGAGACTGATCTTACGTCATGGATCTCCCTCCCCTTAGAAAATCATATTCTTTAAAATGATGGTTGATGATACTTAAAGAAGATTTAAAATTTATTGCTATTAATGCTTCGGATTCCATCTCACAAAGAAAGGAAAACATTTAGTGACATTATTTGAATGGATGACACAAAAGCACAATTCTCATTAGTAAAAACATCGTTGTGTTACTATTTAGGTACTGTACACAATAAAAACATGACAAAGTTGGTCATGCTTATGCAGTACTAAGAAGCAACCACAGGATGGCAGAAAGAGCAGCCGATAATTTAATCGGCTTCATAAAAACTGCCAGGAAATGCTAGTAAATATGCCTGTTCTACCAGATGTGTCTGGATATAGCCCTGTGGAGTTACAGATGCACTATAGGTCCCAACTCTATGGAGCCCTCTGCTATGGAGGGTGAGAGAACATTGCAGAGATCTAGATGTCAAAACAAGCACAACTTAGTCTTATTCTTATTCAATATCTTGTAAAATCTGTCAACAGCCTTTTTGGGACTTCTCTGCCAACAGTACGTTTCAATTCAACAATGATCTGCCAATAAAACTTCAGCAAAAAAAACCCTCCAACAATTACATTTTGGTTTTAGATGTAGGCCAGTCTTTGGGCAAACTCCTACCGGCTATTAGGAATTGTGAGAGTTGAAATCCAAAACACTTGGAGGGCCAAGGTTTGTCCATGCCGGATATAGACCAACGAGGAAACATCAGGCAGGGGTAAACATTTGAAACACATTGCTTTGAAGGCTGTCGGTGTCAGAATGAAGACTAACATGATGGAAGGCGTTTTGAAATAGATTTTAAACATTAAAATTTTGATTTCTCCCATGGGTTCCCCCATCCCAAACTCTTTTGTACAGAAAAAAAATGAAATGCAAAGATACAGAATGGGGGACGCCTGGCTCGACAACAGTATGTGTGAAAAAGATCTTGGAGTCCTCGTAGGGAACAAATTAAACATGAGCCACCAATGTCATGAGGCAGCTTAAAAAGCCAATGGGATTTTGCCTTGCATAAATAGGAGTCTAATGTCTATATCCAGGGAAGTCATGCTACCCCTCTATTCTGCTTTGATCAGACCGAACTTGGAATACTGTGTCCAATTCTGGGTACCGCAATTTAAAGGAGATGTTGATAAGCTGGAAGGTGTCCAGAGGAAGGCGACTCAAATGATAAAGGGTCTGGAGAACAAGCCCTATGAGGAGCGGCTTAAAGAGTGGGCATGTTTAACCTGCAAAAGAGAAGGCTGAGAGGAGACATGATGGGCCATGTATAAATATGTGAGGGGAAGTCATAGCAAGGAGGGAGCAAGCTTGTTTTCTGCTGCCCTGGAGACTAGGATGCCGAACAATGGCTCCAAACTACAGGAAAGGAGAGTCTACCTGAACATTAGGAACATTAGGAAGAACTTCCTAAGTGTGAGAGCTGTTCAGCAGTGGAACTCTCTGCCCCGGAGTGTGGTGGAGGCTACTTCACTGGATGGAGCTGGATGGCCATCTGTCATGGGTGCTTTGAATGTGATTTTCCTGCTTCTTGGCAGCGGGTTGGACTGGATGGCCCACGAGGTCTCTTCCAACTTCAGGATTCTTTGATTCTAAGCACTACCTCAATCACATGCACACATTCATTGTCACATCATATCAAAGAAGAATTACAGCATGAATTGGCTGTTTAGCACACATCATAGACAATATAAAATTTTGTTGGTTTTCAACTTATGGAGACCCTAAAGCTAACCTACTACAGGGTTTTCTTGGCATAATTTATTTGTGGGGAAAGATTGTACTTGCCTTCCTCTGAGGCTGAGAGAGTATAACTTTCCCAAGGAGGTTCAGAGGGTTCAAACCCTAGTATCCCACTGTCTTGTCCAACACTCAAACCACACCATTGTTCCTCGACATAAAATATATCATAATTTCATAAAAAGCATTTCAATAAATGTATGCTAAGATTATACCAAAAAAGGATCAAAACCACTAAAAAGTTTTAGTAGCTGTGTACTGTCATCAAAGGAGCTACTTTCAGATGATATCAAGCAAAGCTTTGTTCAATCATATTAAATACCACTACAGTTTATATTACTATCAGTCAATGAAATTGATCGTTCACCTTTCTAAACCTCTGTCACAATTTAAAGAATTGAAGGAACGAAGCACATAGGGATGGAGGAAAAAGGAAAGCTTGTGACAGATATTGTGCATGTCTCAGCGTGATCCATCTTTAAAAGGTTTCCATGGATCTGATCACTGAAGGAAAGGTCAGTTCTGACAAGCAACTGACTTGTACTGTAAGAGACTAGCAAGACGGACACATAAAATGCATAAGTTACACAAGAGTTTTCAGACCACGGCTCTTATATGGATCAGTACTAGTATTAACCCAAACTGTCCAGATTAATAGCCAAACAAGCAGGAAACATTCCTTGTTTGAGCCAATGGTCATAGAGGGGGCACAACTGAACATCCAGCAATGACTTCAAAATTAAAGGTCACAGAATCATAGAGTGGGAAGACCTCGTGGGCCATCCAGTCCAACCCCCTGCCAAGAAGCAGGAAAATCGCATTCAAAGCACCCCTTACAGATGGCCATCCAGCCTCTGCTTAAAAGTCTCCAAAGAAGGAGCCTCCACCAAACTCCGGTGCAGAGGGTTCCACTGCTGAACAGCTCTCACAGCTAGGGAGTTCTTCCTAATGTTCAGGTGGAATCTCCTTGTAATTTGAAGCCATTGTTCCACGTCCTAGTCTCCAGGGCAGCAGAAAACAAGCTTGCTTCCTCCTCGCTATGAGTTCCCATCACATACTCATACATGGCCATCATAATTCCTCTCAACCTTCTCTTCTGCAGGCTAAACAAGCCCAGCTCTTTAAGCTGCTCCTCATAGGGATTGCTCTCCAGACCCTTGATCATTTTAGTCGCCCTCCTCTGGACACTTTCCAGTTTGTTGACACTTCCCTCAAGTTGCGGTGCCCAGAACTGGACACAGTTCTGGGCACCGCAACTTAAGGGAGATGTCAACAAACTGTAATGTGTAGGACAATGCGCAAGTTTCAAGCTAAAACACAAACATGGTATTAATAAGCAAATATAAGACCAACGAAATCTGGTGGTGAGAAACCCAAGGAGAAAACCAGGCTTGGTGAAATGGATTGAGCTTGATTTTAACTCGGGAGACCAGGGTTTGAATCAGCCATGGAAACCCATTAGGTGGCCTTGGGCAATTCACATTCTCTCAGCCTGAGATGAAAGCAAAGGTAACCCCAACTGAAGAAATCTTGCCAAGAAAACCCTCTTGATCGGTTCATCTTGGGGTTGCTGTAAGAAAGAAATGATTTTAAGGCACACCACAGAAATGTCTTTAAGACTTAAAAGAAGCTTGGCCAGGAAAAGCAATACACATAGACAAAGGTAAAGGTTTTCCCGTAACATCAAGTCTAGTCGTGACCGACTCTGGGGGTTGGTGTTCATCTCCATTTCTAAGCCAAAGAGCTGGCACTGTCCGTAGACACCTCCAAGGTGATTTGGCCAGCATGACTGCATGGAGCACCGTTACCTTCCCACTGGAGCAGTACCTATTGATCTACTCACATTTACATGTTTTCGAACTGCTGAGTTGGCAGAAGCTGGGGCTAACAGCAGGAGCTCACCCCACTCCCTGGATTTGAACCACCAACCTTTCGGTCAGCAAGTTCAGCAGCTCAGTGGTTTAACCCAATGCACCACCGAGGGCTTCAATATATATATATAGAAATACATATAAATAATTAAATTAAATAATTAAAGATTGCATGATTAAATGGGCGAGAAATATTGGGAGATCGATACAATTGGAAGAATGGGAGGCATGCTGGGGTAGGAAATTAAAACTTACATATTCATATGACTTAAAGGAAAACTGGACGAAGATATTCTACAGATGGCATATAACACCCAAAAGATTAGGACTAATAAACAAAAGTATGAGCTCAAAATGCTGGAAATGTAGAGAGGAAGAGGGTTCATACTTCCACATTTGGTGGACATGTAAAAGAGCAAAAGAATTCTGGACAAAAATCCATGAGAGTACACAAATCATTTTGGATAAAAAGTTTAACAAAACACCTGAAATATACCTATTAGGCATTTCAAACTTCCCCCAGGTTCAAATGAAGAAAAGATAATAACATACTTAACAACGGCAGCTAGAATTATATATGGGAGATTTTGGAGACAAAAAGAAATTCCTAATAAAACAGATTGGCTAACTAAAATTTTAGAAATAAAAAATATGGACAGATTAACCTTTTTAATGTCTAAACAACAGGGAAAGCCAAGAAAAGAAACAAATTGGCAACAAGTGGAGAACTACATAAATAAGAAGGAGAAAGGATAAACGAATAAAAAAGAGGTCACACATTCAGATATACACACACACAAAAGGAAAAAGATTGGATGAAGAAGGAGAAAGAAGTACGAGCAGAAGACCAATCCCACCGGAGGACCTGGAAGTCCTATTTTAATTAATTTTTTCTTTTTTTATCTTTTTTTTCCTTCTTTTTCTTTTCCTCCATCCCTATCTTCCCTCTATCTGCCCCCTCACTTTTACCCCTATTTTTCTCTTTTTATTCTTTATTTTTCCCAATGCTATTTTATCATATATATGGAAACTTCTAATAAAGATTTATATTTAAAAAAAAAAAGAAATACATATAAAGAACACAACACCTACAGAAGCAAAACACGATACAGAACTCATGTCTATGGAACCAACATCCAATTTTATCTATCTACGTCTTACAAAGTACATCCTCGCTAGGAATTATCTATCGCAAGGCAAATTTCAGCCCTCCAGGTGTTTTGAACTTCAACTCTCACAGCCGGTAGGCTGTTAGGAATTGTGGGAATTAAAGTCTAAAACACCTGGAGTGTCCAAGTTTGCCCATGCCTGATCTATTGTGACTCTGGGGCACTCTTGGGCTAGAAATCCTTGGTTTCAGAAACGCTCTCTTTTGTCTATGTTTTCACATATCCATGCCAAGTCCAGGAATTGATTCCCCGTGGATATAATGCTCATACTGTATTTATGTGAGTGTCTTTGCCCTGGACAGACACAGCAGATACAAGAAACAATATATATTGTGTGATTGCACTTCAAGTCTAAAGGGAGACAAAATAAATCACCTTGTGGCCACCAGTAGGTTTGAATTTGAAAACTATGGGATATGGGATAAGAATATCATTAGCATATGTCTTGTGTTCAAATTAAAAAATATCCATAGAAACGTGATGCCATAAAACAGCCAAAATGGATTCACAGTACTCTTATAATCAGAAATTTTGATGACAATAGTAGACAGCTTGGGACACAAAAGCATAACAAGCAATTCACTGAAATGTATGAATTGCCACTGTTCTTTCTCTTGAAGGGCTTATTTTATTATGCATCATGTGGGTGGCTCGAGATTGAATATAGAACTAGTGGGGAAGAAAGTTTTCACTGATTTCTTCCTGGACATGTGTATGCTCAAAATATCTCCTTCCTCCACACATACATCCATCAAACTGCTTTGCTTCCCAAAACTAAATGAGATTCCTGTGTCTTGTATCATTTTTGAAGAAAATGAAAGAGCTGGAGTACAAAAGGATTTATCTCATGCATACTCTTTCTTACATACACACAGATCAAGCCACTTGCTGCTGTTTCACATCATTAAAACAATCCACCCACTCCCCAAAAGGATGGTCCTAAGAAATAGGTTCTGGGGTAAATCGTTTTCACTGAAAGACCACCTTCCCCATATGAACCTGCATGCAACATTACATTAACATACAATGGGAAGGCACAATGCATGACACCTTTTAGGTAGTTGCCCTAGTAGTTCAAGGAACCTTCTGCAAAAGGAAAGGAACAAAACCCATTTTCCAAGTTGTGAAAGCTTTAAATACCATTTTTCCTGCTAGTTGTTAGGCTTATTTCTTGCTTTTCCCACAAGATTCTGTACCATTACAAAGCCTTGATTAATGTTTTGCTCACTACCTATCAATAATACATTGCTCAGTAACTATTAGCTCTTGGATACTTTGATTTCATATTTTATATCATATTATTGAAATTTTTGTTTTTGTTTGTTAATTTCTATAGGCCTCTTTGCATATTTATGTATTTAGTTAATTTTTATTCTGCCTTTCTCCCAATATAGCTACTCACGGTGGCTGAAAATACACGGTTTTCAGACAAAAGGGTTCCCAGAGAGGGTTACAAACAGCTAGAGAATGGAAATTTGTTTGCATACTTTATACACAATGGCTTTCAAAGCAATGCTGTGATAGATCTGCTTTGGGCTTTAGTCTGAAGTTTAGAAGAGGTGCTCAGATGCTGTCCCAAAAATCTGTTCTGCATATTTGACATCTTGTTTGAAATTGCGATCAAAAGTGGATTCAGGCTGGATCTACACTGCCAAATAATGCAGTTTGACCAGCATAATATGATCAGTTTAGATCAGGCATGAGCGAACTTTGTCCCTCCAGGTGTTTTGGACTGCAACTCCCACATGTTTTGGACTGCAACAGCATAATTTGATTAGTTTAGACAAGGCATGGGTGAACTTCATCCCTCCAGGTGTTTTGGACTGCAACTCCCACAATTCCTAACAGCCTACCAGCTGTTGGGAACTGTGGGAGTTGAAGTGCAAAACACCTGGAGGGCCAAAGTTCATCCATGCATTATACAGACCCATATTATGCAGTTCAGTGCTGTTCAAACTGCATTATATGAGTCTACACTGACCATATAATGCAGTTCAAACTGTGTTATTTGGCAGTGTAGATCCAGCCTTAGAGCTTGCTTTGATTCGTCATCTCATATAAATTGAAGCCACTAGCTGCCAATATAATTAACTTGCAGCACAACAAGGACAACGCAGCCCTACTCAGACTGTAGCACAGGGGTCCTCAAACTTTTTAAGCCGAGGGCCGGTCCACAATCCTTCAGATTGTTGAGGGGCCGGATTATCATTTGAAAAAAAAAATACAAACAAATTCCGATGCACACTGCACATGTCTTATCTGTAGTGCAAAAACAACAACAACAACAACAACAACAACAACAACAAGAACAATGAAAGAACAATACAATATTTAAAAATAAAAACAATTTTAACCAACATACATTGATCAGGATTTCAATGGGAAGTGTGGTCCTGCTTCTGGCCAATGAGATAGTCAAGTTAATTATGGTTGTTGTTGTTGTTGTTGTTGTTGTTGTTGTTGTTGTGTGCCTACAAGTCATTTCAGACTTTGGGTGACCCTAAGTCTAAAATTTATTATTTATTTATTTACTGCATTTATTTACTACATTTGTATCACACCCTTCTGACCCCAAAGGGGACTCAGAGTGGCTTACAAATTATATGTACATACAATATATTATATTATTAGCATAGCACAATATTAGCATTATATATTACTATATTGAACTATACTACTATACTGTAATATTATTAGTAATATTATATGTAATATAGAATATATAATTAATATTATTATATGGTATTATTATTAGTGTTATATTGTATTACATTATAATATTATTATCAATATTACAATTAATATTATACTATAAAACTGAAGGCGGGGCCCAGGTAAATGACCTCGGAGGGCCGCATCCGGCCCCCGGGCCTTAGTTTGGGGACCCCTGCTGTAGCATAAAGTAAACCAACAGCAACCCACCACAAGCATACTCACAATGTAGAACTTCAGCAAGTGGTTAGCAATAGTTTAAGTTGATGTGTCACTCAAGGTAAAAGGAGGAAGGGTGGGAAGAACTCTATTGGCCATATAAATTTCTGCAACTTGCTTTCCCCTTGTACTTTAAGGATACAACTAAATAATGTGAAATATTAGAAACTAGGAAATTCATCCCTGCCAACACTAATCATTCAATATATGTAATTGATTATCATTTAGCTCAGCATTAACTGATCTCCATGACAGACCGTGGAATGAAGAAAGAATGACCGCAAGATGGTCACAGTTGATCCTAGAGCCACATTTTGTTATTGGTATCTTCAAAGTGCTCTTTTTGTTGTTTTAAAGTTGCCTTCCTGAAAAAATGGATTTTTCCCCTATTGAAAAGACTATAATAAAATTGTTGCCTGTGGATAATTGGATTTCAACCTTATCTAGGACCTATCAAGTTAGGAAAGAAAATTCTTAATCAAAAGTGTTCTGAGTTTCTTTGAGCATACGCCCAAAATCTAGTTGCTGCATGCTCTCTCTTTCCAAACTCCATATCAAGAACAGAGATCTGCCAAGATCAATAGTAGAACACATGTTTTGTTCATCCCGGTCAAATTCTGAATCTTGTCTTGTAAAGAAATACATTGACATTTAGATAGAAAGTTGTGAATTTTGGCAGCCATATCTTCTGGCTCCAAGTTTCACCCTTGTCAAACCCCGTAAGTGATGTGATCCACTGAAGGCAAGGAGAAGGAAAAGCAAAGTGAGAAGCTTGTGACAAGAAGACAGAAAAGCCAAGAAAAATGGGGATGGTGGAAGAGGGCAATTTTCCACTTAATGATCCAACTGCCCAGCACTCTCTGAGCAATAATAAACATGCTAAAGGATTAAAATAAAGTTCAATTGGATTCGTCGCTGCCCCATGATTAGGGCATGGTTACCTTTTAAAAAAAACTCAAATTTTGCTTCTAAATAAATGGTTTCAACCTTACCAAAACCTTCAAAACTTATGACCCATAAAATCTGAGGTGGAAGGCAAAATGACAGAAATGGGGAAAAGTCATGAGAGGATGAAATGGGGTGTCTAGGACTGAGAAAAACCTTTTAAAATTATCCACATGCTGTATGAACACCAATAAAGTACACTGAAAGAGTTCCATGCAGCCCACCCTAACCAATAATATTGTATATTATATAATGACGTACGATACAAACCTGTTTAAAATTAGTAAATGTGGGGAACTGACAAGAGTCACAACAGGGAGCACTTCTGTATTGTACTATATCAATGTCCTCTAAGTGGAATAAAACATCAGGCTAAATCCAATTGCTAGCTCAACTAGAGTAGATTTATTGAATCAATGGGACTTGCCATCCCATTCATTTTAATATGTCTACTCAAGTTAGGACTAGTAATTGGATTTAGTCTTTAATTCCTTATTAACCTTCCCTAATCCAGACAATCTTCAATGTTTGATCGGTAAGTGTATAGAACACATGCTTCTGGGATAGTGTATGCATATAGAGAGAAAAGAGAGGCAAATCAGTGATAAAACACAATGGGCAGATTAGTGGCATGTTTTAGGACAGCCTGTCAGTTTTCAACTAGGTTTTTCAAATACATGTTCAACTACAAATCCCACAACCAGCAATAGAATTCTGTGAGGCATCAGGAATATTTGAGGTTGTTGAAGGCAATTTCAAGTACAAAGAGAGCAAAACTGAAGATGCAAACAATAAATTACCTCACTAAGGAACTATAGTGTCAACCTCAATAACAAGCCATTGTGTCCAATGATTTATTTTACGTCTAATATCTTTGGGCTAAATTAATCTACTAGTTCCAATTAAAGTAATCTGTTTAGCCCAGCTGCTGAAAGATAAGTCAATATATGTGCAAAGACAACTGATTCGGTGATTTATTCTAGTTAGGACTAGCCATCCTGCCATGGTGGAAATCAGATGTTGTTGAAGTTCAATTCCCAGCAGGCTTGATCCTTGGCAATGATATCCAAAGCATTGTTGGGAGTTACAGGCCAACAACATCTGGGCAGCATATGACTTTCTCTCTGATTTAAACCTTAACATTTAATATAACGATCAGTATTAGCAATGATTTAAAGTTTTCCTTACTAAGAATAACATATTTATGTTTTTGTACCTTGTCACTAACATCTTAATAAATGAGCTTCTAAAGTTTCAAGTTGTGTAAAAACAGCAGCAAGATGCCCAGCTATGATGGAAACAGCCTGATGGAGGGCTGATCCTAGATGACATGGAGAGAAAACCAAGGACAGCTGGCCTTTCGGGAAATCTTTTTGAAATGCTTTGGAAGACCTTTAATTCCCCCATGCTTATACCTACCCTGAACAAAACATTTTCAGTTATTTTGGGAAAGAGAAATATCCCATCTTCTTCTTAGCCATTTCCCTCCTCAGCAAGTTATTCACATTTATACGTGTTTGGTTGGTTGGTTGGTTGTCTCAATACACCTTCTTCAACAATATCTGATAATATACTTTTGAAATACCGCTAATATTTTTTAAAATTCAAGCTCTTGCCCTTTTATCTTCTCTAACAATGGAAATGTTTGGTGACCTTTAAGGCAAAGGACTGTACATAGCAGTGAAGCTGAACAGATGGTTGCAAAACGGAGGAATAAAGATGGCAAAGTCATCCTTGCCTGAATGATGCTCAAAGGAGGTCTTTAAAAAGTTAAGCAGTCCTGTTTAAAGAGTCTCAGAATCTGCACAGCAAAGTAATCAGCTCCATTCAGGGGAAACTGACATTGTTTTTTCTGGTGTACAAGGAGACAATGATAATCACTGGGGCCAGGAAATACATTGCTGGTATGTTATCTGTGCTTATTTCACTGTCATTCCTTTGTGTTCTTGAGTAGAACACAAGCTTTTTTGGATGTAGAGCTGGAACAACCAGGGGCCAAGGATTTCAACTCAGAACATTGCAGCCTCTTTGTCCCTGTTTGGCATTGCTGTGCCATCTCCTTCATACATTTTAGACAAAAAAGGAGAATTTCTCAGTGTGTATTCTAACACCATGTGACCTCAGTTTAGAAGAAAACACCATAATGTAGTAGTCCGGATTTCAAGAGGCTCCCAAAAAACGGATCGGGGCCCCCAACAAAAGCCAGGACACGAAACGGGGCAAGGTTTTTCCCGAAAGCACAAGCCTATAATGTATTATAATAACATAGTGTTCTTCTAAACTGCCACCTTGTATGCAATTCAGTTTCTTCTTTGGCAACTGAAGAAGGTGGAAACTGAAATGTTTTTCTGTTGATATGTATTGTTAATTGCATATATATTCTAGCAAGACTTTGGGGATGTGTTCCAAAAATAGATTCATGTAACTAAAGTAACCTGTAGCTATCTAAGAGTTTTTTCAAAATACAGTAGAGTCTCACTTATCCAACATTCGCTTATCCAACATTCTGGATTATCCAACGCAGTCGGCCTTTTAGTAGTCAATGTTTTTGTAGTCAATCTTTTCAATACATTGGTGCTGAATTCATAAGTACAGTAATTACTACATAACATTGCTGTGTATTGAACTGCTTTTTCTGTCAAATTTGTTGTAAAACATGATGTTTTGGTGCTTAATTTGTAAAATCATAATGTAATTTGATGTTTAATAGGCTTTTCCTTAATCCCTCATTATCCAACATATTCGCTTATCCAACGTTCTGCAGGCCCATTTCTGTTGGATAAGTGAGACTCTACTGTACAGAGAAAGGAACAGAGGGACAACACTGGAATCTCTTTATAAATTAGTCTGGAAAACCCTTTCCCAACATCTGAGCCTCTGCATCTCTAACCTTTCTCCTGTCAAGGTAAGTAATTAAGTGCATTGTTGATTCTGGTAATTTCATGACCTCTAATCTTTGATTTTAATAAATAATATGCTAATATGAGAACTCAATGTCCTTAGCACTGCATAAAATCAAAGACTAGGCCTATATCTCGAATACCAGGAGGTATAAATACCTCTCCATGCCAAGGAATTCCAAAATAATTTAGAATCAAAATAGTATCTGTTTAAGAGCACTTTTCAAGGACTGTAATCATCTCAAAGGAGAAGGAAAGGCAAGAATGAAAGAGAAATCAAACATCCCTGATAGCTTATATGTAATGCATTGGACCTACATTCTGGGTGTTTTTTTTTCCATTAAGAAATTTTCATCTATCATTTTTTGACGAATGCTCAAGTTGAAGCAGCACGAGCTGACTTTTCTTGCAAAACTCCCAAGTTCAAAAAATAGCAACATAACATTTCTTCATGACAGCTGGAACTTCTGAAGAGGTGGCAGCATCTATATGATTAACCATATTAAATCTCTAATATTTTTAATGACACATTTGAATCAAATGCAAAAAAAGGAGTGGAAGAGAATACTAAAGTAGAAGACCACGGATATATATGTTCTGGGAGAAAGGTTAATAAAGACAAGGAAATTAGTTCCCAGACAGCTAATGCGTGGGAGCGACAACGGAGCTCGTCATTCCTGAAGAGTTTGCTAGAATAAGTCATGAATCTACAGAATAGATTGAGCTATTAATAATAAAATAAATGGCTATGTATGACACAGAAGCATAATAAATGACTAACAAAGCTATTCTTCTCAAATTTGTTTCTAATAGTTTTTTTTAATTTCGCCTTTCACCTTCCATTCTCAGTGGTCAAAACTTTTCAACTACTTACTAACGGTTCTCTTAATTTGTTATATTAAAGACAATAAAGACACACATTTTATATCAAACTAGCTGTGCCCTGCCATGCGTTGCTGTGGCAAAGTGGTGGTATTGGTTAAAATTGTTTTGTAATTTTTATTTGACATTATTTGCATTTTTAATTAATTTTATTGTAATTTGTAATTTTTATTTGACATTATTTGTATTTTTTAATTAATTTTATTGTAAGTTATCTTTTTATTTATTATATTTTATTATTTTCTTGTATTATTTTTAGTTATTTTCTGTTATTATAGTATTTTATTGTATTAATTTTTTAGTGTTTTTTATTATTTTTAGTGTTTTTATTATTTTTTATTGGGTTGCTAGGAGACCAAGTTGGAGGAGTATAGCCTTCTAACTGGCAGCAATTGGATAAAAGCAATTATTCCTCTCTCTCTAATTAGGACTTTATTTTTCTTTTCTTTTTGTTGTATCAACCTAGAGCCATGGATGATGGGTTGTGTTGTCAAATTTTGAGGTTGCGGGCCTGTAGTTTTGTTGTTTTGAGGGTCGCTGTGATGCCATCACTCTTTTATATATATAGATGTCAGGCCAGTTGGGGACTGACTTTGTTGGGCAATTAAATTCAGTCTTTAGATACAGATTGTCATATGAATGAATCTGTAATAGATGTATGTACTAACATAGGTATGTGCAGGGATTCATTTGGTCCTCATGACCACAATATCTCATCCAATTTTCTCTTCCCAAGCTTCAGTTTCTTTGTATCGCCTACTCTAATAAATAATTTTAGAGAACCTGAGAACGTTGTAACTAGCCTTTAAAAAGGTATTGCCCAACTGTTGATTTTGTGCTGATTCCTCCACATGGACCACATGCTTGTCGGTATTTTGTATCCACTCAGCCCTGTTCCAATTACCAGGAAGGGATCAAATCCTCAAAAGTGAAGCCTTTAACTTATGAAAGATTACTGAGTTTCCCCCCACTCAAAACGTGAACTGCACAGGATTTAATACAAGTTGTTCATGATTTCATTCCAGTGGCACTTTTCTGAACTTCACAAAAATGAGATCTGAAAAGTGGGCTTTGATAGCTAGTTAGAATTCTGTGCTTTCTTTAATCAGTGCTTTTTGGATGCTGCTTTAGAAACCCTTTTCTGGCATATGTCCTTTTGCAGAAAATCCTTTAAGCAGAAGCTATGCTGCAATTTGTTCCATTTCAGAAGAAGAGTGAGATGTAAACAGATGGCTGGGTTATATCCGAACAAGCATTAATTATGGAGTTTTGGGACAGCTGGGGCACTTTTACAGGAAAAGAAAAAAAGTTTCACCAAAAGCAAAGGGAGGCTTTTTATTCTATTTTAAAAAATCAAAGATAGTTTGATCTTTTGGCGTTGATGTTCTCATTGCTTGGTTTATGATATGCATGTTTGAAGTAGTTTTGAACGTTCTGTTAAAATTATATTATGTGCCAGCCAATATAGAAGGTTCCATCATTCTTTCAGAAATTTAAAGGGCATTCTTGGTGATTTCAACAGAAATCTGGAATGCAGTATTTAAATCTTAAGTTTCACCATCTGTAACTTCACTTGTATCACTGATAGTTTGATACAATACATTAAGGAGACCAGTTCTCTAAATTACTAGTCAACTGTCATGTTTTGAGCTATTCTAAAGCAGCAAAATAATTCCAAAGCAGTAGTCCTGTTTGTTACAGTAAAGAAACAAACAGTCATATGACATCATTAAGATTCAATACATTTATTACAGCAGGAGCATTCACGGATACACGTCCTAATTCTTCAGTTACATATAATCTGGAGGCTTCCATTATTTCTTATTAGAGCAAAATATTGTGGAGATGAATTTATCTCACCTATTTCACCTCTTTTTCTTTCTCTGTCTGCCAGATGAGATGCTGTAAATTATATGAGATTATCCACAAGAAGACAAAAATCCACTTTCACTTGATACGGGTGCCATAATTCATCTTTCCATTTCTCTCTTGCATTGACTGATCTGTTGTGGCCAAAAATTCCCTACCCAAGAAAATTGTGACTGAGGTGGGCTAGGGATGCTACCTCTTTCTTTCCTTCCTTCAATGAAAAGATATATAAGAACTCAATTTGAGCACAACACTACCTTACTCTGTGCTTGACTAATTTATCTCCCCATTAACTGGCCAAAAGACACAGAAATAACTAGTGCTCTGGTGGCACAGTGTGCTAAAGCGCTGAGCTGCTGAACTTGCGGGCCAAAAGATCCCAGGTTCAAATCCCGGGAGCAGAATGAGCGCCCACTGTTAGCCCCAGCTCCTGCCAACCTAGCAGTTTGAAAACATGCAAATGTGAGTAGATCAATAGATACCGCTTCGGCGGGAAGGTAATAGCGCTCCATGCAGTCATACCAGCCACATGACCTTGGAGGTGTCTATGGACAACGCCGGTTCTTCAGCTTAGAAATTGAGATGAGCACCAACCCACAGAGTTGGTCACAACTAGACTTAACGTCAGGGGAAACCTTTACCTTCTTTTCAAAACAGATTGCAAAGGAAACACGGGAATCAATAGTTTTCTACTGCCTCAAATATGATTAAGGTTTTTTGCTATACACTGCTTAGTGTTTATTTGCTTCATTAACAATGCTGCTGCCATATCCTGCAGCTTGATTTTCACCATAGTGTGCATTAAGCATGTCCCTTATTCATCCTTTTAATCTGAAACACTCAGCATCCATGCACACCTCCCATTTACGGGTTGCTTTTTTCT
Organism: Anolis carolinensis; assembly: GCF_035594765.1. NCBI lineage: Eukaryota > Metazoa > Chordata > Lepidosauria > Squamata > Anolidae > Anolis > Anolis carolinensis. Next base: position 107,686,622 of record NC_085846.1, on the reverse strand, counting down.
GCCTAATTCATCTTCTTTGTTACTGGACCAAAGAAATAGAAGTTAGTTTTTCCCAAAATAAAAAAGAGACAAACAATTATACTAATAATAATTTTATTTCTTACCCGCCTCTCCCCACGGATCGAGGTGGGACACAGCAGTTAAAAACACACAAATACTATAAAAATTCCACACACACACATTAAATTTCAGTTCTATAAAAGATACAGATCAAAGCATTTCTGTAAAATACACATTAATTACACAGGACAGAGACCAAACCACATGACATGAGTTTAAAATTCATACTTAAAGAACAGCTAGGTAGGCCTGCCAGAAGAGATAGGTTTTTACATGGTTTTTAAATTCTAATAGCTGATCTACCTATTGGAGCTCTACTGGCAGGTCGTTCCACAGTCTTGGGGCAGCCAATGAAAAGGTCCTGAGTGTGACAGTTGTCAGTCAGGTTCTGGCGGGCTAGAATAACCGCCCCGCAGAGGACCTCAGTGTGCGTGGTGAATTGTATGGGGGAAGCATTTGGTCTTGTTCTATTTTTAAGGAAAACAGATAATATTTCCAACCCCATCACAGGCAAAGTATTTTGACCATTTCTACTGTAATGCTCCACATTCTGAGTTATCACATAGGCAAGTGTAGTCCCCGCCCTTACCACTTTTTCTTCTTTTTAAAAAAGCTTCACAGTTGAGGAAGTCCAAAATCTAGATCTTAAAAGAGGGGAAATAGCTACAGAGAAGTGGTGATATATCAAAAACGTGCAATTTATGATGAATTAATTAAAACATTACTGGTTCATGAAAGAGGAGTACTGGTGAGAAAAGGAGCACTGAGTCTCATTTCAAAACCACCCACAGGAACACCTACTTTAAACTTCGCTAAAATGAACTAACATGGGCGAATCTGACAGTTCCCATTCCACATGTAGATAAGCGCCTTTAGTCATTTTCGCACGCCTCAGGAGCTCTGAAGATGATTGCTCCCTGACTCCAGAATCCATTGTTTTCAAACACTTCTGAAACAATTTACAGATGGAGGAATTTTGTGTCATATGACGGGCTCTGTGGGGCTCTGTCTGTAAACTGTTTTGTTTTTAAAGTGTGTAGAAATTGGGTGGGAGGATGAGAAACCGTGCATTTGATGAGGTTCTAAGTGTTGATATACTTCTGCTGTTCTTAGTGTTTGTTTTGTTTTTCTGCATGTTTTCAGCAGCACAATTACACAGTATGGCACACTCAGAAACAAACACACATAGGATTCTGAAGAGGAATCTTTCTATATGTCATCTGTATGTGTTGGCCTACTTAGAAATACAACCCTAGGAATTCAAAGAGGATACTTACAACAAAGTACATACAGAAGTACAAGGAATAAAATTAGACATGAACTTCTAGAGTGTGGCATTATTATATTAGGTTTTATGGAGACTTACCCTAATGTTTCCTGGCATATTTTGCACTGTACAGTATCTTTTTTTTTGGGGGGGGGGGGGGGTACTGCCAGCATCCTGCCTTAGATTGAGTATCAGTAGGAAAGAGTTGGGGGGAAAAGAATGACAAAACATAGAAGGCGATAAGCAGATAATTCAACTTCAATTTTTTTTAAAAAAACCAACTTGTAACCATTTACGTAATTTCTGGTGGAAGAATGTTATTTTTCTCTGTTTCCCCTCATATTCTATGGGCCCCCATCCATCCAAGTGTATGTAGCTTTTGTTATGGCAAAATATCAGAATTTTGCTGTCAAGTGAATTCCATTCAGATTTCTTCAGTATAATTGCTTAAGCTCAATGGGAACCTCTAAACTTAGATCCTTAATTTCTTGGCATTTTATAAAATTTCACAATTGATTTATGTACGCACTTTGATGCCAAAATTACTCACTTAGTTTATGGTTGCTATTTTAAGCACAGAGTAAAAAAGCTAGTAATAATTTAGGGTTTTTAAATGAAATTATGTGTCATTTTTTACCCTTACCTTTTTCACATGCAATCATTTTTATATTTTATCAGAAGTAAAGGAACAAAGCCTTTTTTCCTAACTTCTTCACTGTTGCAAAACTTTACATAATCAAACGGACAGCTCCAATATGTTACCATTCTGTTTCTACAACTGAGCCCCTGCTGTACAGTGGACCAGCACAAGATCCATTAGAACCAAGGTTATCAAATATCATAACTTATATGATGTAGCGCTTACATGGCTTCGAACTATGTAGCTGTCTTGAAAAACAATTTAGATTCTTCCAGTAGAGTCCCTGCTGAGAGACTGATTGCCAGCAACCACCAGGACTCATCAAGGACATTGTTTACCCACTTGATTGACTTTCCAGTTTCCCAAGCCTCACTCTTTGTGTAGAGATTCTTCCAAGCTCTCAAAGTCCATTAGTGCTAAATGTCTATTCTTTCCAGTCTGGAAAATAGGGCCCACACACTCAAATGCAGGCGTAGTAACAAGCCTTTGATTTTGAACCCCACCAGTCCCAGCTGTTTTCTCTTCTTCTCCGCCCCGGTCTGTGATGACAGGAGGAAGTCTCAGCCAATGAGAAAACAGATCTTAGGAGGCAGGTCTCCTGACCAACCAGGGGAGGGAGTGGGAGATTTGAATAGCTGCCAAACTTTATAAAATGTGCTGCATTTTTCTGTATGAGTTAAGTCAGTTCTTTTGGCAATTGTGCTGTCATGTCATCCATCTGGCCAGGCGAATAAACCTCTGTTATTGCCTTCAAACATGGCCATGTTTTTCCTGGCTTTCAAAGTAGCATGGTGTGCCAGGCAATGGACCTACACTGCCCCCTGGTGGTTACAATGTCATTAAAGTCCTGCCCAAACTGCATGGTACAATTGCATACAGCAATTTTGGCCTGAGATGACAATATCTTCATTTTTACTAGTTAGCTAGCCTATGGCGCACAATTAAAGCTAATCACACTGCTGCGTAGACAACACTCCAAGTCAACCTGCCAAAATGCACCTTCAATTGCAACCTTTGCATTAATTCTATTACTGTTCCTGCTATTTCAATGAGAGAATTGATTAAATCTTGATTTAGTTCATGCAGTTAAACACAGTGATCTCACAGTCCAAAAGTAATTCCAGAACAAAATTGTCTGACACTCTGCACAGATATATTGTCTATTTAGAGGAGCAAGAAAAATCTATCACAGCAAAAACAAAAAGAAAAACTAAAAGGCATAGTGAAAGCAGTATCTCTTCTCTGCAGTGGTCGAAATTCGGTAAATAAAGAAATCTTTAATGGAGAGAGGTATGCCCTCATCCCTCCCTGCTCCTTATAGCCAAATTCCTCCCTCATTTCCAGACTGCCATACATACTGATATTTATATATAAATATATTCAAGTTCATTTGGAGAAATATCTGCAGAAATCTATTGAGTTTTTTAAAAAGTGATATTCCAGGTTTTATGACAATCCAGTAGTTAAGCAAACATATTTCTTAGAGTCTCTTGGGTATAGAAGAGGTTCAGTGATTTTCATCACAATCTTATTTGCATCTGAGAATAGTAATAAAAATGTGCCCTGTTTAATTCTACACTCAAGATTAGAAACAGTCTATGTTCAGACACATAACACTGAGGTATGGTGAATAAATTAAGCCAATACTAATAGTTAGACTGTAGAATATTTATCCATATGTCTTCATTTGCACAAGCAACAGTTCCTTATATGCCATTTACCACTTTCATATGTAGCATTAGCTCTCATTTTGTTTCCTTCTAACTTTTAAATATTACCTTTTAAATATTTTAAATATTACCTTTGTCATATTTTGTTTTGCCCCAGTGAAACACAGATAACAAAACATAAATGTGACTAAAATTCAGAGAACAACAACCCCTAGAGATATGATTTTCTTTTCATTAATATACAAGCTATCGTCCAACATTTAATCATGAAGAAATTCAGCCAATTTAACAATGATAGCATGATGAGCAACCATGTCCATCTAGTTAATAACTCCTGTTTTCTATCTATTATTGACAACAATCATTTGTCTTTAGATACTGAAGAACCTCTTAAGCAGAAGCAAAAGATTGATGAAATAAGAGGTCAACTTTGATGTGTTGGAACTTAACTGAGGAGCAAAGAGCAGTGTAATTTTCAGCAAAGTAGACTATTAAATTTTGATTGCTCTTAAGCCTTCTAATTATACCATATTAGTACCAAATGCCTCACTGAGCACTTCTTTAATTTTAACTAGAACAACGTTCATATCCATGGAAAAAGAATACAAATTAAAACGACTTAGTCTTTCTGAAACTTTCCCTTGGATACCTTCTCAAAAAATTAAACAAACTCTCATATTAAAATGCACCACTGAAAATTGAAAGCATGCTTTGATAATTTCTATAAACATAGTGATATGTCTCCCAATTAGCAGACTTTTCCATGCAGTTTTACAGTATGGACATTCAGTTTTAAAAGGCCTGAGTTTAGGGACTTTACCACACTCGCCTGCTATTCTACTACAGTAGCATTCGTGTAGACATTACATTCATACTAGGTTCGGCATGTTTAATAATCGCATCTCCCTTCATTAGTGCAATAATGTAAATTTTCCATTTTGTACTTCCATGCACCCTCATGACCTTGCCATCTTGAAAATTGTGGCTCTTTTCTTTTTAAATATTTTTTAGTTTTTAGTAGACTTGTGCACAGATTCGGAGTGGTCAGTTCCCTTTGGCTAATCTGGCTTGTTCGGCTTGGCCGGATGGACATAACAGTAAGGGCTCAGCCGTCACATTTTTTCATCCATTACAGGACCTCATGACAACCAATCATGGCTCCTCCTCCCCTATTCAGCACCATGCAGCACAGAAAGACTGTTGCATGTTGTTCACATGGGGTTTCCCTGTGAGCCCTGCCTGTTGGGTCAATCAGAATAGAAGAACGCTGTGACGTGTCTTATGCAAGCTAAAGAAAGGGTCCCAGGAAGGATGCTTCCTTAACCCCGGTTCTCCTTAACTGAAATAGAATACTGATAAAATCATAATGACATAAGCACCCAATGATTAACTCTGGGAACTAGTTGAGAAGCAACTGTTTTATTAACTAGTAGCTTAGGTACTCGACTATGCCCAGATTTAGAATTTTATAAGGATAAACATGTCATTGTTTGGTTTTGGATTTTTATGTATGGTCCCATTAGAAAAATTAGTAGGATGTAGGTAAACTACAACTTCCAACATTATGGGTGAATCCTCGTCCCAACTCCTCCAATATTTAAAGATGGTTATGTTGAACATGTGTGCCAAGTTGGGTCAAGATCTATTATTGTTGGGGTTCACAGGGATTTCTGAGTGTGGGAGGACTGCAGCTCCCATCATGCTGGGTCAATAATTCCCAAATCCCTTGGTCATGGGGGTTCTGTGTGCCAAGTTGGGTCAGTGGGAGTCACAGAACCCTCTGGAAGTGGGAGTCATTTTGGAAATCAACTGCATACTTGCTCACCCACCTGCCCACATACAAACATAGATACATAGAAACAGACATATTTTCACTTGTATTATATATATATATATATATATATTTCAGTGGACTGGGTACAATCAATGCAGTTTCATATGGATGAAACAATATACCTAATCCAGTGGAGGTTTCCGTGTTGCAGCAAATAATTTTTGATACTTTCTATATGCCTTTTGAATCTGATCTGGTTTGGGGGATTCGCTGGAAGAGAGTGCAAGGGTGGCCCAGCTGCATAGGATATCCTTCCTTCTGCTAATAAAAACTTCTACTGGAATATAGACATTGTGCTTTAAATAGTATGGTGTTTAAAAAAAATGGAAAAGTACAATGAAACCACTACAATTTATACCACTTGAATCCTAACATCATTGGAAATTTCCGCTAAAGAAAACCCAGTGTATTTCATGAAAGAAAATTGAGTGCCATAGAAATCTGTTGGAGAAAGCAGCTGGCATGTCCTTCTATAATGAAGAACAGTTTCTTCCAGCAATGAGCTGGTACTTTCACACATCACAGAATGTGCCCACCAAGGCAATCTCAAAGCCAACTGTGTCACATGAGGAAGCAGCTGTTCCTTGACAGAAATTGGGCAGAGTGGATTGAGGCAACCTATCCTAATTTTTCAAAAGCAACAGACCACATCCAGAAATTGCACTGCCCTTTGTTTTATTTAATATTACAAGTCCTTTCCAAAATAATTATTTTTCCTGCCAAGAGAAGCATATCAAAAGATCTGGACAAAACAAACACTAACATCTAACAATGTGAATAGGGTTCAGCAATGATAAGGAACAGTCAGACTGTACAACTATGTTGTGACTTATCCCACAGTATTTTAATGCAAATAGATGTTCTGTTTATTCTGAGAGTTACCAAATAGTTGCAGCCTTTTGAAATAATGGAAGCCATATCTAACAAATGCATATCTGTTTAGCTATAAAACCCATCAAGTTCAACAGTGTTTACTCCCAAACAAGTGAGTATAAGGCTGCAGCATCCTAGTAATTAAAACCAAGAGACTAGTTTTAGTGCCTAATGTGGCAATTATAACACATTAGGCATTAAACAGGGTTGACATTTGATGCCTTAAATGTTAGCCCTGTTTCTGGGTGTATTTAATAGTGTTGTGCATTTGTATGGAATTGCTTTTCGTTTTGTTTAGTTTCATTCATTTTGTCTCATTTTTGTATTTGTCCCTGTTACCAAAAATGGGGCATCTATACGAATAGAATTTTTGTCTTGCTTACAAAAAAACAAAAAAAAAATGTGGCATTGGAGGCAATGGGAGGGCTTCCGATAGAAGGAGGGGTTTTTAAACTAAGAATAAAGAAGAACCCCTCACAAATGCTCCTCTGCCACTTGAAAAATCTCAGTCCCTTCCCTTCAAAGGATTTTTTAAAAAATAAGGCAAGCAGCCAGGCAAAACCCCAAACCCAAAACCCCAGTCCCTACCAGTACTAGCAAGGCAAACAGCTAGGCATTAAGGCAAGGCAAAAGCCAAGCCAAACCAAGTGGAGACACAGCAACAGCAACTCAGCCAGCCCCAGCAGCCCGATATGCCCTCCTTGCCCTTCAGTGATCACTTCGGTGATTCCTTGGCCTCCGATTGGCCAAGAATCACCTCCTTACCACCTCTTTCTCTGATGCATGAGGAAGTGATTGCAGGCATGCAGGCAATGTGGCCAGAAATCGAAAGCAATCATTATGACCATGCGGCTTTCATTTTCGTGTCACCTTTCATTTCGTACGAAAATGTCTTTTCGACACGAAACAAATGCATGAAGGAAACAAATACCTCACACATGCCTAGTATTTAATCTGCTGATTCCAAACATAGTACTGGTTTTCCCCTACTGGTTCTAGTTTTGGAGATACAGAATAGAATATATGCCATATATCAGTTGCCATTTGCTTGCCTATATAAAATCATAATAACTACAGTAGAGTCTCACTTATCCAAGACTCGCTTATCCAAGGTTCTGGATTATCTAAGGCACTTTTGTAATCAATGTTTTCAATATATCATGATATTTTGGTGCTAAATTCGTACATACAGTAATTACAACGTAACATTACTGCGTATTGAACTACTTTTTCGGTCAAATTTGTTGTACAACATGATTTTTTGGTGCTTAATTTGTAAAATCATAACCCAATTTGATGTTTAATAGGCTCTTCCTTAATCGCTTCTTATTATCCAAGATATTCGCTTAGCCAAGGTTCTGCCGGCCCGTTTAGCTTGGATAAGTGAGACACTACTGTATATCTAAAAAAATCAGAGCGGATGAAGTCTGTCCAATCCAATTTCTGAATCAGTGCCCCCAAATAACCCCAGGAACAAGCCTAAAAATCAAGACACCGATAATTTGTTTTTGTTTGGGCTGTGTAATGATTATTTCCTATATACTGTACTAGTTTGAAACTTTTCATTTTCTCCTAATCAGAGAAATACAGGGCATTATTTGATTGCCCTTGATATACCTGAACATATCAAATCCTTTAAATAAATAAATTTATCAGTTCAGAATATTTCATTCTACAGTGTTGGTCTCACATATTGATAATACATTATTAAACCTAATGACATCTGGAAAAGTGGAAGAGAAACATGTAAATAAATATCACTTATGATCACTGACAGAGCAGGCTACCAGCCCCAGGGTCACTGTCTAATAAAAATGAAATGCTATTGTTTACTGTGTGTTCCAGCTGACTAACGATGCAATCACTCTATTGTACTCCCCAGGGCAAAATATACACATACAATATTATAACAAGTTTGACGAACATGCCAGCCAACTCTTTCAGTGTAGGCAAGCATTGCTACTGCCTAAATGCTTAATTGGCTACCTTTCCTCCCCAAATGGCAATTCCTTTGGCATAAAGGTACTCATGCATGCAAACAATAAATAACATCACACATTTTATGGTTATTCAGTAAGTTCATTGTGAGATTTACCTCCTGAGCTGTGCATATTAGTGCTACCTAATGGGTCTCAACACAGAAATGGAAAATGTTTACTCTTTAAAGCCGACTGCATGCCATTTTTCATGTGCAAATCATGGAGTGAAGTGTCTTTTGGATCCGCCAGGTGCTTTAAACGGCAGCTTAATGAAACTGGGACACACATAGGTCTGTTTTTGTCTATTAACACTCCTGAATTCGCCCTCTCCAGTAAACAGAAACCACCTGCTCAGGTGATTAACTGTCTTAGAGACCTCCAAGGGAGAGGCATTTATGAGGTAAGTCAAAAAGGAAACAGCTCCTTGGAGAAGCTCACATTTAGCAGAACAATGTTGTATGGCGAAAAGAGCAAGAAGTGCAAACTGGGACATTTATACCCAAAGCTATAATTATGCTTGTAAAACTATTTGCTTGATTAGGTTATTTCATTTCACATGTGCATGTTATTAGTTTTCAATAAAAGTTTGCTGATATACATTGACATACGCTTCTTTTTTGTGGAGTAGGAATCCATTCCAATTCTTTCTTTATTATTTTTACCTCCAATATCAGCATGTCTGTTAAAGAACTAGAGCTTAGAAACACATGTATATCATTAACCGAGGTATACCTGTAGTGTTTTTCAGAGTTAGGCTAATGTATAGACTCTTAATATATTTTATTGAGATTTTTCTTGTGGCCTAAGCTGTAGCTGCAAGAACCTCACCCCACTAGCAGCTGGTAGCCTTTGTATATCTTTCTTTGGACTGAAAAAGATTCAATTAGTCAATTCCATTGGGTTAGCCAAACATCTTCAGTGGGGATGGGGAAGTTTATCCAAATGCACATATGCATGCCCATCAGCAATGCATACAGATCTCTTACGGAATCAGAATTATATTCTCAAAGGAAACATGCCACTTTAAAATACTTACAAACCTATAACTCTGTTGAAGTGATTCAGTAATGAGAGCATAAAGTATTTTTCCTCATTAGTGCACATTGCACTGTGTGCCCAAAGCTGATAACCAACAGTGTAACAGGCAGCTGGTGAAATAAAGCTTACACACACTAATGAAATGCCGCTTGTAAAAGAAGTGCTGACAAGCCCATAATAGCAGGAGCTCTGCTAGGCACCACTCGACTGAGAGTCCCCAGTGGTTTTTGATAGTGCAACATTAAGACTGGAAAGGAAACCTACACATGGTTCTGAAAAAGAGTGGATTAGAAACGTTGATGAAGCCAATTCTCAGATTGTAATTGTGGGGCATCAAGATGAAAATGTATGAGATGGGATTTGGAAAGGATAGGGGCAGGGAAAGTGAAAAAAATCAAAAACACTGCTTTTCATTCAGCAAGTGCCATTGGGCAAAATTCCCAGTTTCTACAACAAAACAGACAAATGTGCCACCTCTGTCCTGTTGTGTGGCAACTGTTCCATGATGGATGACATCTTATTCTAAAGAGAAAGTTGGACTCCTTTCAATTTTCTGTTCAATTTTTATACAGATGCTTGAAAATATGCTTCTTAAGAAACGACAAGATTTATTTAATATATAAATACCTGTAAATATTCTAGGGATAAGCTATGGGGTACACTCCTTCAAATATTCCCATGCCAGCAAAAACACATTTATATCTATTTTCTTTTACCTTAGCAATAGCGCTTTTGAAATGCCTAATTCCCTCTGTGGATTAATTTTACTGTGCTAAAGCTACCATAGCTTTCTGGGTTTGTTTTTTGTTTTTTTTGTTCTGACTTTGATGTATAAAGAGAACTATTAAAAGCCTATTGTGATTCTTTCCAGTACTGGTTTAATTGGAAGGATGCAAATATTGTTCTATATGAGCCATTCTTGTCATACTACTGGAATCACCTTTGAAATAAAATGCTATACAAGTTTTTAATGAATCCTATAGTAAAGGTAAAGATTTTCCCCTGACATTAAGTCTAGTCATGTCCGCCTATGAGAGTTGGTGCTCATCTCCATTTCCAAGCCGAAGCACCGGAGTTGTCCATAGACACACCTCCAAAGTCAATGTGGCTGGCATGACTGCATGGAGCGCCTTTATTTTCCCGCCAGAGCAATACCTATTGATCTACTCACATTTGCATGTTTTTGAATCTTATACATTTATTTATTTATTTATTTCAAATATTTCTATCCCGCCCTTCTCACCCGGAGGGACTCAGGGCGGCGTACAATTGGCAACAATTCGATGCCGATACATCATTAAAAACAACAACATATAAAAAATACAACCAATTAAATACAGTATAAAATATAAAACATAAAACATGTGTTTAAAATCCGTTCGTCCAATATCCTCCAACTTTATCCATATAACAATCTGGGTCGTCTTTTCCATACATTATTTATATGGGCAACTAGTAACTTTCTAAAAATCCAGAGCTGCAAGCACAAATTGTGTATATTTTTAAATGGTTTTTTAAAAATCAGAGAGTCTTACTTAACAAGGGTAGATAGTAAATAAATATGAATCAATATGGGGAGCTAGGTGTTATTTGAGACCTCATTGCATGTCAATTCCAAAAGTACAATCCTTCTGACAGATAGATACATACATTTCTCTTGGACATATTTTTCCAACCTGTAACTTCCAGAATTTCTGATTACTGTCCATATTGGCTGGGATTCTCTCCCGATACATACTTACACCTTGTTCATGTTCACAAGGACACTATACATTACTTTTGGATTTTGAAATGTAATCTCTAAAAATGTTAGTTACACACTATGCATTCCCTCAAAACATTATACTATAGTGCCTTTATAATGGGCAATAATTACTGCAAAATCTATTGGCCTTTCCATGGAATAATTGCAACAGATTACATCCCAGCTCTTAAAGCTTGTTTCTATGCCAACTGCAGCCTTCTGACATGGTGCCATGAAGGACCAAGAGACTAGCCAGCATCGAAGCGCAATTTCTAGAAATCTCTACTTTGCTTTCGCTTATTTTCTCCTTCACTGTATTTTTGGCTTTCAAAATTGTGTTTCTGCCACCTTTTAAACTTTAAATTCTCTTTTCTTTTACCAAAGTAGTAGCCACAAGAAAGCACTTAAATTTGAATGTATAAAAAATAAGAAGTGGGTGAGAACTACACACACTTGTGTGGTAGCTCAGAAAACTGATGATTTCAGAAGAAAGGCTGCATAAAAAATGAAATGGATGAAACAGCACGGTAAGAAGACGTTTCCACCCGCTTTCAGCAAATACTGGAATAAAGACCTTAAATACGCTTCAGATATAATTAGACATCAGTCACACTAAGTCTAAAAAAGCCATATATTATCATTGAAGGACTGGAAAAGAATATATAAAAACCAGGAGACAATGTGAGAAGACATAAGAATATACAACTAATTGACTTAAAATTAAATGTTAGAATCATCAATATTTTATGAAGTGTGTGTTAAAGAAATAGAGATGGAGACTTAGTTTTAACAATGATAATTTTGTAAAAGAACTCCCCATACCTCAACAACCTCAGCCTCTTTGTTTTCTCCTTGCAACATACTAGACATTTGTAAAGATGCAACTAATGAATAATAAATGTATTATCCCCAATTTTTTTCCTTTTCCTTCACTTGTTTTCTCACCCCTTTCTTAGTAAATGTTTAATAAAAAATATTTGGAGGGAAAAGCATATGTTACCAACTACTTTCTCTCAGTTTCAAAGCTGCTCCAAGATCTTTTTCATGCTGATTCAGACTAACACAGTTGTGCCTTTGAAGAACAAATACAGTTTGCCACTTATGATAAAACTCAGCTAGCGCTAAATTTAAAAAATCACAATATTAGTGCAGGTAACCTACACAAAACTCTAAATATATTGCAAACACTCATAGATTATGATGGGTGGGCATTAAATACCAGAAGGACACGTGTTCTCAGCTCTTTGCAGCGGTTCTCTACACAAAAATATACTCTACCTTACACTATTTATTTCTTTACCATATTAATATTCCCATTTCTCACCCCGGGGGGGGATTCAAGGCGACCTGACAACAGGCAGAAATTTCATGCCATATAAACAATAAACAATTACAATTAAAACCAATCAATTAAAACATGAATGATTAAAAACAACAATTAATGATTAATGATTAAACGAATGATGAATGATTAAAAACAACCAAAAAAATAACCCAGAGCCATTCCATTTGTCAATCACATTGTTTCATAGTAATTTATTGCACTGCTCCAATTACTTGTCACAAGCTTGGCCCCAAAGCCATGTCTTTTTTTTTTCTGAAGTCAGGAGAGAAGGGCCTGATCTGATCTCACTGGAAAGGAAGTTCCATAGCCGAGGGGCCACCACTGAGAAGGCCCTGTCTCTCGTCCCCACTAACCGCACCTGTGAAGGAGGCGGGACCAAGAGCAGGGCCTCCCCAGACAACCTTAATTTTCAAGATGGTCAATAAATACGTTCAGACAGGTAAGCTGGGCTGGAACCGTTTAGGGCTTTATAGGCCAAAGCCAGCACTTTGAATTGTGCTTGGTAGCAGACAGGCAGCTGGCGTAACAGGTGAGAAATCTGGCTGCCACCACTTGGACCACTTGAAGCTTCCGAACAGTTTTCAAAGGCAACCCCACATAGAGCACGTTGCAGTAGTCTATTCAGGATGTAACCAGAGCGTGGACTATCATGTCCAAGTATGACTTCCCAAGGTACTGGCAAAACTGGCGCATTAGTTTTAATTGTGCAAAAGCCCCCCTAGCCACTGCCGAAACCTAGGGTTCCAGTCTCAGCAATGAATCTAGGAGAACTCCCAAGCTGCGAACCCGTGTCTTCAGGGGAACTGTGATCCTATACCCTGCTCGACCTTATGACTAATCAGGAGTACTAAACCAGGTGTGTAGAAATATTACCACAACTCCATGCCCTGCTGTCACAAAGAAATTTCTTAGCTCATACCTTTTTTCAGGTGTCTATTCATAACACGGAGCCTCCGGTGGCTCAGTGTGTTAAAGTGCTGAACTGCTGAACTTACGGACCAAAAGGTCCCAGGTTTAAACCCGGGGAGCAGAATGAGCACCCGCTGTTAGCTCTAGCTTCTGCCAACCTAGCAGTTCGAAAACATGCAAATGTGAGTAGATCAATAGGTACCACTCTGGCGGGAAGGTAACGGCGTTCCATGCAGTCATGCCGGCCACATGATCTTGGAGGTGTCTATGGACAACGCCGGCTCTTCGGCTTAGAAATGGAGATGAGCACCAGCCCCCAGAGTCGGACACGACTGGACTTAACGTCAGGGGAAACCTTTACCTTTACCTATTTATAACACAATCAGTGCTACTACATGGGAATCTCTCACAAAAAGTTTTTAATTGCTTTAAATTTTGAGGATTCCTGGCAGGGAAATAATTAGGCTTTTATAATTGGTGTGAAATGACAGGTAGTGTGAGTGGCAGTATCGTGACAAGTCCTCATCAGAACAGATTAGCTGTACTACATTTAGCTGATAAGACGTGTCATACTTAATTTTGCTTATAAATCTGGACCCATATATTAGAAAATGTTTCAATGGACTCAATGGGGCGTCCTTTTGAATACATTAAAATGATTCCCCACAAAAGCCTGCATAGAAAAAAAATGCCATCAGTATGGCAAAATAGTTTATTTTGTGTGTGGATGGTATCATTTATGGATTTATTATGTTGACTAAGTCCTATGTATTGCAAGCTCTGTGGCTAGTAACATTGGCAGATTTAGTATGTTGAATAAATTATTTGTATTGCAAGACAAAACAACACTCTGAGATATGTTCAATGTTGAATATGTTACAACAGATATTTAAAAAGTGTGGGAGTTCATGTTTAGGAAGGATTTTGATTCACATTCAGAACCAGCAGTGGATCAACAAGACCACACAAGATCTCTGTCCATTTACATAAATTCCTATGAAGCCTCACCGAAAATTCAGATCCTGCCAACAGCTTATACCAGAAAACAGGATACACGCTGCATTGCATGCAGGAGCAGATTTTGTTTAACAAATTCTTAATGTCATTGTCATGGTTTCAGATGCACAGCTTGCAATGGCAATGCTGCAATTTCATTAGCACGTGCCTACTTCTACCTTATGGAATGTATAGAGGATTTTATATTGAAACAGAATACTTGACTATAGCACAGCAGAGTACCATTCTACCATTTAGGCTCATATTACGCATTTCCACAATCAGGCTTTCAACCAAAGGAGATATGGTACCAACTGAAATTTTCACAACTATTCAAAGACAACCCCACAGAGAACACATTAAAGTAATGCAAAAATATCTAACTAAGGCAAATCAGGCATTTCCAGGAACAAGCGCAGTCGGCATATTGGTTCTAGCTATGCATAAGCAATCCTTTCCACTGGAAAAACCTTGGTCTCCAGATTCAAGATTGAGACCAGGAAAATGCTTGAAATGTGAAACTGCATATTCAGAGGGAGTATTACTTGGTATTTTCAGCAGGCCTTTGACAACACTTAAGATAGTTGGGTTGTTGGGTGTTTTCCGAGCTGTATGACCATGTTCTAGAAGCATTCTCTCCTGATGTTTCACCCACATCTATGGCAGGCATCCTCAGAGGTTGTGGGGTGTGTGTGTGTGTGTGTGTGTGTGTGTATATATATATATATATATATATGCGAAACGTCAGGAGAGAATGCTTCTGGAACATGGCCATATAACCCAGAAAACATCCAACAACCCTGTGATTCCGGCCATGAAAATCTTCGGCAGCACTTAAAGTAGTTGCTAGACTAATCGCCAATTACTTTAACACCTTCCATCTATTCTTAAGCGAATTATAGTTGGGATGCTAAATCATCGTATGGCTCTTTTAATCATGGCTATAGCCATATTTTACTGATTCTATTTAACAGAGGTTGATTTAATAATTTCCTGTGTTTGGTGTTAATTTTATGTTTGGTTTTATGCAATGTGTTATTGACTCTATATGTTGTGGTCACCATTGTGTGTTTTTGTAAGCCATGATGAGTCCCTATGGGAGATGGTGGTGGGGTATAAATAAAGTTTATTATCATTATGATTATTATACAGCATGAGCTGAATCCTTATTGTCTGATCTGCCTTTTAACTGATCAGAAGCACCTCTGTCTCATCTAGATTAAGCATCAATTTGTCCAACTCCGGGAGACCTCATTTAGCAAATCTTCTGGCCATCAAGATGAACAAATAAGCAATATACTGTTGTTTAACTAACTCTGAATTGGATTTCAGCAAAGTGATAAAACGGTTTATGAAGGAAAATTAACACTGCCTGGCTGCTATCACAAGCCACTGGTCAAATGTAAATAAGATTACAATAGCCAGACAGAGCCTTTGTGTCAAAGATGTCAACGCTCCTAACAAAATGGAAAAAGTCTTTGAATGGTTTACGTAAATCTAGTTTAATGTTTCAAAGGCAGGGACATGTCATGAACCCTACATTTATTTTGCATTAAAAAACAAAGGTTATTTTTCTTATAACTTGAAAGTAATTATTCTGATGGCTTCTTTTACAAAACCAGAAATAGACCTCACCAGGTCGGAAAGTATGAATAAGACAGACAGGGGAGTTCGAGAGGAACTGAAGAAGACGGACACACCTCAGTTGTTTTGTCATCAAAATGCTATCAGAAACAGAATGCCCATTACAGAAGTGAATTCATGAGGAATTTGAAAACATACCAAGAAAAAGAATCGCAGCATCACAGCAAGCCAAGGCAATTTAAATGCCAAGAAATGTTCTCGAATGAAAATACTTCTGTTTGTGATACGAATGAAGCCTGGGTCAGTCGGAAGCAGCCAAGCATGATATCAATTGAGAATAAGAACATGCAAACATGGTGTATGAGTCATTCCCTGAACACAACAAATCCCTAAACCACTCCTTTGTTACAACTTTGAAATACTTGTCTCATCTTTATTTAGACTGGACAAGGTATCACTCATGCAGCACTCGAGATCCAAAGTGTAGCCCCTGAGATCCTATGGGATTTCCCACCCACCGCCAATTCCCCCAAATGAAGTGGTTGTGTTCCCACAACCCCCACATGTTCCTGAAAACCTACAATGGCTTTGAGTCATGGAGAAGGCAGGACTGGGAGCAAAAAAAATACCTGGAAAGGTTTTTTATTTCTTTTTTGCTCATTTTGAAGGATTGGTCAGTGGTGCATCCAACCAAAATACCAGCTCCTGGGTCTGCACTTGGATATTATATCCATCTGAAACACTCAGAAATAGCACTAAGTTCAGGGACTATAACTGTAATCATGATTCTTAAGGAGAAGTACTGTCTCATCCAATACAGGTAAGGTCTAAACCAGTGGTTCCCAACCTTTTTTTGGCGATGCCCCACCTGAGCATCTCTAAAATCCTGATGCCGCCCCCTCCCATAACATAATTTTTTTTCTTATTACAAAAGTGAAATCCTAAAAGGTAAAGGTTTTCCCCTGACATTAAGTCCAGTTGTATCCAACTCTGGGGGTTGGTGCTCATCTCCATTTCTAAGCCGAAGAGCCAGCATTGTCCGTAGACACCTCCTAGGTCATGTGGCCGGCATGACTGCATGGAGCGCCATTATCTTCCCACCGAAACGGTACCTATTGATCTACTCACATTTGCATGTTTTTGAACTGCTAGGTTGGTAAAAGCTGGGGCTAACAGCAGCTCAACCCACTCCCCAAATTCGAACCATCGACCTTTCGGTCAGCAAGTTCAACAGCTCAGAGGTTTAACCTGCTATGCCACCGGGGACTCCTAGTGAACTCCTAAAAAGCCATTAATTTGGTCTAAACAAGCTTCCAGAAAAGAAAAATAAAAGAACGACTTGGTTTGAATATTCTGCATCAATTCAGGGTAACTTAAGTGTCCAACTTGTATTTGGTGAGAATATGCGACAATATCCTGTCAACCTGTTAATTTTCTTTCCTGAAAGACTCACAACAACCCAGTGATTCTGGTCATGACAATACATTAGAATCAGAATGTACACAGCGGTCAATTGGTGACAATGGAGAGGGGGAAAGCTCGTTCATAGAGAGTATAGAGTTTACCAGAGAGTGCATGAGCATAGAAAAGTGTGGCCATTTCAATTCCAAACACCCTATTCCTCTTGGTGTTCTTTTAACAATACAAGCTATATAAAATATATATATATATTTTAATTCTGCATATGAATGTAGCAAGAAATCTGTGAAAAAATGCAAGGCATAATTATTACTTTAATAGGTACATCAACATTTATTTCTGTATGAAAAAATTAAAATGAGGTGACCTCACATCCTCTGAGGATGCCTGCCACAGATGTGGGCGAAACGTCAGGAAAGAAAGCTTCTGGAACATGACCATACAGCCCGAAAGATTCACAGCAACCCATTCTGATTTTAATTTCTAAAATGTGTATAATGTCACAATGTATATTTATAGACAGCATACGAGGCCCCTAGAACCATAAGAAATGCAAAAAAAAAAAACTTTTAATAGCTCATTCTCAAATTAGCCCTCTTCAAAATCAAATCCCCTCCCCCCCATTAGGAACCAGGGTGTAACCAAGAAATAGCATTTCTATCCTCTTCAGAAACTGATTCAGTCCATTTCTTAAAAACATTCACCAGTTTCATAGTTGGGCATCCTTACTACCAATTGACAAAAATACCTTCATGTAATGATGTTATAATCATTTCCTGTAATCTTGCTATAACAATTATTTGATCACTTCCCAAACAAATTTCAAAAGATCAGTGGAAATTACCATTTTCTGTTGTGAATGTCCTTGAAATAAATTATATTTTTGACAAATCCTTCTCATTTCCTTTCATTGTTTTAAATCAAATACTATACATTCCCTGTGACTATAAATCCTGTAATTGAGACACTTCAAATTTGAAAATACCAAAAGGTGATCCATTATAATTCATTTTTTTACTAACCTCACCTAATGAAAAATACAATTAAATGTACCATTAGGTAGTTGTGACTGTGAAAACATAATTTACACTGGATAATTCTATATTCCTACAACAGAAAGTCATGGGAACAATGGGTTTTATGCACAAGCCTGCAAGACTGGGGAAAAAGATTATGTCATAAATCACCTTTACCGTAATTTTAATTGAGCTGAACAGGTTCAATTCCACAGGTTTCATGTCTTAAGATTTTGCTTGAGAAATCCCAATTATAATAAGCAACATGTGGCCCAAGGTGCCTTTTGGTCCAAAGTTAAACAGAAAGGAAACATCACTGCCTGGAAGAGATAGTCTCTTACCTAATTTATGCCCCTTCTGCACTGCCATATAATAAAGACTATCTGCTTTGAACTAGATTATATGAGTCTACACTGCCATATAATCCAGTTCAAAGCATATAATCTGGGTTTTATATGGTAGTGTAGAAGGGGCTTTAGATAAGCATATGTATAAAACCCATACAACTTTCAGTTTATGATTTTTTTTCTTGTACAAAATGTGGCTACAGATTTTTAAAAAATTCAGTATGCATGCACTAAACAGCAAAGACATAATAGACCATGTGTCACACCTAAACTATCAGGGAGAGAAGACAGATATAATGGAGGCAAATGCTTCCTGGAATATATTGAGTGGGATAATACCTAATTTATTTGCAACTCCAGTGAACAAGCAGGTAGTAAAGGTAAAGATTTTCCCCCGACATTAAGTCCAATCGTGACTGACTCTGGGGGTTGGTGCTCATCTCCATTTCTAAGCCGAAGAGCCAGCATTGTCTGTAGATATCTCCAAGGTCATGTGGCTGGCATGACGGCATGGAGCACCATTACCTTCCCGCTGAAGCAGTACCTATTTATCTACTCACATTTGCATGTTTTAAACTGCTAGGTTGGCAGAAACTGGGGCAACAGTGGGAGCTCACCCTGCTCCCTGGATTCTAATTGCCAACCTTTCGGTCAGCAAGTTCAGCAGCTCAGCAGTTTAACCCGCTGCGCCATCAGGGGCTATCTAGAATCACAAAAAGGGAAACCCATGAGTATCAGAAGAGAAGAGCTGTGTAATAGCAAAAGTCCTTTTCAGCACCAATACACTGAATATACAAATCCACAAATATACTGGATTGCCTGTGTGCTCTGTACATTTTGGGAGGGAGCTGTAGAAATCACAATAGCCTTTTTATGGTTGAACCTTCCACATGTTTCAAGGTTATTAGCTCCCATAATTCCTGGTCGTTGGCCATGTTGGATGGATCCCGGGAAGTACTGTTAGGAAGGGTATTAAGTTCTATATTACACTATACTAGACTTCCACTGCACTACAAATAACTCATTTTGCAAGCTATCTGTGTTTAAAAGTTATGAGAATAATTCCAGACTTGAGCATCTAATGTCTAGGAAGCAATTTCATGATTTAATTTTTATCAGAAGCAGATAAGGAGACATGTGGAGTCAGTAGCAAAGAAGACACTGTCATTGATTGACCTGAACTACCCCTTGCCTCATTTCTCCAGTTGTTACAGTTAGATTATTATAGCATTTATGTGCCAAGATTGTTGCCAAGATACATAAGCAGCATGTTTATGAAGAAGTAGAATGAATTATGTCTTCTTTCTGCTTTTCAGCTGAGAAGTAGAACAATCTACTAGCTAATCATTGCTAGAGCATACAAGGCATGAAGTGCCTGCTTGATGAATGATTTACTTGCTGAAACACTGAAGTGATTTCCAACTAGCCACATGCATGAAGGTAGACAGGATACAATAAACTGCTCAGCTAAATGCACCATTTATTCAGACACTTACCATTTATGCAGATTTCAAAAGATTTACAGAGGTCATCCTCAAAGAGACATCCTAGAATGCAATCAAAATACAAAATTAGGGTGGTTTCAAATGGTTGCAATTTGAATACAGTTCAACATCTCAGTCTATAAAATCTCAACTCTCAGACAGGCAAATGTTTGACACCAGAATTCTAAAGAGCAAGCAATAAAGAAGCAGAGAAGAGAAAAAAACCAAAGGAAGTGGGGAAAAATACAGCCAGCGAGTCTGCAAGAGTTTGTTTCCAAAAGCTGAGCTTCTTGTTTCTGTATGGGACCCATAATCCAGTTATGGCACTCTTAGAATCATAGAGTTGGAAGAGACCTCATGGGCTATCCAGTCCAACCCCCTGCCAAGAAACAGGAAAATCGCATTCAAAGCACCCCAACAGATGACCATCCAGCCTCTGCTTAAAAGCCTCCAAAGAATGAGCCTCCACCACACTCCAGGGCAGGGAGTTCCACTGCTGAACAGCACTTATAGTGAGGAAGTTCTTCCTTATGTTCAGGTGGAATTTCCTTTTCTGTACTTTAAAGCCGTTGTTCCGTGTCCTGATCTCTAGAGCAGCAGAAAACAAGCTTGTTCCCTTCTCCCTATGACTTCCCCTCACATATTTATACATGGCCATCATGTCTCCTCTCAGCCTTCTCTTCTGCAGGCTAAACATGCCCAGTTCTTTAAGCCGCTCCTCATAGGGCTTGTTCTCCAGACCCTTGATCATTTTAGTCACCCTCCTCTGGACACGTTCCAGCTTGTCAACATCTCCCTTCAATTGTGGTGCCCAGAACTGGACACAGTGTGATTCCAGGTGTTTTGTGACCAAGGTGGAAGAGAGCATAACTTCCCTGGATCTAGACACTAGACTCCTATTTATGTAAGCCAAAATGCCATTGGTCTTTTTAGCCACCGCATGACATTGTTGGCTCATGTTTAACTTGTTGTCCATGAGGACTCCAAGATCTTTTTCACACGTACTGCTATTGAGACAGCGTCCCCCATTCTGTATCTTTCCATTTCATTTTTTTCTGCCTAAGTGGAGTTGTTTGCATTTGTCCCTGTAGAACTTCATTTTGTTAGCTTTGGCCCATCTCTCTACTCTGGTAAGACAAAACTTGAGAAAACTAGGTCCAAATACAGACCAGTAATTTTTCATTTACATTTAAAACGATTTAAACATCCCACATTAAAGGATGGGAAATCTTTCCTATGTAGCTTCCAAAGAAAGGGGAGTAGAGGGATGAAGTAGTCTCAATTTTATCAGACAAGGCCATTGTGTATTCGATTTTGACAATTATTATCCCTTGTGAGTTAAAGATTGCAAGGGAAGCACACCTCATTACCTCAGCTGTCATAGTGAGATGGAAATTCATACACTTGTTAAGGCTGTTTAGAACAAATTGCAAGGATGGAAATGACAACAACAAGAAACTCACACACATAAAGACATATTTGGCTATAGTCTAACATTTGGCATAGAAAGCAAAATGTTATATTTCCAGAAACACGTTTCTACATTCAATATGTCCAGGATTGATGTATTTCCCTTTTCTCCTACATATTATTTTTCCTTGATCCTTCTCCATATCTGTCAACATTGTCCTTATAAACATTATTGAATAGGCATGTAGTCTTGTCTTTGCTTTAATTGCTTTCTCTCCTCTCTCTTTGCACCCATCATTCAATCAGCTTACCAGATATGCGATTTCTCTCCATTCAAAACACGTGGCATTCCTCTTCATTTACCCCAACTAAAAACCTGGTTCGTGATCTGAACATCCCCCACTTTGCTCTTCTGTCTAATGTTTTAATTCCACATCTCAGTCCTCACTTCTCTATCCAAATGACTGCTCCCATGAATATCCACTTCTCCCATTGTAAAGACCATTTGATGATCCTTTTCAGTTTGTTTCATTCACTTTCAATGTTAACTTTACTTTTACCCAAAGTTGTTTTTATTACATTCCCACTGTTCACCACCACTTCTCCATCACTACTATCCTCAGATGGTCAAATGTGTCTACATATTCTCCTTTTGCTGTCTCCATGGATTCTCTTTGAATATATATTTCCACTCGCTTCCATCAAATCTGTTCTTAGCTCACCCCACCCCAATTCCATGTGACTTTTGATTTATCCTCTTAATCCTCCTTCCCCACAAGCATAACTTAGTTCTAAGGCTTAGATTAGAAGCACATTCAAATAGCACTTGCCCACATTCCTTCCCCAATATCCTTGTCTCACCCACACACTCTGATGTTTACTCCATTGTTTATCATGGATAGCAAACTACTAACAGGAGAAAATCTATTTTGCTAGTGTAAGTTATAAATACAGACAATCCCCAAGTTACAAGCCATTCATAGTTAAGAATGGGGATGAGACAACAAAAAGTGAGAAAAATCTACCCATCAGAAGGAAAATTCACTCCTGGAAGAGTTATCACGGGGGGAAAGTGTCTCCACTTAAGCTTTCTCACCAATAACATGCCAAATTTTTCAAAATCCAATTATCACAGTGAAGTGAAATCTTCTGAACAGGGGCATAGATAGAAAACGAAACACCACTGGGGTGTTCACTTTTCCCTATGCTTTCCAAAGCTTATGCACACACACACACACACACACACACACACACACACACACAGAGAGAGAGAGAGAGAGAGAGAGAGAGATGATAGATAGATAGATAGATAGATAGACAGACAGATCACAAACACACATATACAGTAGAGTCTCACTTATCCAACACTCGCTTCTCCAACGTTCTGGATTATCCAACGCATTTTTGGAGTCAATGTTTTCAATATATCGTGATATTTTGGTGCTAAATTCCTAAATACAGTAATTACTACATAGCATTACTGCCTATTGAACTACTTTTTCTGCCAAATTTGTTGTCTAACATGATGTTTTGGTGCTTCATTTGTAAAATCATAACCTAATTTGATGTTTAATAGTCTTTTCCTTAATGCCTCCTTATTATCCAACATATTCGCTTATCCAACATTCTGCCAGCCCGTTTATGTTGGATAAGTGAGACTCTACTGTATGTTTGGCTTAAGTTACACTTTAAAATGTATCTTTTCCGACTTACAAACAAACTCAACCTAAAAACAAACCTACAGAAACTATCTTGTTCGTAACTTGGTACCCTAAAGGCACCAGATCTCATCTTGGAAACTAAGCAAAATCAGCCCTATATAGTATTTGGATTTGGATGGATGATCACCAATGAATAGCAGGTATTGTGGGATATATTTCAGAGGAAGGAGATGCCAAAACACACCTGAGTGTTCCTTGTCTAAGAAAACCCTATGAAATCCATGCTATGTGAAGGCACACACAAGTCTACAAAACATAATAAACATCTATGGTGAAGTAATACTAAAACTACTATTTATCTCTATGCTTATATTTATGAAGAGTGATAACAAGAGTGTTCATATGATGTTGGATGCTGTTTCATGAGGGGCACAGAAGGAAAAGCAGGTTCATGGGCAAAAGAAATGGAACAACTAAGCCTTTTAATTGTTCAGATGTGCATAGCGAAGTTTTATACTTTTTAACAACAATATATTCAGAACTAGCCACAAAGTAGGCAACATGTGGTAATTTTCCATTACTAGTTTCATTTGTATTAGTTTTATTGCATTATTTATCATTTCATTGACTATTTTTTGTTTCAATATCACCATATTTTATTATTTTTTGTTTTTGTTAGACATCTTGAATTATTTTCAGAAAAGTGCCGTAATACTATGAATGATTCCCAGGAAAGTGTTTTAAATAATAACCTTGCAAGCAATGGCATTATGCATTGTATCATAATAGTTTCACCTTACTACATCAGCATGCTAGAAGAAGCAAAGACTACCAGCATTGAAGTGATGCTCCTATGCTATCCCAACTCAAGAATGGGACAGGAAAAAAGATTTAAAGATGGGATCAAAGCCAACCTTAAAAACTGTGGCATAGACACCGAGAACTGGGAAGCCATGGCCCTTGAGCACTCTAACTGGAGGTCAGCTGTGACCAGCAGTGCTGCAGAATTCGAAGAGGCACGAATGGAGGGCTTAAGGGAGAAAAGTGCCAAGAGGAAGACACGTGAAGCCAACCCTGACCAGGACTGTCTTACATTTGAAAACCAATGTCTTCACTGTGGAAGAACATGCAGGTCAAGAATACGTCTCCACAGCATCCACCGCCAAGACACACTTGGAGGGCCATCATCCCCGGCCTACGAGGGATCACCTAAGGAAGTATGTAAGTACCTTACTATATACTTTCACATTATTTCATACTGGGGTCAAAATATGTCAGTGCAGTTTCATTATTTAATCAAAACTGTCTTGAAATGCAGTTCAGTAGTTTCAGTAGACTCATAGAACCCTTCTGTACTGCCATATAAAATCCAGGTTATTTGCTCTGAACTGCATTATATGGCAGTGTAGACTCGCATAATCCAGTTCAAAGCAAATAATCTAGATTACCTACTTTGATAAACTGGGCTATATGGCAGTGTAGAAGGGGCCATAATCTCACTGACATTGCTTGATCTTATACCCCTTGGACAACTAGTATTTTGGACACTATCCTGTTTATAGAAAACATATATAATCCATAGAATGTTAGGAAACCATTGGTAAATTCACATTTTCATTCATAAGGAGTGACTTTTTTCAGTCTCAGTTGCTGAAATATTGCTTTAATTCAGGGCAATGTTCCCCTTGAGCTATATAGATGTATGCCATGGTTTAGAGTTTTTAGTCTTAGGACTCCTAACAATGGCTCATAAGTAACATCCTGGAACATCTCTGTCATGGTTGCTGTTCCATACTTGGGTCTGTCTGCATTTGGAACCTTCTCCCAACTTTTTCATTCTGCAAAAAACACTAGGGGGAACAATTTGAATCAGAACCATAGAGAGAATGGTTACCCCTTGATCCTTTATTCATACTCCAGTTTAAAGTCTTTCTGCTAATCCTATTTTACAAAGAATGAAAACTTGCAGGTATAACCTCCTATGGCATGCACACCGAACTCCACATGAATGCATGGTAACAAGGAAAGTGCAACAAAGTACTTCTCGTTTAACTTTAGCTTCCAGCTGGGGTTTAGCTTTCCTTTTGTCCATTTTGAATTTACCAGTTGTGAATATTTTAGGGAAAGTCAAGCAATCAGATTTCAATACTATCCACTTCCACTTTATCTTTGTCAATTGACAGAATTCGTCTTAGAACCTTTCTCTCTCAACGCCATCAAAACAGGCATCTGTCTTTTTAGTAAGTGTAGAACTGAAGTAGCTTTGTGATCCTGACCCTTATGTTGTATCAAGAGTTGGTTGCTAGTTGGAGATTTACACTTTTGAAATTATTCTTAGATCATAATGGGAAAAGTTATACTTGTAGAGTTCTCTATTTACATAGTGTAGCTCAGCCATGGCCAAACTTTGGCTCTCCAGGGGTTTTGGACTTCAACTCTCACAATTGCAAAACCTCTGGAGGGCCGAAGTTTGCCCATGCCTGCTATAGCTTCAGTGCATGTCACTGACTCATATATTTTATTCTATTGTCAAATATAGGAAACCTCTCAGCAAAGTTAAATAATTTAAAGGTCTCAAGTTTTAGTACATTAAATTACATGATTCACCAATATTATGATTGAACATACTTTGACTTTCCGAGAGTAGGTTGCTATTTCCAAATGGGGAAAAGATTACCTCTAAATACTCCTTTGCCAGACCCCAACATATGTTGTGTGGGGAATTTATCACAACATGATGACACCATTGCACAAAATATGCCTTCTTTCGGTGTAACACAGCCAGAAAGAGGAAAATACTAGGCAGAACTGGAGGCGTACTGGAGAAGGAAGATGCTAGTGTCAAAGGTAATATTGTTGTCCTCAACGTTCTTGGGAACAAGAACAATTGCTTCCTCAATCACTAAAAAACCTTTTATCTGCATTTTTTCTCCCTCGATCTCAGATGTACCTCCATACTCTACAAATCTCTCTCATTCTGAGTAAGATAGCTACACAGTTGATATTCTGGCCTCTTCCACTTTGGACTAAATAGACAAGGCAAGAAGCATAGAAATGGCTGGTGCATGCAGCTTTTTCTAAAGGGAAAAATAAAGGAAAAAAATCTACTGCAATCTGGCCGTTGATTATGGGTCTGAACTCTTAATTATAACTGGCTCAGTTTCCATGCTATAAGACATAGCTCAAAGGATATGTTAGAATGATGCCAAGATTCAATTGCCCCAAACCAGTGTTTCCTCTGAGTATTTTAATAATTTGTTGACCAACACCATTTCAAATACACAGGAAAGATCATCTAGGAGTATGGCTGAGAAAAATGAAAAGTTAGTGGGTGATGGAACAGAAAGAGTATGTGGACAAGTATGGAGACAGAAAAAGCACTTTGGCTCCTTTGGTGAGAGGATGGGACAAGAGGAAAGGAATACAACCTGGGTACAGAGGGAATTAAATAACAGAGATAGAAGAACAGGGTGGGTTTTAGGGGGCCACAAGCCCATGAACTTTCACTAGTCAGGTTTAACTTTTTGTAACAATTCCAGCTATTATTATTTTAATCCACATTTTTAGTCTAAAATATTCTAAAACTTTGTTTGATTGCTAATTTCACTTGGTACAACCTCCTCATGGGATGATACGGTTCATAATTAAAGATCTGAAAAAGGTGTTTAACACCTGTGTATATAAACATAGCATTGGAATTAAAACACTTGCATGATGTGCAACATGTCCACTTCTTCTGCTGAATTGATGATCAAGCATGCATTAAAAAGCAATGTTCTCTAATTTCCAAAGGAAGTAAAATATGACCAAACATTTCTAGTTAGAATGCAAAGTTAACAATACTATTCCTGTACTCAATCCAAGAGATTTAGGCATATAGATTTGTAAAATAGATACATAGAAAATTATGCATACCAAGAATTTTCCCAATTTGTGTGTATCTTGCTGCTTTGGCCATAGTTTAAGGAACAGCACCGTAATTGAATGTACAGTACTTTACAGTTGCACTCATTTTGTTAATGTTTTATTGTTTTCTTACACGTTTATCTCACTTTTTCCCATTCTTGAACTCAAGATTACAAAGGTTTCCTTAGAAACGTTTCATGCAGATACTGATCATTTCGAAAAATTATTTTTTGGAGTAGAACTTCCAAAATTCCTAGCAACAGGATCACTATTCCTGCTGGCAGTGAAATCCTGAGGCTTGGAGTTCAAATAAAGAATTTCCCCAAGCTCTGAACCCTTCCCAAAACCAACCAAG
Source organism: Anolis carolinensis (assembly GCF_035594765.1). NCBI lineage: Eukaryota > Metazoa > Chordata > Lepidosauria > Squamata > Anolidae > Anolis > Anolis carolinensis. The sequence continues at coordinate 107,659,085 of NC_085846.1, read as the reverse complement.
GCTAGGCAAAGCTGGTCACATATGTTCCAGCCATGCTTTAGGAGACAATAATAATACTGCATGTTGTTCTACTGTGACCTAGAATAGGGCTAGATGTTTTCCATAAATATAAACAAATCATTAGAACAATCCAGAGTAGATGTAATGTAGTATGTCCCAAGACCAGTGTGAGGAAAAATATATAAGGATAGAGTTTCATCCGACAGATAAGAAGATCATTCCCTAGTTCTGTAGCCTGACTAAAATCCTGCACTAGACCCAACAGAAGCTCAAGTTCAAAATGTAATATTCATGTACCTTAAAAAGTCTGCAGGAGAAAAATTGCACCTTATTTCCAGTCTGCACTGAGATGATGGGGTTGGATTACACTTTTGGTTGTGCAGTTTCAAACAGGTAAACACAATTTACCTGGGTTTGGGATTTGTAATGGAATCAATAAGGAAAATAGTAATTCAGCTGGCCCAAAGAGAAGCAGGCAATCACACTAGGATGGAAATAGAGATGTGTGGATTGCAGAGCATTCTTCCATGTTCCATACAATATGTCAAACAGATGTATAATTTCTTCAAATTCAAGAATAACAGGAGTCAATGAAAGCAAGATTCCACTCTGAATGGGAATAAACATTTGTTTTCTACCAACGTTATCAAAGTCTAGGTTAGGCATGGGCAAACTTCTCCTTTAGGAACTACAGAATGAGGAATTACAATGGTAAAATAAATAACTGCATTTAATTATGCATTTATTAAATGTTTTGAAATATATGTTGAACACTTCTTTCAGTCCAGGAAACAAAGAGTGCATCTACATTGTAGAATTAATGCAGTTTGACACCACTTGGGCTGCCATGGCTGAATGCTGCGGAATCTGGGGAGTTATAGTTTGATAAGGCCTTTAGCCTTCTCTGCAAACAGACCCCAGCACAGGGTCCCTTGGCATTGAGCCATGGCAGTTAAAATAGTGTCTAACTGAATTAATTCTACAATGCGGATGCACCCGTTCAAAAAGTTTATGCTATAATTAATAATGAATTTATTCAGTTCTAATATGCACGTGTCCCCCATATAAAAATGAGGTGCATCTTAGAATTTGGTGGTTTTTCATCCAATAGATATCTATCTATATCTGATATTTATGCATATATGGATGTACGTTCGTTCAGTCAAGTCTCCTACATAGCTTGGTGGCTCCAGACCAAGCTTGGCACACATATCCTTCATTATGCAACTTAAAATATTGGCTACGTTTCAGGTACAACCACCCACCCCTTTTGAGCTAGGATCCCCCAACACAAGTAATTATATATGTATGCATTCAACACTCAGAGGCAACCACAAGAAGATAGTATATAGATAGAAAGGCTGCCTAAGAGAGAGATGACAAATGGAAGGCTACAGAGCCAGCAGATTTAACCTATTGTATACTGAGAAGCTGAGTCCTGAAACTTTTATAAAACCCCTTGCATTTTCTAATGGGACCTTTCATAAAATTGTAAAGCTAACTTTAGCTGTATATCAGGCATGGGCCAAATTGGGTCCTCCAAGTTTTTTGGACTTCAACCCCCACCATTCCTAACAGCCTACTGTTATCCATGCATTTTGTGAAGAATTTTATTTTTGTCTTCCTGAATCTATTTCCAATCCACTTCAGCAAATACTCTACATTCTAGTATTGTATTAATGAAATAGGAAAGTGTTTTTAAGACCATTGACATTTTTAAAGATGTTATCATGCTATTAATTGACGACATATATTCTTGTAAGCTGAAGAGTATTGTTTTCTATATACCTCACTGGATGAAATTCTGAAGTGTAGAAGTAAGTCTCAGTGAATGAAGTGGGGTTAATGTCTGAGTACAATGGCTAAGAACACAGCTGTATATTGCTTTTCTCTACCTTTTTAAGATGAGGTAGGCAGGATTCTAAATATAGATACAGCACAGATTTATATAATGATACTTATACTTGCTGTTTTTCACTCCTTTGGGAAAAAATATCTGAAACGAACTAAAATTGTGCCTATGTTCCTGCTAAACTAGTCTGTGTAGGAAGTCTATTTGAGCAGTGTTTTTTTCTCTCTCTCCTTGAGTTGTCAAATATAGCTGAAACCTCAGTCTCTCCTTTTCAGCTACATATGGTTCATCTCTAGGGACTTCATCAGATGGTCTTCGGGTTCCGTTTCTATGCGTTTAGGAAACAGAGCTCCATGAAGCCTGCAGAAGAGAAGGCTACGAGGAGACATGATAGCCATGTATAAAGATGTGAGGGGAAGTCATAGGGAGGAGGGATCAAGCTTGTTTTCTGCTGCCCTGGAGACTAGGACATGGAACAATGGCTTTAAATGACAGGAAAGGAGATTCCACCTGAACAAATAGGAAGAACTTCCTAACTGTAAGAGAGAGCTGTTCGGCAGTGGAACTCTCTGCCCCAGAGTGTGGAGGAGGCTCCTTCTTTGGAGGCTTTTAAGCAGAGGCTGGATGGCCATCTGTTGGGGGTGCTTTGAATGCAATTTTCCTGCTTCTTGGCAGAGGGTTGGACTGGATGGCCCACGAGGTCTCTTCAATCCAAGTGGCAAAGTTCTGTCCAGCAGAGGTGACTTGTATACAAATAATGAAGAAGGTACAGTAGAGTCTCACTTATCCAACACTCGCTTATCCAACGTTCTGGATTATCCAACACATTTTTGTAGTCAATGTTTTCAATATATCGTGATATTTTGGTGCTAAATTCATAAATACAGTAATTACTACATAGCATTACTGCGTATTGAACTGCTTTTTCTGCCAAATTTGTTGTCTAACATGATGTTTTGGTGCTTAATTTGTAAAACCATAACCTAATTTGATGTTTAATAGGCTTTTCCTTAATGCCTCCTTATTATCCAACATATTCGCTTATCCAACATTCTGCCGGCCCGTTTATGTTGGATAAGTGAGACTCTACTGTACTACATTATACAGGCATCCCTGAGTAACATTCTACTTACAAACAACTCATAGTTAAGAATAAGGGTGAGACAACAGGAAGTGAGAGGAAGTCTACCCCTCAGAAGGAAAATTCATTCCTAGAAAAGTTACCACGGGGAAAAGATGTCTCCACTGAAGCTTTATCACCAATCATTGTCTCCACAACAACTCAACATTTGAAAAATCCATTTATCACAGGATCAGAAAGTGAGCTGAAATCATCTGAACAGGAACACAGACAGCAAAAGAAACATTACAGGGGTGTTAACCCTTCCCTATGCTATCCAAAAAGAGCTTTGGCTGGAGTTATACTTAAAACGTACTTGTCCATTACCTGGGGACTGTCTGTACTTTCAAATTTGCAGTATTAAGCATCCAGTAATCTTTTGAGTTTGCAATTTGCTTTTAATCTTGTTTTCAGTAACAAAATGATGATAAAATATTAACACTAAAAGGTCAAACAAGCCGGTAATTAAAACATACATTGTAAATTTAAGTTTAAGTAAGTGTGTGGATAAGTGATGGCAGAGTATGTCAACAATTTTATTTTTTAACACATTTTGTCTATGCAGCTGCTCCAAAGCAAGACTGTTATTCTGTACACACCTTAAACGCCTACCCATTATTCACACTTAGCTTCACAAATGTCCTTCCATGTAAATGTTGAAAGTACAGTAGAGTCTCACTTATCCAAGCTAAACGGGCTGGCAGAAGCTTGGATAAGCGAATATCTTGGATAATAAGGAGGGACTAAGGAAAAGCCTATTAAACATCAAATTAGGTTATGATTTTACAAATTAAGCACCAAAACAACATGTTATACAACAAATTTGACAGAAAAAGTAGTTCAATACACAGTAATGTTATGTTGCAATTACTGTATTTATGAATTTAGCACCAAAATATCACGATATATTGAAAACATTGACTACAAAAATGGCTTGGATAATCCAGAGGCCTGGATAAGTGAGACTCTACTGTACTTATATTTTTTGTAAGTAACTATCATAGGATACATTAACAGTTTGCATTTTGCCATATTATACAGTAGAGTCTCACTTATCCAACACTTGCTTATCCAATGTTCTGGATTATCCAACGCATTTTTGTAGTCAATGTTTTCAATATAACGTGATATTTTGGTGCTAATTTTGTAAATACAGTAATTACAACATAACATTACTGCACATTGAACTACTTTTTCTGCCATATTTGTTGTATAACATGATGTTTTGGTGCTTAATTTGTAAAATCAACCTAATTTGATGTTTAATAGGCTTCTTCTTAATCTCTCCTTATTATCCAACATATTCACTTATCCAACATTCTGCCAGCCCGTTTATGTTGGATAAGTGAGACTCTACTGTAATACTTACCCTTGAAAACAATGCTCTCCTTACAGTCTTTCTAATAGTAGTGATCCAAACAGCAAATTATTTCCCCAAATGGGGGAGTGAATGAGGTTGAGGATATAAACAAGCAAAATATTACAGTTATTGGCATTAAAGAAATAATACAGGTGCAGGAAATTTCATCAAGGCTGGTATAGTATCTCTTTTAATGGTGGGGTTAGGACACTCTTCTGTTTGAACAAAGAAAGCTTTTCAGTTAATTTCCCCTCTTATGAAAGAATATATTGACTATTTTTTCAAGGCTACTGGTAGAATTATAGCTTATAAAATAATAACCTAAATGACTTTGTGCCAAATACACCTTCCTGAACCCATTATCTTTAAGTACCGCTCCGGTGGGAAGGTAACAGCGCTTCATGCAGTCATGCCAGCCACATGACCTTGGAGGTGTCTATGGACAACGCTGGCTCTTACCTTAGAAATGGAGATGAGCACCATCCCCCAGAGTCAGACACGACTGGACTTAATGCCAGGGGAAAACCTTTACCTTTACCTTTCCATGGCAATGGGATTCCATGCTCATGTAGACAAGACACTTAGCAAGGACATATTGTGTTGGATGTGGATAAATGAAACTGTGAATACTGGTCCCACAGATACAGGGATCACACTGTGTATTTGAGCACTGAAAGCAGTGCAAGTGGAATGGGGCAATTCATGAACCTTGCTCCTGTTGCCATTTTTTGTCAAGTGTTTTTCCTTGTGATCCATTTTACACAATGATCCTTGAAAAAGATACTGAAATGTTTATGGGAGGTAGTTATTTATCTATTCATCTAATTTATTCATTTAAACATGTAGTTAGTTGACTCTTATTTATAATGAATGTCATACAGAAGCATAGATGACTTTTAAAAAAAATCTTTTGAAAGTATGTGATTTGATACACAACAATCCATTTGAAATGAAAGGCCATGTTATTAAAGCCTTGATGTATTCCAAGGTTGCTAATCAGGGCAAAGACAAAATGTACAGATCAGGACATCCTCCTAGTTTTGCATTAGTAATTCGTCTGTTTCTTTAGAAGTACCATACAGCACGCAATCTGTTCAAGTTTTAAAACCTACTTTAAATAATGTATCAAAGGCTGGGAAGCAAATCTTCATGCAAAGCTCATTAAGAAAGAAAGGTAATCATTCTTTTAATTATCATAATCGGGGATCTAGTCTTAAAGCATTTTAAAATTATTATTTCAATTATCTTTAGACTCATTATGGATGTGAAAGTCAAAGTGGAAAAACTGAATCAAGCAATAGTCCAAGCTTAATTAATAGAAATATGTAATTTAATTGGGATAAAAATACAAAAATATATTTTAAAAATATTTTATTGTTTTTTCAAAATTTCTCAGTCTTGTAATCATTTAGAGCTGTATGTTATAATTCATTCTCAGCTTTGATATTTGTTGACACCCTACAGGTGCTTCATCAGAGAAAATCAAAATTTGTAAATTTGGCTTTTGAAAATGACATATCTGAAGGAATTTCAAGTAGACAATTTCCCTGCAAGTTTAATTTAAGATTTTGACACATTAGAACTTATTAACGGTAGAAGGGCTAGCACAGCAGGTCAAACTGCCAGCTTTAGAAGGCCTTGCCGAATGGAAAGTTGGCAGTTCAAGCCCGGGTCAGGGTGAGCTCTCGCCGGCAGCCCAGCTTCTGCTCACCTAGCCGTTCAAAAACAACAATGTAAAACAACAATGTAAAAAGCATCCTGAAAATCATGCCTGCAAAATCCAACCAGAAAAGGTGTATATGGTCGACAGGCTCCTCAGCATGGAAAATGAAACAACAGTATCTCCCCATGGCCAAGTCGAATGCAGCCAGATGCCAGAGATTAAAAGTGAGAAGCCTTACCTCTGTTTATGTACTGTCTGTCTTTGTCAATTGTATAACGGCATTGAATGTTTGCCATATATGTACCTGTAATCCGCTGTGAGTCCCGTCGGAGAGGCAGAGTGGAATATAAATAAAGTATATTGTTATTATAAATCATTGTAGTTGGGTGGTTTTGCACAATTCCATATATTTCCTAGGAGCTGTTATTTAGTTTACACAACTATTTTGCATGTTGAGAATACTGCATTTGAATTTGTTTTGCTTAATTCAAATGCATTAAATGGGAATCATTTTTGTCATGACCTATGAACATGTTTCCACAGAAACGGCTTTTATCATGACTAATGCTCAAACCGCTTTGTGCCCCCAAATTTTATCTTTGTCCTCCTCAAAAAAAACTGTTTTGCAATGCTCCTGCTCTAAATGTGTATTTCCATATAAAATTGCATCTTTAAAACACATTTTACTTACTTGAAAATATAAATCTGCTGCATCCTACGCTATATTTGCTTATGCAAACATTCAGTGGCACTGATCCAGATACATACACAGGGTTATGAAGGGCGCATCTTAATTGCTTAATCTGTTTCCCCCTTTAAAAATCTATTATTTTTCTGGTTTTGCTGAAATTACTCACTTTGTATTGTGGGGTTTTGGTGAGGGAATGTGTTCTTTATTCATTTATTACTTCCAAATCTCACTTAATCTAACCTTGAAAATACTCTGGTGTAAAGGTTTCAGGAGCCTTCATCTAATTATGAAGTGTGTTGTAATCCAAAGTAGCAACCAGATCTTTGATCCAATGATTCTTCTCCAAGAAACAGAAGCATACACATTTCAAACCTTTGAGTTTCTTCCACCCACACTGTTACTTTTGTAGTCTCTGTTCTATCCTAACACTCACTTGTTAAAAGGTAAAATATAATTTGAAAGTATTGGAGAAACTGATACTAGAAGTACAATATTTTTCCATTTAATTGCATCTCCTTGATAGCTCACAGTAAGATCTGTTAAATCACACCTCGAATATTGTATCCAATTCTGGGCACCGCAATTGAAGGGAGATGTTGACAAGCTGGAATGTGTCCAGAGGAGCAACTAAAATGATCAAAGGTCTGGAGAACAAGCCCTATGAGGAGCGGCGTAAAGAGCTGGGCATGTTTTGCCTGCAGAAGGGAAGTCTGAGAGGAGACATGATGAGGGCCATGCATTAATATGTGAGGAAAAGTCAAAGAGAGGAGGGACCAAGCTTGTTTTCTGCTGCCCTGGAGACTAGGACACGGAACAAAGGCTTTAAACTACAGGAAAGAAGATTCCACCTGAACATCAGGAAGAACTTCCTAACTGTGAGAGCTGTTCAGCAGTGGAACTCTCTGCTCCAAAGTGTGATGGAGGCTCCTTCTTTGGAGGCTTTTAAGTCTGGATGGTCATCTGTCATGGGTGCTTTGAATGCAATTTTCCTGCTTCTTGGCAGAAAGGGGTTGGACTGGATGACCCAGGAGGTCTCTTCCAACTCTATGATTCTATGAAATGAAATGTTGGAAAATATATCCCTGTCAATATTGTTTGCTGACAATTATCCTTCTATGAACATTGTGTCAGTACTTTGCATTCATCCTTTTCTGTATGAGTCAGCCACATTGTGACCTCTTTCCAAAGCATGAAAATTAGTCATCACATATCTACGTCAGTGGGAAAAATTACACATAAATATACTGTACCTGTATATATAATATTGCAAATCTATTTGTGTGTGCATAAAAATAGTATCTGTGAGTTCTATTTATACACAAATATCCTCTTTATTAAAAAGAACAATGCTGACACGCAACAAAGGTTATTGGAGTTGATCAGGTTTTAGAACAGAGTCCAAAAATCAGAGTTTTTGCTAAATGTATACAGGTGTTGCAGTGGTACAGAGCAGGTGTTGTGGTGGCATAGTCACAGCTGAGCAGAAGACGAAACAATGGGATGTATTTGGCACAAAAACTGAATCTAGTTTTTTTGCACACAAAACAGAAGTGTCCATAACAGGTATGGTCAAACTTCAGCCCTCCAGGTGTTTTGGACTTCAACTCCCACAATTCCTAACAGCCTACCGGCTGTTAGGAATTGTGGGAGTTAAAGTCCAAAACACCTGGAGGGCCGAAGTTTGCCCATGCCTCGTCTATAATGTTCTTTCCTACAGAGCAAATTAGGTTCCTTGTACAGACATTTTCTGTATTTATACCACACTTTCTCATTACCACACTTTCTCATTATTTATACCACACTTTTTCTTTCAGAGTGGCTTACAGTAAAATTTATACAATTTAAAATCTGATAAACATACAAACATTAAAATAGAATTAAATATTCACGTTATTTAAAAAACAGTGTGTTAGTGAAGAATAAGACCCAAGCTCTAAATATCCTCGTCTCTCTAATTATCTCCTCAAAGGGTTTCCCAACCCTCAGGAAACCATTTTCCACCATTTGAATATTTTCAAAGATTCTTTCTGCTCCCAGTCTAGACCAATTCACTCATATCAGGCTCAACCACTGCCAAGTCATGGTTGAAATATGCAGGATGGCTCAAATCTGGAACTACATTAAAAGAGCACAGATGCATTGTTTTTATATAGTCTGTAAGATAAGACTAATGTGCCAGTCTGCCCTCTGCTGTGCTTCTCCACTATGGCCAGATTATTATTGTCTAAACTCCCGATTTTTCTGGATTTAAGTTACCCAAGTGGTCCTATAAAAGTTCTTTTCCCCAAATGTCTCCTCGCTCCAAGAAATCCTAGTACTAAAAGGTGTGTTTTCATGCTACTACCTATCTCCACTAAGACACTTATACTTAATCGTATCTGCCAACTTTCTTCACAATACAGTTACATGCCTGGAGGCCATTCAGTACATGCCTCCAGATCATAAGACCTGACAGTTATTGTCATTGTTCTTCTTTCAGCTATCTTGTTTATGATTCTTTTTGAAAAATACTCCAGTGTACAGCAGAATATTCCTGCAAAAAACACACACTTTACTTGGGGCATTTAGCATGCCATCTCCGCAAGGCAATCAGTTTTCTAGATTCCATCTGTCACACAACGTGATGGGAAGAGTCGTCTCAACCAAGGAGATGCTGGCCTGGCCAGAAAGATCATAAACAAACATTTCTCATCTGGTGTATTGAGGCATATAATTGCTCTGGTGCACCAAACTTCAGCTGGTCCTCTATTAAGCTTCCATCAGCCATTCTCCTTTTATTTTTCAGTTGCTATGTATATGTATCGGTAACTTGGTATTCTGTTTGTTTTGTTAATTTCTTGATTCAATAGGGTTTTATTTACAGTTAGTGAACTGGTTAAATGGAGAACAGAGCCTGTATGCCTACTACACCCTGAATTTGATTGTCCCCTTAAGAGGATAAAGGCCTTTAGGATCAGGTCCAACCAAGGAACTATCATGTATCATGTTCTGCAGTTGATGGTGGTTGGGGATGTCAGGCCTAGCAGTTGGTGATGGAAAGGGTCAATGTAAGTCTTAGTTCTACAGGGCTGAGTAATCTGAAGTAGGAGTTACAGGTGAAAGCAAGTACGGGTGGAGGCATGCAAGATATACCATGTTTTCCCGAAAATAAGACAGTGTCTTATATTAATTTTTGCTCCCAAAGATGCGCTACGTCTTATTTTCAGGGTATGTCTTATTTTTCCATGAAGATGAATTCACATTTATTGTTGAACAAAAAAATGAACATTTATTATATACTGTATAGTAGTTGTCATCACAAACCAGCCTAACCAGACAAACTGTGAATCCTAACAAGAATTTCTTGTTACTACCAATATTTCCACGTACAACACTCTATGGTACGTACATTTACCAATCCTGCATGCTCTGGTGTTCTGTTTGGTGGGCATGCTTCCAAACAAAAACTTTGCTAGGTCTTACTTTTGGAGGAGGCCTTATATTTAGCAATTCAGCAAAATCTCTACTAGGTCTTATTTTCTGGGGATGTCTTATTTTAGGGGAAACAGGGTAGGTTGCAGATGGGTTGTCCTGGATATAAGATGCTAGTCTGGAGAATGATCTTTGGGAGAAAAGTATTTGTTTTACTTTGGTTGTGGATGCTGCTGTTTTTTTCCCCAGGTTTGTGGATTTTCAGTATCCTGACCTATTTCCTGAACTCTTTGAACCTGAAACCTCTGGACAGGCCATTGACTACAGTATAAACTCTTGATCCTTGGACTTTACTCATTGAACTCTCGGCATTTGACTATTGGACTGGACCTTTTTTTACTTGTACCTGCATTGGTGTTTTCTATCAGTTTTGTTTTGATTCTGTGGCTGGTTGCTATCTTTATGCTTTACATTGGAACTTTGAAAACAGCCAGACAGTAAGTGCTGCTTTAATTAAACAGTTTGACACAAGTTTGGTGCTTGTTTTGGTTCACCTCTGCTTGTGTACCGGCAGAGCCCTGGCATTGTGACAGGACCTCATCAGACGTTCTTTGGGCTCAGTTTCCATGTGTTTAGGAAATAGAGCCCCAGGGGAGCCCCACAGAGGCCATCACATGATGTGAGGGCACTTCTGGTGGGAATTTGTGAGGCTCAATTTCCTAAGCACGTTGAAACGGAGCCCAGAGCCCATCTTCAGGAATCGGGTGTTATCTGACTCCGAACAGGTTCCACATGGGAGAATGTGGGGGGAAAGCCATGGGATGGTTCGTCATCCCATAAAACATGGAAATATAGGAGTGAATGTGTTAAGACAGTTCCCTCTGCTTTCCCTTCAATCTGACTGAATCCATTTCCAATGCCATCCTCATCTTATTACTAATATAAATCAATAAAGTTGTGGTCATTCAGTTCTCTCCATCAAAACATGCTGCATGTATATTGTACCTGTACCCTTTGTTCTGCTTAATTATATTCATTCAATTACTGCAAGCCTGACTTCTGGTTTTATGAAGTGAAAATAGCAATGCTTTATCTTCTGGATATTGGATATTTCTAATTATTCTCTGCTGTTTTAGAACCTAATATAGATTTCTCATTTATTACACATTCTTTGATTTGTCAGTCTGGTCATGCTTTGTAAAAAGGCTAAATTAGCCATGGATAATGATGATGGGTCTAATTTGCAGCAATATTACACTTTCTGTGTCTAAAAACTGTCCTGAGTTTTATGGACATCTTTAAAGTTAATGCTTTTGTGGTCTTGAAAAATTACTGTCAGACCATTTGCTATTCTAGTGCCACAGAACTGACCTGGCTCTTTAGAATAATAGCACCTGTATTACTACAGGTAATAGTAATACAGGTGGACACACTATTTAGAAAATTTCTCCCAAATTATCCTGCCTAATCTCTGAGGCCTCTGGAAAGATTCTTGTGCATGGTCCTACTTATATTGTCTGAATTGCATTAGTGGAGCACAGGGCATGCACAGAAAACTATAGGTGAATATTACGTAAATATCCATATGATATGCATAATAGAAATCATTATACCATAATATTTTCAACAACTGATTTAGTTAGATGTGCTTTTAATTTGGCTACTTGTTCATTTTTTTTTTTTACTTTATTGTTTATCTTCAGTTTCTCCTATGTTTTCTACTGTTGAACTGTTAAATTTGAATATCATATGAACTACCATGGCAGCTATCTATCGAACATGAAGTACATAAATATTGTTCTACACAGGAAGTTTGATGCAGTCATTAGACTAAGATTCTGGAAGACCAAAGCTTGAATCTCTGCTTAGCCATGGAAACAACTGGGTGAAATCAAGGTCAAACTCTATCAAACGTCAGAGGAAGGCTCCTGAACAAACCATGCCAAGAAAACCCCATGATAGTCACCTTAGGGTTACCGTAAATCAAAAATGACTTGAAAGAAAACATCAAAAACAGTAACATAGCTAATAGGTGAAACATTAGACCTCCATATCCAGAAATTGCATATTTCTAATTTGTAGGTGCTCTTGCAAATAAACAATAAACCCTTATCTTATGAACTTCTGTGAGTTTGCTTGCAATTTTCAGCTTGCAATTGCTGAAAATAAAAGGCACTAAATCAGTCCAATTTAGTTCAACACAATAACACCAAAGACCTTGTACCTTATGGGTGAGAAGGGCGGAATATAAGTACAGTATTGTAATAAATAAATAAATACCATTTATACACAATTTTTAAACTCCTGCTATTCTTACAGCTTTGTTTCTCTAGTAATCTTAATTAGAGATCTGGAAGCTAGCGTGTACCAATAGTTTAAGTGTTGGACTCGGACTTCAGGAGGCCAGGGTTCAAATCTCTATTCAGCCATGGAAACTTGTTAAATGACCTTGTACAAAAGTCACAGTCTCTCAGTCTCAAACAGGGCAATGGTCAACTCCCTCTGGACATAATTTGCTAAGAAACCCCAGAATTGGTACACCTTACCTTAGTGTTCCCATAAGTCGGAAAAGACTCAAAAGCACAAGAACAACTAAACATCTTAGAGATATTTAGATACTTTGAATGAGTGGCAGACTGGAATCCTTAAGAAATCCTTGCATCATGCAGAAAATCCCAGTCTACACTATTCAAATTTGTATTTTTTCATATCGCCTTTTATGAAGAAAACTAAACTCTCTCCCTCTTGGTACAGAGATCATGAACAATTACACAATTATCAAAGAACAGACACAAAAGACGATTACCATGCAAGAAAAACAAAGGCAATTACAGAGGAAGGCCATTCACATTTTGTCAAAGCTTTTAAAAAGCTGTAAGCATTTTCAGGAGTTAGCCAAACAAGAAGCTTTGAAAAATATAGTGAATCATCACAGTAACATCCTGCCCCTTAGTTCCACACACACATTCATCTGCTATTCCCTTCTTTGAAGTGAAGAAGGCAATTTATATTATCTACTTTTTTTAAAAAAAAGAAATTTGCTGTACTTGACTTCACATAATTCAAAAACTGCATATAAATGGTTCGCTGTACAAGAAAGAGTTGCCTTTTTGAGGGTGAGTCTACACTGGCTGAAATTTTGGAATTTCTGGGAGACGGGTATTTTCAACCTATGGATTATTGAATATGTGGATGCAGAATCCATGCATACAGAGGGCCAACTGTACATCAATGTAATTGTAGTAGTAGCAGTTTATATATAGGCAGACAGATTTATTAGCAAATATTTTCAGTTCAGAAATCATGGTTGGAAGGATAAATGGGTCCGAGAGCAAATTAAGCCTGAACTCTCCCTGAAACCCAAGACGACTATTTATTATTTTTTTTATTTATTTCTATAATTTCTACCCCGCCCTTCTCACCTGAGGGGACTCAGGGCGGCTTACAAAAATGGCAATTAATGCCAATACACCAATATACAATAAAATAACATTAAAACATTAAAACTAAACTGACACTGTTGTACTTTGGAAATATCATAAGAAGATATGACTCACTGGTGAAGTGGGTTAAACACATGTGCTGGCAGGACTGATGCCTTGAAGGTTGGGTTGCTGACCTGAAGGTTGCTGGTTCAAATCCAACCTGGGGAGAGAGCGGATGAGCTCCCTCTATCAGCTCCAGCTCCAGGACACGAAAGAAGCCACCCACAAGGATGGTAAAATTATCAAAAACATCTGGGCAACGTCCTTGCAGACGGCCAATTCTCTAGTTTCTCAAGTTGCTCCTGACACACAAAAAATATCTCACTAGAAAAGACAATAATTCTAAATAAAGTAGAAAGCTGCAGGAAAAGAGAAAACCATATTACAGATGCATAAACTCAACTAAGAAAGCAACAGTCATGCATCTGCAACACCTGTTGATGATGAGGTAATCTTTTGGATGCCTCCTATTGGTGGTTAAAGGGGCCCAGGTGATGTACATTAGACATCAATCACATAAAAGCACATAATGAAATCAACAAACATTAAATCTAAAGAATAAGCAATTCTCTTGTTAAAAATACACATGGCTCCCCTCCCAACAACTTTTGACCTCTGCATAACTTTGGTAAAAACTGCTCTGAATTGCTAAGTGCCGAAAGAGTCAGATTTATCCAACACTTATGTGTTTTATAGCTACAGAGATGCAAATAAGGTAGTCAATAAGCATAATATCCTAAGAAACATAACTTCAACGCCCTTTCAGTGCAGCCTATATGCCAGATTTTTTGTTTGTTTCTTTTTTCTGTCAGTTGCAGATAAATTTCAAAAACCGACAATAACTATAACCTCCTATTCTGTCACAGAAGTTGCACAATTACATAAAGCTGTTCAAAGGGGGAGAATGCTTTCAGCTGAACTATACTTTGTTTCCACAAACTGACATTCTGCAAAGCCTGCTTATTATACCCAGTAACTGAAGTTTTTTCTCCTAATCAGAAAATTAAATCAATAGATTAAGTGATAGCAATGACAAGGCTCAGGGCTTTCAGTTTTCCTCTTGCCATGCAACACAATAAATTATTTTCACACTTTCAGCTGCATATTAAGAAAGCAATTTCCAAACTTACCAAGCTGTGAAATTAAGAGTATACATGACAACCAGAGACAAGATTCGGAGAGAGATTGCGTTACCTTGCAGAGTCAACTAAAGTAAAATTAGATAATCAATAAACATACATTAATCAGTTGCATCTGCTTGCTGATTAATATCTGTTTATTGATTATCCTGTTATTTTCATCATACCAAGTTTAAGTACATAGGCTTTCAGCTTTTCTGTTGAAATCAGTGGGATGGAAATGTCCAGACTGTTTCTACTAACATCATTGTTTCCAATGCAACAATCTGCAAGTGGTCCTCAAGTCTATCAGCTCATCCTGAATTTTCTGCACGGACGACACAGTGAGGGGGAAAATTAAGAAAATATCAAACACACTTTAAAGATGTAGCAGTTTAGCAGAAAACGCTCCCACAACAGCATTTCAACACTTACATTCCTAAAATTATAATCAAAATAGACTTCTGATCATACCTGGTTGGGATATTTCTCTGCATTTACAATATGGTGTAGCCCAGATGTGGACAAACTTTGGCCCTCCAGGTGTTTTGGATTTCAGCTCCCACAATTCCTAACAGCCGGTAGGCTGTTAGGAATTGTGGGAGTTGAAGTCCAAAACACACACAATTATTCAAAGTGAGTAATTCTTTTATATAAAGAACTAGCTGTGCCCGGCCACGCGTTGCTGTGGCTTGTCTGGTGGTGTTGGTGAGAAATTGTTGAGGTAGTGGTGGTATTGAATGTCTGTTGTATGGATGTCTTTATGTTTAATATGCATAAGTGAGGCCTAACTGTGCCTGTCCCCTGGGCTGAGTGAGTTGCTAGGAGACCAGGTGGGTGGAGCTTAGCCTTCAAACTGGCAGCAATTGGATAAAAATTATTATTCCTCTCCCTGTAATTAGGACTTTATTTTTATTTTCTTTTTGTTGTATCAACCTAGAGCCGTGGATTATGGGTTGTGTTGTCAAATTTCGAGGTTGGGGGGCCTGTAGTTTTGTTGTTTTGTCCACTGCCCTGATGCCATCACTCTTTTATATATATAGATGGTATTAGCTGTTCCTACACCATCTTATCAAGAAACAATTAAGATGGTTGGCAAATGATCAAAATAAGGCCAAGGTAAACTAGTTTCGAAACTATATGTTCTAAATGACCTGCTACTATCAGCTAGTGGAATAAGATCTAATTGTCCTCGAAGAAGTAGACACACCAAAAATATGGAAATATACTATTGAACCTTTCTCTCCATTGAGGTGGCAGCTTTTTGTTCATTTTGGTGCTGTCCAGTCCCTCTTCCATCCCCTCATCCTCATATTAAATAAAAAAATCAGCAATATATGTAGTTCAGTATTCATAATGTGTGACCCTATGTATTTATATTTTTTTCATTATTGTTTGTGTTCAAATGCCATGTAAAGAAAATTCCTCTTTCGAATTAACAAACTGGTATTTAAATTGTAAACATTGTGAAATCAAGCTGAAAGGCCATTCAATGTTAATCAAAGTGATTAATTACAACATTCACACTTGCCTCCAACAGACCAGAGTTCTTTCTCCCGCTCTGGACCTTCCACAGATATATAAACCTCCCTTACTTAGTTTCTAATATACCCCCCAACATCTCAGGATCCCTGCCATAGATGTGGGTGAAACGTCAGGAGAGAATGCTTCTGGAACATGGTCATACAGCCTGGAAAACTCACAGCAACCCAATGATTTCGGACAGGAAAGCTTTCGACAACATATTGCGAAATCTGATGTAACTTTTTAAAACAATTCAAATGTTTAAATAAGAGGGTTTGTTAACCCTTTATTTAATCTCCCTACCTCTATTAATGCTTATAATAATAATAATAACAACAGAAAGGTTAAATCACCATTTTTTAAAGTTAGAGCCAGGCTCTATGCCGATCAATCAATCTTTACTACTTAGACAAAGCCTATCACTATAATAATTCAACAATACAACAAAAACAGAGACACAAGGCTCAAATGATCACTTAAAATTTACCTATCTACTACAATGCCTCTTATGTGTTTGGTATTTTATACAATAGGATGTAGTGGATTGCTTACCGTAGTACTGGACTCAGGTGTAGCTATGTTGACTGAATCATGAAATTCACAGACTTGAATCAGTCATATTTTCTCTACCTGATTTAATTCACAGTTTTGTTGAAAAGATGAAGTGAGGAGGAAAAAAACGATGTATTACCATCCTAACAAAGAATCATTTTTATGTTTTGGGGACTAATGTTCCAGCCCTGCTGTCTGCCAAGTGCAGAGAGAAGTCAGAAGGTCACAAATTGCTCTCCTAAATTAGTAGAGATGGGCATATCTCTTGAGATCGGCGATTCCATTTATGCAAATCAAACCTGCTTCATTGCTAGAATAATTCAGCAACTTTTCCAGGATGGTGAGGGAAAAGAAGTTGCATCATATTCATGGACAACTGCCAGTGAGATGCAAGTATACTTCAGTTAACAAAATAAATGTGTTCTTGGGCATAACAGGAAATTGGGTACCAGAGACAGAAATAATAAGGGGGGAAATATGGATAGATTCCTGCATCACAAAACAGGAGAGCAGTTCAATATGCTTCAGCAGTTTTAAAAATCCAAAACTAGCAATATGCTAATATGAAATAGAAAGCTATTTCAGGTAAGCCTTATATAAGTAGAACACAAACATGTTGAGCCTCCTAGAGACCACATGAAATGCATTTAAGGATAACATTTCCTTTCATTGCCTCCTTATAATTCCTCTTCTTTGGTAGTCAAATGCATAGATCTATGCATGTTAAACATGTTGGAGGACATGGCTTAACATACTGCCAGGCAATTCTTTTTAAATGACCCGGTAGACAAAGGAGGAGGAGTAAAGCGGGGTTGGGAGGCATCAAAAGATGTTTAAAAAGAGTTCCCTTGTCAGAGGCTTTTGTTAACTGCAGTATGACTATATTGGATTTAGTCCATATACCACATGTGTCAAACTCAAGGCCCATGTGCCAAATCTGGCCAGCCATGTCATTTAATACGGCCCTCCAGATGCTGGACGACAACTCCTTCCTCATCATTAGACATCATGACTAGATGAAGTTGTGATATAGTAACATCTGGAAGGCTGTGGTTTGTTCTGTTTGGTCAGGAGGGTGAATTTAGATACAAGGCTTGTGGATATGCTGCCCAACTTTAAAATGCTCTTTAACATTTCCCCAACCTCAGAACCATAAGTGCTTTTGGGTTGTAATTCCCATTACTCCCAAAAGTTAAGTGAGGTGTTATTCAATAATATATGGGGATCCAAATAGTTTTTAAAGAACACTAAGCATTATGTAAAAAAAAAGTTATAGTTGATCCTATGTCCACAGATTCTCCTTCCATGGATTCAGTGGACCTTTGAAGGCAACCATAAGGCTGATGTGATCCTCGATGAAAATGATACACCTGCCCTGTAATGTCACTCACTTCCCGCATCTCCCCCTGCCTTTTTTCTCCACATTTTAGCCTGCAGAAGAGAAGGCTGAGAGGAGGCATAATGAGGGCCATTTCTAACTATAAGAACTATTCAGCAGTGGAACTCTCTGCTGCAGAGTGTGGTGGAGGCTCCTTCTTTGGAAGCTTTTAAGCAAAAGGCTTGGGTGGCCATCTGTCAGGAGTGCTTTGAATGTGATTTTCCTGCTTCTTGGCAAGAGGTTGGACTGGATATAGCCCATGAGGTTTTTTCCAACTCTACGATTCTATGATTTTCCCATTCATCTATCAATACAGTATAATCCCCATAATCACAGGGAAACCATGGATAATAGTGAACTCTATATTTTGACTAAACCTGTGCCAGAAGCATACCATAGAATCACATTGGAGAACATAGAGATGCCCAGAAACACTTCCAGGAGGATATATTTTTTTGCAGTGTAAGTAAACCTATGGATATTGAATCCACAAATAAGGGGATAATGCTGTGTATATGAAAATGTCAGAGGAGTGAGAACAGAGAGGTGTGAGGAGTGAAGGAGCTTTTACTTGTTAAAGCTTTGTACAAAGATCAAAATTTTAAATTATCACTGCAACCTCTGCTAACCAACCTTCCAATCAGCATACATAATATGGATGTTTAGAAAGAAATTTTAAGAACTCAGAGGGAGAACCCGAAGACCACAAATTGTGAATACTCAGGTCTGTGGGACTTTGATCTGCCCTACTTGCTGAAAAGCCTCCTTTTATAATTATATTTACATTTTCTTTGTATGTAGCACATAATTTTCTTTTATGCACAGATATAATAAAAACATGGGCCACTGTGGCGCAATGGGTTAAACCCTTGTGCCGGTTGAACTTTTGATCTGAAGGTTGAAGGTTAGAATCCACGAGATGGGATGAGCTCCCATCTGTCAGTCCTAGCTTCTCATGCAGGGACATGAGAGAAGCCTCCCGCAGTATATTCTCAATTCGCTTCTGACACAATAATAAAAAAAATAATAAACACTTTTTTATGTTGCCATTGATAAAATGGATCATATCTGAGATGCAATTACATTTGATGCAATCATGAATTACAAAATCTCCAGACTCGTGGATTGCAATATTAGATTTGGTGGATCCAAACATTCCTTCTGAACTCTTTTCATGAGTCAGCTGCTAAATCTCTTTTTTCATTAATATTTAGCCTCTGAATTAATTACAGAACCAAAGCACTGATAAGCACATGTGAGCACAGAGCCAAAATTGAAAAGACCAGAAATTACTCCCTTTTTATTTTAGGGAACAACATCCAACAGTTTAGGCAGAGAATTTTATCTGAATACCTCTCTATTTGACAATTTTAAATGTATTTATGCAAACAAAAGGAAGCATGCCTGCTGGTTCCCTTTAAGACAGAAAACAGAATTTCCTAATTTCCATAAGTCTAGAAGGTTGCCTATAGTAACTAAATGGCAAAAGGAAAGTGAGAAATGAAAATTCAGACCTAAGCAGTCGAATATATAAGTGAATTCTACAAATAATAATAGTAATAACAACACTTTATTTATATTCCACTCTATCTCTCCAAGAAGACTCAGAATGGATTACAACATACACAGATAGGCAAACATTCAATGCCTTTAATACAGTGGAATGACAATGACATACAAATACAGAGAACAAAGGTAAAGATACCTTTATTCCTTCCCTCCAAAGTGGTACCTATTGATCTACTCATATTTGCATGTTTTCGAACTGCTAGGTTGGCAAGAGCTAAGACGAGAGCTCACCCCATCCTGCTGATTCGAACTGCCAACCTTTAGGTCAGCAGTTCAGCAGCACAAGGGTTGAACCCAGTGGTTGCCAACCTTTGGGCCTCCAGGTGTTTTGGACTTCAACTCCCAGAAATCCCAGCCATCTTACCAGCTGTTAGGAAGTGTGGGAGCTGAAGTTCAAAACATCTGGAGGCTCAAAGGTGGGAACCACTGGTTTAACCCATTGAGCCACCGTAGCATTCCTAAGAACGCTACTGCTAAATTATTTGAATGGATGATACTTCAGCTTAGAATTTACTAGCAAAAATCTATCCAATCATGGAATAAGTATGCAAAATTACATCCTTTCAGAAAAATCTCAAATGCTAACTAAATTCAGAAGAGTTAAGATTTTACCACATGAAATAAAGCATTCAGGGTACAGCTCTATGAGCATATTGCTTTACAGAAGGATTGGAATCCTTCCATTATTATTATTTTTTTTACTGAGAATGAAGTCTTCTTCACAAAATGTTACCAAATTCCTTTATATCTGTCACTTCCGAAAACAAAATCCCATGAACAGACTAGAAGAATTGTTGGGGTTTGGAGGGATTGGTAGCAAATGCCCAATGTTGTCGTCCAGAGCAAGTCCAAGGAACAACTTCAGTAAATTGTGAGAAATTCATCTCATTTCTAAGAGCTCCTCCCTAGAGGGATACAACTCCCTTTGAAAAGAGCATTAAGCACTAGCAGAGAGATAAGCACTAAGCAGAGAAACAAAAAAATATGCAAAGGAGAACTGTCTGTCCAATACAGTAGTCCCAAGGCAGTTCCCCATATTTAGCCCTTTTTGGTACAGCTCAAGGACAGCACTGCTGACTATTTCCATTTAAAGGCTGAGCACCTTTGAATGAACAATTCCTTTACGATACTCTGGGGACTCTGCAGCTCTTGAAGCTGAAACTGTGAATCCTGCAGGAGGGAAATGAAAGCTGCCCAGGAGTGTGCAATTGCAATCCACACACATAATGAGTGCCGTCATAACACATGTGTGCTTGGTTGCTTAGAATCACATTCAATGACTTTGATCCTGCTTCTGTAGAATTGCAAAAAGTCCCGGGAATTTTCTGAATTTCATTAATGCAGAACAGCTGTATTTCTGTAGGCTTTACATAAAAAGCATCATGAATTCCAACAAAGGGGGTGGGTATTTTAAAAACGAAGAGTGGGGGAAAAGATGCACACAATACAACACTTAAAGTTGTACTGGATGCTTTCTAGCCTTTTTAACATTTGGATCATTGATGTGTCTTTTCAGGAAAAGGTACCTATGTTTTAGATATAGTTTTTTCCGTTCATCTTGGAAACATTGGTAAACGCTTGGTGGAGAGTAATCATGACATATGCAGTAAGAGGAGAAATAGCCATGCTGGTCTCAATTTCTTCCTGCTTCAGGGATTAATATAATTACAATATTAATCCAAATCCCATGCAAACAAGTGAAAGAAGTTTAATGAACTTTAGTCATGTAAAATTCCTATCGAAATATTTATCTAGGAAAAAACAAATTCTTAACCAAATTTCCTTTTTACCAAATTGCTTTTGCAGCTTTCACAAACAGCTGCAATCAGAAAATCTATAGCCTGGATCCTATTGGTAGTTCTAACTAGAGTAGTCCTATTGAATCATTGGGTTTTACCTATAATGGCTGGGATTTACCTGTATGTTGAACAACAAATATTAGACAATAGGATTCAAGCCATTATTAAAATGTTAGCAAATGTATGGGCAGAAGACATTTTCTTCTCTCCTTTTAGGATGTTATAAAATCCTTGTTCAAACTCTTACATAATACCTGATCATGACGAATACTTCGAAGCAAGGAAGCATGTTTTTTTAATGAAAAGATACAGAATACAAATGTGAAGTCCCTTAAAATCCAGCCTGTTTTGCTGTTTGGTGGATTGCCCCTTTCTTCTACTGGTGTTAGATCATATTTCTGGGATAGGAAGTTTTTGCTAAGCCTTCACCTCTCTTAATTTGGACCTGAAGGTTATGGTCGATGTCCCATTATCAGATGCTCCTAGAAAAGTACATCTAATTGTTAGTTTCAGTATCATCTAAATCTGGAGTATTAACTGGAAACCTTCCAAAAGAAAATCTTGAATACCAGATCTCACTTTATTTCATAATTTTCCGTGTTGTCACAACCTGTTACAGCTGAAGAGTGACAAGCTGCCCATTCTTGATCTATATGTTGCCTATACCAAGTTACCTCCTTCTAAATCATGTTCCTCTATTTCCACTGATGTCTCATCAACATCTTACAGTCAAAAAGATATAACACAGAATTTTTCATTTTTCTTCCAAGTCTCACAACCATCACTGACTGATTTTCCCTTTCTTTTTCCCTCCATGCTTAGTCTTTCACCAGGGCATCTTGCAGTTTCTCCTGCAGTTTGTCAACAAGTTCTTCTTCTCAGGGCCCTTCCACACAGCCATATAACCCAGAATATCAAGGCATAAAATCCCACAGTATCTACTTTGAACTGGGTTATTTGAGTCCACACAGCGATATATTCCAAAGCAGAAAATGTGGGATTTTATTCAGCTGCGTGGAAGGGGCCTCGGCATCTTCAGCTAAAACTGCTCTCCCAATCTACCGCAATCTGCTCATCATAAACCTATTTTAACACACCATAGTCCTTTACACAAAACCAATTACCCATGTCATAACTTCCTGATCTTTCTCTGTCTTCATACTGCAATCATTTTAAAGATAAGGATCTTTAAAGCATTTCACAGCGTTGTCCCGCTTTTGCCCACAAATTCCATCATATTTCTCCTACGATTTTCATTTCTCGGGCTCTCTTTCCCAGCTGCCCAAAACACTTACAGTTTTCCTAAAAAGATCTGTCCTTTCATTATACTTAAGAGAACACTCTCCTATAACACCTCTCTCTTCCCTTCTTTAAACTCTGTTTTGTTTAAATGCCTCAGTCTTCATGACAAATTGAAACCAAGTATAGGCATGTATGACTGCATTTGAACATATATATCCTTTGAGGCTTATTTCTTACTCTATTTCCCCTCTTCCTAGATTGTAGGTTGTTTATTGCACCTTCTCTGAACCAGGACAAGGCCTTCTTTTTTCTAACATGTTCTTATAAACATGTCTATATGGTAAAAGCTTTTTTCAGGGAACTTCTTCAAATTTCTCCTTCTTTGGAGGTTAGGCAGGTAATCATTCAAAATAGGCCTTTTGCAGCTTCCCGTCTAGTTTAAAACAAAAACCTTTTTCCTAGGACGATTTGTTTAAGGTCAATATATTTATTTTATCAGAGCTTTTAGATGTTTGTTTTTCTCACTGTCAATAGTTTCCACTTCTAAAATTTCTATTGCCGTTCTATAGCTTTTTAACTGCTTTTACATGACTTACTGACTTGCAGTTAGCTTTTTTAGAAAATGTTTCATAACTTAAGAACACACTATAAACATCCTAAACAAGCACAAAATAAATGTTATATTGTAATCATAATGTGTATTTTTTTGTATTACATAAATAGAAAAGAGGGTTTATTTATTTATGTTGGAAAACATTAAGAACAAGCATTCACTTCCAAGGAAAAATATATGCATCAAATTATATACCATGGCCTTCTGAGCCCATAAACTTATCTTGTATACCCTTCAATTATAGCAACATTTATTTAGGTTGGATTCAATCAGATCTTTCTAATGTTCTATCTCAAGGTAGGATTTTTCCCTCTTAATAGTGTCAATATCATCATCCTCAAGGTAGGATATTTTCTTCTTTATATTACTATCACCATCATATTTATTTCTACTCCATTTTCCCACACAACTGGGATACAAGAGCGCTTACAAATTAAAACTGCCCTTGAAACTAGGACTCAGAGAAATGGGTTCAAACTACAGGAAAGGAGATTCCACCTGAACAATAGGAAGAATTTCCTGACCATACGAGCTGTTCAGCAGTGGAACTCTCTGCCTTGGAGTGTGGTGGAAGCTCCTTCCTTGGAAATGTTTAAACAGAGGTTGGATGGCTATCTGTTAGGGATAATTTCATTATGCTTTTCCTGCATGGCAGGGGTTGGACTAGATGGCCCGTGCGGTCTCATCCAACTTTATTATTCTATAATTCTATGAAAACAAATACAACATAGTTCAAAATACAAACAAGCAACGTTAAGTCCTTTGAAATGCATACTAGAATACAAAAGTCTTTGCCTGCCAATGGTATGACCTCAAAGAAGAGGACGTTCCAGCATTTATAGGAAAGAGCTCCCTAAACCTAGAGGAAGCCACTGAGGCCCCATCTATACTGCCATACAATCCAGTTTCTGATATCATCCCAATTCAGAAGCTAGATGCAGACCGAGAAGGCCCTATCACACATCTCAATCAATCACACCTGTGAATATGACAAAATTGTAATCTCAGGGCCTGAGATATATAAGATCTATTTTTATCATAACCTCTGTTTAGATATCAGCCAGCATGCCAATGACTTAAATCAAGAAACAGCTTCCTAAGATCCACAGAGATACTCGTAGGAACACCTCAGCAAGCGAGAGTCCAAAAGTGGCAGGCTAAAACCTGGAACCTTAATCAGTGGCTGATTCCAGATGAGAAACTACCTCCTGGGCACACAGAAGACTGGATGACTTGGAAGGCACTGAACAGACTGTGCTCTGGCACCACGAGATGCAGAGCCAACCTTAAGAAATGGGGCTACAAGTGGAGTCCACGACATGTGACTGCAGAGAAGAGCAAACGACAGACCACTTACTACAATGCGGCCTGAGCCCTGCCACATGCACAATGGAGGACCTTCTCATAATGACACCAGGGGCACTCCAAGTGGCCAGCTTCTTGTCAAGGAAAATTATCATCATGCCAAGTTTTTAACTTTGTGAGTTTTTTAATACATTAGAACTGTATTCCCAATTTGCTTCTGACACACTAAATAAAGTAAATATCAAATAAATGCTTGCTTCAAATTATTTTATTTTATTTCTCAGTTTACTTCTGGGAAAATGAAGTGAGCTTCTTCTACCATTGCACCTTGTTTTATTGTTTCTGATATTAGTC
Organism: Anolis carolinensis; assembly: GCF_035594765.1. Taxonomy (NCBI): domain Eukaryota; kingdom Metazoa; phylum Chordata; class Lepidosauria; order Squamata; family Anolidae; genus Anolis; species Anolis carolinensis. Next base: position 107,634,049 of record NC_085846.1, on the reverse strand, counting down.
CACAGATTGACTTGATAAAGTGCTTGCACAAAGGAATCTAGAGGGAAGCTAAAGAATAGATTAACCTTTGTGAAACCCAAAGCAGAAAACAAATCACAAAGTTGTTTTATGTTTTCCTTGTGATCCCCAAATTACTTCCAAAGCATGGTAAACACAAGAAAATGTTGAGGAGCAGTGGGTTTTAGTTTTAAACTTCCATGAAATGGATAAATAAATACTGTACATCCTTCACAAATACTGAAAAGGATTGACCTCTATTATAACTGTCTGATGACAAAGTCCATTTCAGCCAATATTTCCCTTAAAACACCTGTTCCTACCTTTTGCCAATGCTATGCTTTATTTTTTTAATCTCTTCTTTGAAGTTTCCTTTAAATATTATTAGCCTAAACCCAGGCCCCTTTCACCTTAAAAAACAACCATAGAAGAATATGTTCCTCGAGTCTGAGATTATAAACAAGAGGCTTTTAACAGAAAGTAATGCTAGGAAGTCTATCCTTTTACCATCACAGGCCATCAATGGAGCCAAGCAGCACAAGGACACAAGCTGGGTCAATCTGTTCTCTCACAAAAATAATAGCAAAGATGGGGCTCAGTTGGCTTGACTTTTATAGCAGCTGTCCATGGCCTGACTTATATAGGTCATTATAAAACTCAAACGTCTCAGGTGGCTTTTCAGTAAAAAGGAATTTTTTCCCCAATCTGTGGTAAACCCATGGTGAACAGATAAATGGGTAGTGAGTCAGATTGTCAGGATATGGCTTTTTATATACGTAATAATAGGTCTTTTTCAAAGCCTGCCTGCCTTTTAAATGTATTTGAACAAGCGACTAGAAAGAATGTGGAATTTCAGCTACAATGTGTGTTCACGGGGGACGATATTAACGGAACAAATTTCAGCAGGAAAACTATGCTTTGCTACAATGACTAATGACTACTGTGCAATCTTTACAAAGTAACACTACAACCTGATATCTGGTTACTCCAACCCTTTTTAATGGGACTTACTCCCAGGGAGGTGTATATGGGACTCCAGCATTGCCGTATAATTGCACAATACTTACTACATTTATTACTTATTCACCCCAAAAAGGACTCAGAGCAGCTTATAACATGGCAATATTCAATGCCGCATAGACAACACAAACATACAATAAATCATATATATATAAACAATAAAACATATAAAAACATATAACACCATAAGACTATTAAAACCATAATACTTAGTCCACGAGTCACTGTTTGTGTTGCTACACTTATGCCGGTTCTCTATTGCACTATCCAAATGCTTGATCCCACAACCATGTCTTTGCACTTTTTATGAAGACCAGGAGAGAGGGGACCAGTCTGATGTTACTAAGAAGGGAGTTCCACAGGCCACCACAAAGAAGGCCCTGCATCTCGTTCCCACCAGCCGCACTTGCGAAGGAGGTGGGATCGAGAGCAGGGCCTCCCAGCAGATCTTAATGCTCTCACCGATTCATAGGCAGAAATACATCCAGACAGGTAAGTTGGGCTGGAACAAAGTGGTGGAGAGTTTAAAGGGGTGGACAACTGTGGCAGGTCTGGGGCTGGATAAACTCACCAAAAATAAAACCAACCATCCCTCAAATGCCCACAAATCCACTTTCCATTATCAAAAATATATAAGACTATACAAGGAGATTTCTTACAAACTATTTGAAAGGCAAAATGTTGTGCCTGGAAGTTCCTAAGTTTAGCAATTCACTCACATTTTAGTCCAGAAAAAAGTCAGTCTAGGGATTTGGAGGCCATAAAACATCATTTGCAGTTTTTGGGAGACCCTGGATTGAAATGTTTGACTAGGACTGGGAAGTAAAGGTAAAGGTAAAGGTTTTCCCCTGACATTAAGTCCAGTCGTGACTGACTCTGGGGATTGGTGCTCATCTCCATTTCTAAACCGAAGAGCCGGCGTTGTCCGTAGACACCTCCAAGGTCATGTGGCCAGCATGACGGCATGGAGCGCTGTTACCTTCCCGCCGGAACAATACCTATTGATCTACTCACATTTGCATGTTTTCGAACTGCTAGGTTGGCAGGAGCTGGGGCTAACACCGGGTGCTCATTCCGCTCCCGGGATTTGAACCTGGCACCTTTTGGTCCACAAGTTCAGCAGCTCAGCGCTTTAACGCACTGTGCCACCATGGGACTGGGAGGATCAGGGCTCAAATCTTTGCTTAGCCAGAATGTAATATCCACTTAGCAGTCTTGCGCTGGTCATGCATCTCCTTCAGGTCTTACCCGAGGTGCGATGCAGCTATGTAAAGGTACATTGTTTCTATTGATTATTTGGTTGTATTGGTTCATTTATTTGGTATGTTATTATGTTTCACACCAGAGTGGTATTTTGTATGTTTTATGTTCGGCTGCATATAAATAGAATAGTTGTAGAAATAACTAAATGCAGTCACATCTTGGTTTTCCTCCCAAGCTAATCGTGAGCAAAAAAAAATCAGAGGCAAGTGACCTGAATTCTTCTGTTAATTCCAATTACAGTGATATCATTGGACTATCATTGAATTAGTGTGACTTAATACTTGATTTCACTAGATGAACTCAAGTTAAACTAAGTAACAGGATTCAGGCCCATGTGTGCCACCTTGCGTTCTTAGAAAGATGCAAGAAATAAATGCAAGTAAGTAATTAAGCAAATAAGTACCGGTATATGATCTGTAATCCTGTCAAATCTCAGATTGGTTTTTACGAAAGAAAATAGTTTTTGTAGCATGGATTTGCTTATAAAGGTTTACATATAAAGTCTGTAAGATGTTGTAAATGGGTTTGGCTTACAGAGTATGAATGAGTTTAGTTCATGAGCATCAAAAGTTTTGTATTTATGTCTTGAAAACTGTTGATATTTGAACTTTAGCTATTAGGAGGAAGAAAGAGATAAGCGTGTGGTGCAAATTTTATAAAACTAACCATAACATTGTTTTAGCTGGATTGCTGTGAGTTTTCCAGGCTGAATGTCCATGTTCCAGAAGCATTCTCTTCTGATGTTTCACCCACATTTATCACAGGTATCCTCAGACTTTGTTAAGGTCTGCTGGAAACTGGGCAAGTGGGGTTTACATATCTGTGGAATGTCCATGATGGGAGAAAGAACTCTTGTCTGTTGGAGGCAAGTGTTTCCAACAGACCTTTGAGGATGCCTGCCATAGATGTGAATGAAACATCAGGAGAGAATGCTTCTGATACAAGGCCATACAGTCCAGAAAACTCGCAGCAACCCAATGATTCCGGCCATGAAAACCTTCAACAACACATAGTTTTAGCTGACAAAGTATCTCTAAAGGGGCGGGGGGAGTTTATAGAAAACCTTGCTGAATTGTATCTATGAAAGTATCACAAAATTACTTTATGAAAATTGGGTATTACAGTATTTGGAAAGTTTGATTTTAACACATCAAGTTATCAGAAAGGTCACCGTGTGTGATCATGATGTTAAAAAAGATCACAATTGTAAAATGAGGTAATATCAGCATCAGTCTGAACTGAAAGATTAATCTACACTTAAGCCAAAAATGAATACACTTATCCAACATAAACGGGCTGGCAGAACGCTGGATAAGTGAATATGTTGGATAATAAGGACGCGTTAAGGAAAAGCCTATTAAACATCAGATTAGGTTATGATTTTGCAAATTAAGCACCAAAACATCATGTTATACAACAGATTTGACAGAAAAAGTAGTTCAATACACAGTAATGCTATGTAGTAATTACTGTATTTACGAATTTAGCACCAAAATATCACGATGTTTTGAAAACATTGACTACAAAAATGTGTTGGATAATGGATAAGTGAGACTCTAGTGTATATTTAATTCATGAATGAGCCATGAGGTGAATTGTTGCTGTTGTTGGGTGCCTTCAAGTGACCCTAAAGTAAATCTATCACAGTTTTTTCATGGCCAAATTTGTTCTAAGTGGGTTTGCCTTTCCCTTTTTCTGAAGCTGAGAGAATGTGACTCGTCTAAGGTCACCCAAGGGGCTTCCAACATGGAAACCACTAAATCACATTGGCTCATGGAATGAATATATATCATTTGTAAACAATGGAAGACCTTCTTATAGCAACACCAGAGGCACTCCAAGTGGCCAGCTACTGGTCAAAGGACATTTAGTAGAATGCCAAGTTTTTAACTTTGTTTATGTTTTCAAATACATTACAATTGTACCATCAGTTCGCTTCTGATACAATAAATAAATAAATTTGTAAATTGCTGGTGTGGGTTAGGCGGGAAACTTGAAAGGATATGAAAAGGCTCACCAAGATTTAAAAAAAAAAACTCACCAAGAGAAATTGACTCTCCAGAACCAAATTGTCTGTAGGGTAGGACTGGATGAACTTGGGCTGTTAGGAATGATGTTAGGAAGCCCAAAACACCTGAAGGGAAGACCCAAGTTTGCCCATGCCTGGCTTAGAGGTCTGGTAGTAGCTGGTGGCGCAGGGCCCCCGGTAGCACAGCATATTAAAGTGCTGAGCTGCTAAACTTGTGCCACAGATTCGAATCTGGGGAGTGGAGTGAGTGCCTGCAATTAGCCCCAGCTTCTGCCAACCTAGCAGTTCGAAAACATGCAAATGTGAGTAGAGCAATAGGTACCGCTCCGGCGGGAAAGTAATGGCACTCCATGCAATCATGCCAGCCACATGACTCGGACACAACTAGACACCTTTACCTACTAGTACAGTAGAGTCTCACTTATCCAACGTTCTGGATTATCCAACACATTTTTGTAGTCAATGTTTTCAATATATCGTGATATTTTGGTGCTAAATTCATAAATACAGTAATTACTACATAGCATTACTGTGTATTGAACTACTTTTTCTGCCAAATTTGTTGTCTAACATGATGTTTTGGTGCTTCATTTGTAAAATCATAACCTAATTTGATGTTTAATAGGCTTTTCCTTAATGCCTCCTTATTATCCAACATATTCGCTTATCCAACATTCTGCCGGCCCGTTTATGTTGGATAAGTGAGACTCTACTGTAGCTTTTTGGAGGTGAACTCTAACATAAACCCAGTGATTCTGGCCATGAAAGCCTTCGACAACACATTGGTTTTAGTGGACAGAATATCTCTGAAGAGTTTAGAGAAAAACTCGCTGAATTGTACGCATGAAAGCATCTCAAAATTACTTCGTATTATTTGGAAAGTTATCAGAAAGGTCACCATGTGTGATCAGGATGTTAAATAAGGTCACAATGGTAAAATAATGTAATATGAGGATTGGTTTGAATGGAAAGATTAATCTATACTTATTGCTTAAGCCATGAATGAGCCATAGGATGGATTGTTGCTATTGTTGGGTGCCTTCATGGTGATGCTAAAGAAGGCATGGGCCAACTTGGGTCTTCGCTCCAGGTGTTTTGGACTTCAACTCCCACCATTCCTCACAGCCTCAGGCCCCTTCCTTTTCCCCCTCAGCCGCTTAAGCGGCTGAGGGGGAAAAGGAAGGGGCCTGAGGCTGTGAGGAATGGTGGGAGTTGAAGTCCAAAACACTTGGAGGACCCAAGTTGGCTCATTCCTGTCTTAGAGTCTGGTCGTGGCTTTTTGGGTTGCCACATAAACTAAGGGGGAAAAGGATATGAATGGCTGCCTAGTGGGTGTCGCATGTGGCATTTCCAAATCCGAAGCTCAAAACCACCCTGTGAAAGGGACAGGATTCGCCTGTGGCGTCCAGCGTGGCACCTGCGTCCTCAGGGAAGGCGTGACAGAAAGGCGCGACTTCGGATTTGGATAATGTCGCAGGGAGGAAAGATAGGGGTCTTTGGGAAGAATGGAAAGAAGGGGTCTCTCTCTCTCTCTCTCTTTCTCCCTCAGGTGAGGCCCCTGCGGCGTGGCCAGGGAGACCCCGTGGCCGAGGAGACTGCCTCCCAAATTTCCCTCCCTCACCTGTCCGCGCCCAGCCCTCCCTCTCCCTCTGCGGACATATTTGTCCCCCTTTTTTTGCTACTCACCGAATTTGGCCTCGGCCGCAGCGGTGGCGACGACGACGACGAGGAGGAGAAGCAGGAGGCGAGGCGGGAGGGAGCCAGGCGACGACCCCATGGTCATGCGTGGCCCATGGCAAGCGGCCGCCGCAAGGTCTCCTCCTCACGCCGCCTCGGCCCCCATGCCGGAGGCTTGGTCTCCTCCTCCTCCTTCTCCTCCTTCAACACCCAGGACAGCGACCAGCGCCGGCCCTCCCTCCTTCCCTGCCTCCCTCCTCCTTCCTTCCTTCTTTCCTCCTTTCCTCACTCGCTCGGCTCAGCCTGCTGCCAGCCACGCAGCCAGCCGGCCCCTCCCTGCCTTCCTCCTCCTCCTCCTCCTCTTTGCCTGGCAATGGCAGGCGCCTCCTCCTCCTCCTCTTCCCTCCTCCGCCTCTGGACGGGTCCCTCCAGGTGAGCTTCCCAGAGAATCAATTCACCTCCAAGTTTCCTCCCTCCTCAATGTGACATCCTTTGGAGTATCTAAACATGGCCTCTCCGCCTTCTCTTCTCCAAGCCAAACATATCCAGTTCCCTAACGCCACTTCCATAGCGTCCTTATATCCCAGGAGAGGATCCTGGGTTATCTGTTTTGGACTGAATAATAATAATAATAATAATAATAATAATCGCATCTGATAAAAATAAAAAAATAAAAATTCGCATCTGATGTACATGGATGACCTGAAGCTGTATGGGAAAACGGAAACTGAAATCCAGTCTCTGACTAACACTGTCCGAATTTTTAGCACTGATATCAGTGCTAAAAATGAGTTAGTGGAGTTTGGTTTGGACAAATGTTCGACAGTGGCATTGAAGAAGGGAAAAATCATTGAATATAAATATGCTTAATGGACAAACGATAAAGTGTCACCAGACAGAGGCCTATAAATATCTGGGCATATTACAGCTGGACAACATCAAACATGAACATGTGAAGACTGTGGTCAGCAAAGAATACACACAAAGGGTGAGAAAAGTTCTCCAAAGCAAGCTTAATGGAGGTAACACCATCAAGGCCATAAACACCTGGGCCCTACCTGTCATAAGATATACTGCTGTTATTATAAATTGGACACAGGTGGAACTGGACAATTTGGACAGAAAAACAAGAAAACTCATGACCATTCATCAGTCACTGCACCCTCGCAGTGATGTGGACCGGCTATATCTGCCTAGAAGATCAGGGGGCAGAGGACTCTTACAAGTAAAACAAGCAGTCAAAGAAGAACATTCCCTGGCAGAATATGTAAAGCAAAGTGAAGAACCTGCTTTGATTGAAGTCAAAAATCAGAAACTCTTCAAAGCACAGCAGACAAAAAACCCGTACAAGAAACCCGCACTACAAACTAGAGCTGACAGCTGGCACAACAAAACATTGCATGGAAAGTTCCTTGACAAAATTGAAGGAAAAGCTGATAAGGAGAAGACCTGGCTCTGGCTCATGAATGAGACCCTGAAGAAAGAGACAGAAGGCCTGATCCTTGCAGCCCAGGAGCAAGCCATCAGAACAAAGGCAACTAAGGCCAAGATCGAAAAATCAGCTGATGACCCAAAATGCAGACTGTGCAAGGAAACCGCCGAAACCATTGATCATATCCTCAGCTGCTGTAAGAAAATTGCACAGACAGACTACAAACAGAAGCACAACTATGTGGCCCAAATGATTCATTGGAACTTATGCCTCAAGTACCACCTCCCTGCAGTAAAGAACTGGTGGGATCACAAACCTGCAAAGGTTGTGGAAAATGAGCATGCAAAGATACTGTGGGACTTCCGAATCCAGACTGACAAAGTTCTGGAACACAACACACCAGACATCACACTTGTGGAGAAGAAAAAGATTTGGATCATTGATGTTGCCATCCCAGGGGACAGTCGCATTGACGAAAAACAACAGGAAAAACTCGGCCGCTATCAGGACCTCAAGATTGAACTTCAAAGACTCTGGCAGAAACCAGTGCAGGTGGTCCTTGTTGGCTGTGTCATACAATAAAATAATAATAAGGTCACAATGGTAAAATAATATAATATGAGGATCAGTATGAATGGAAAGATTAATCTATACTTATTGCTTAAGCCATGAATGAACCATTGTTGATATTGTTGGGTACCTTCATGGTGATGCTAAAGCAGGCATGGGCCAACTTGGGTCTTCCCTCCAGGTGAATAATAATAATAATAATAATAATAATAATTTCACATCTGATAAAAATGTTGGAGCCTCGGGTGGCCTAGGGGATAAAAGCCTTGTGACTTGAAGGTTGGGTTGCTGACCTGAAGGCTGCCAGGTTCGAATCCCACCTGGGGAGAACGCGGATGAGCTCCCTCTATCAGCTCCAGTTCCATGCGGGGACATGAGAGAAGCCTCCCACAAGGATGGTAAAAACATCAAAACATCCGGGCGTCCCATGGGCAACGTCCTTGCAGACGGCCAGTTCTCTCACTTCAGAAGCAACTCCGGTTGCTCCTGACATGGAAAAAAAAATCTGATAAAAATAAAAAAAATGAAAATTTCACATCTGATGTACAGTAGTCTCTCACTTATCCAAGCTAAATGGGCTGGCAGAACCTTGGATAAGCTTGGATAATAAGGAAGGATTAAGGAAAAGCCTATTAAACATCAAATTAGGTTATGATTTTACAAATTAAGCACCAAAACATCATGTTATACAACAAATTTGACAGAAAAAGCAGTTCAATTCGCAATAATGTTATGTTGTAATTACTGTATTTACGAATTTAGCACCAAAATATCATGATATATTGAAAACATTGACTACAAAAATGCCTTGGATAATCCAGAACCTTGGATAAGCGAGACTCTACTGTATATGAGTCTCCATTGCCATATAATCTGGGATAAGCAGATAATCTAGGATCAGATACCAGATTTTAAGGACAGTGTAGAAGTGGCCTTAGTCGTTCCTCTTGGGAATTGGTTTCCAAACCTTTGACCATCTTGGTCGCCCTTCTCTGGACATGTTCTAGTTTATCCATATCCTTCTTGAATTGTGCCCAGAATTGGACACAGTATTCCAGTTGAGATCTGGCCAAAGCAGAATCCAGTGGGATTATGACTTTTCTTGATTTATTTATTTATTTATTACAATACTTATATCCTGCCCTTCTCACCCATAGGGGACTCAGGGCGGCTTGCAATAAAACACAATATAAAAATATTACAAACAATTCAATCAGTTAAAATTAAAGACATTAAACATTGATAAATATATATATATACAGGCACTATGCTTCTCCAAGCTAAACATACCCAGCTCTTGAAGCCATTCCTCGTCAGACTTGGCTTCCAGACCATTTTGTTCTCCCTTCTCTGAACATGTTTTAGCTTGTCAATGTCCTTCTTGAATTGTGGGGCCCAATTCTGGCCATTCCAGGTGAGGTATAGAGTGGGACTATGACAATCACTCTGAGCTTGATTATGACCCTGTACTCCTATTAATACATTGTAGAATCACATTGACCTTTTTTAAAGTTGCTTCATCACATTGTTGACTCATGTTCATCTTGTGATCCATCAAGACTCCTAAATCCCTTTCAAATGTCCTATTTTTAAGACAGGTATCAGGAATGAAGCCAAGAGCACATAAAAAACACATCCAGCACCTGTCAGGTTCTCAGCAGAGTCTGAGATGAAGACTCAGAACATCTTTCCCCCCATCAAATAAGCCAATAAGTCTTTTGGTTGGTTGTACAGGCAGTCCCCGAGTTACAAACATTTGATTTACAAATGACTCATAGTTAAGAACAAGGGCGAGACAACAGGAAGTAAGAGAAATCTACCCCTCAAATGGGAAACCCACTCCTGAAAGAGTTATCATGGGGAAGAAGGGTCTTCATTGAAGCTTTCTCACTAATCCTTGTTTCCACAACAAGTCACATTTTTCAAAATCCAATTGTCACAGGGACAGAAAGTGAGGGGAAATATTCTGGACAGGGACACAGACAAGAAAGGAAACTCCATATAGCCTTTCCTTATGCTAGCTAAAGCTAAACAAATATATAAATTTGTATCTGTTCTGGATTACAAATAATAATAAATGTACCTGTTCTGATTTACAAACAAATTCAGCTTAAGAACAAACCTACAGAACCTACCTCCTTCATAACTTGGGGGCTGCCTGTAATCACTTTTTTATGGCACATAGTGGAAAGCCTTTCTCAACATGCCCAAAGACAGTCACTCTTCTTTCATGCTTCTCCACATATTACAAATTCAGTGTTAGGGCTTATTCACAGAAATACCTCTAGCCAATCATATTTCTTGCATCAACACTTGCTATTATAATTGACAATGACCAACAAACCCTGATTCCATGTTATAACTAAAGCAAGTTAGGTCTGCTGCTTGATCTCCGAGCATGCCTGGAAAAAGCACATATTTAAGGTATCACATATATAGATGTGACACCTTCAATATATGCCTTTGCAGGCTCACAAATCAAGCACCTTTATCTGTTGAATAAATATGCATATTATCACAGCGTTGGTCTAGCTTACCACTATTTTACAGTTATAGGAAACTAGTAAGAATTTCGGGACATAGTGTAATTGATATGCTGATTCTTGATAACTTCTGAATCAGATGAAGTAGTGCAACACCTTGATACAATGCTTGGCTGCACTGCTATGTTGGAAGCAAGTCAATGTATTAAGTTGAATTCCAGTGGGACAGTACCTAGTAGAGGATGCCTTGAATATGGTGATTTAGGCACTGTTTAAACTTGCAGCTAGATCATTATAATGTGAACTATGGGTTTGACACTGCTTTAACTCCCATGGACCAATGCTATGGAATCCTGGGGTTTGTAGATTTGTGAGGGATCACCACTCTTTGGCAGAGAAGACTCAAGACTTTGTAGGATCTCTACATTACTTCAGTTGCAACAATCACACTGGCCTCCAACAGACAAGACTTCTTTCTCCCACCCTGGACTTTCCACAGATATATAAACTCTGCTTGCCTAGTTTCCAACAGACCTCACAACCTTTGAGGATGCCTGCCATAGATGTGGGTGAAACGTCAGGAGAGAATGCTTTTGGAACATGGCCATACAGCCTGGAAAACTCACAGCAACCCAGTACATTACTTCAATGTGAAGTTAGCCTTGAAACTGGTCTGAAAACTTCTACTGGTGCAGAATGCAGCTATTCATTTCCTGACCGGAATACCTCATTAGTATCACACCTCACTATCTGCTCAATGTACATGTTAGTGGGCCAGATTCAAGGTTTTGGTGTTTATGTATAAAGCCTTAATCCAAAACATATTTGAGACTAAGGCCCCTTCCACACAGCTGAATAAAATCCCACATTTTCTGTTTTGAACTGGGATAAATGGCAGTGTGGACTCAGATAACCCAGTTCAAAGCAGATATTGTGGGATTTTCTGCCTTAATATTCTGGGTTATATGGCTGTGTGGAAGGGCCCTGAGACAGCCTTGGCTCTTGTATCCCTGTTAAAGGAAAGGGTTTTGTTTTTGTTTTTGGAAACCTTTCTAGCAGTGTGACAAACTGTTTGCCTTGTGTCTATTAAAGATTATTAAATATAGAGCACAAATATCTGTACTATGGTTTCTGGCAACTATTAGTAAGCAGGCAGCCTAGTTACTGAGCTTTCATCACTTGGTCTTTTTATGCAAGCTTTCTGATTTGTGATCTGTCTAGACATCATTAATAATTTCTTGTAAGACATCTCATTTGTGCTCTGATATAATATATTAGATCTGTATTGTTCACCAGTAAATTATAGATTGAGTGATAAGAATTGGTCAAGTAAAAAATCTTTCCATTCAGTTATAATTATAATATTAATGTGTCTCTCCAACCCCCAAGTTGACTGCAGTTTTGGACTTTAACCCTTCTCAGCATTCTTAGCATCTCCTAAAAAATTACGGTCAACCATAATTCTGACAAATCCTACCCTTAGAAAAATCTTAGTGCACATCTACATTTGCAGAAATGCAGTTGAATTATTGCTACTTTCTCTCTGGTATTCTTTATAGGCTTGTCTCTTTCTGGGTGGGAGTACTTTGCTCCTGAATTCGCCAGCATGTACCTGCTTTGTATTGAGGTACTTCACACCAGCAATTCAGACTAAATATAATCACATCTTTAAGGACCACTCAGCAGACTCGTTTGCTTTTTAATTGATCAGTGTGCCATAGATGGCATCAAATGTGTCTTGATTATGATGATGATGCCATTGTGTAAATGGTAACCTAGACTAGCATATTTTAAAGGCAAGTAGGATAGACCCAAAGTTGGGATTGTCAAGCTGTCTTTACTGCACTCATTTTGACGTACTTAATACTGTCACTCTCAAGTTGGGGTTTTGTATTCACTCTCTTGCCCTTTACAGTAATGATATTTAAATTACACTGTGATATTTTCCCATTCTTCTCTCTCATCCTGTGATTTAGCATACTTATAAAACTGAAGCATACTGGTTTCTTTTAATTACATACATGGATATTCACCTCAAGATAGCCCGCACAAATAGATTCCAAGACAATGGAAGTAATAGTCTTCCTGTATTCTGCACTAGGCATGCCTCATCTAGACTGTATTCACTTCTGGGTAGCTCATTTCATATAGACCACAGAGATATAGAAAAATTGGAACAGGCTGAGAGAAGGGCAACTATGATTGTAAGAGGCATGGAGAACAAAACATATGAGAAATGGTTGAAGGAGTTGGATATGTTGAGCCTGGTGAAGAGAGGACCGAGGGATGACAACATTGCACTCTTTTAACATCTCAAGTTGTCACAATGGAGTTTGCTCTCTGCTGCTCCAAATGGTAGGACCAGGTCTAATGGTTATAAATCACAGGGGGTGGAGTTTAGTTAAATATAGAACCAATTATCTAGACTAGAGAGATGGTGGTGTCTCTTTCTCTAGATCAGTGGTTCTCAACCGGTGGGTCCCCAGATGTTTTGGCCTCAACTCCCAGAAATCCTAACAGCTGATAAACTGGCTGGGATTTCTGGGAGTTGTATGCCAAAATACCTGGAGACCCACAGGTTGAGAACCACTGATCTAGATACCTTTTTAAAAGAGGCTACCAGTTGAGGATACTATAGTTGGATTTCATACATGGGGGAGGGAGTAAACTCAGTGGCATATGGCAGGAATGGGCAAACTTGGGCCCTCCAGGTCCTTTGGATTCCAACTCCTACAATTCCTGGGAGTTGAAGTCCAAAACACCTGGAGGGCTGAAGTTTGCCCATGCCTGAGCTATGGGCTTCTTCAACTCTGTGATTCTGTAGCTTAGAACACTTCTAACTGGTCATCACAAGACACAGTGTGGGAGGGAAATAGCTGGAAATAAATCTGATTGGCAAAGGTTGGCAGTTCAAGTCCGAGTCAGGGCAAGCTCCCGCTGTCAGGCCTGCTTCTGCTCACCTAGCAGTTAGAAAACAACAATATAAGTAGATAAATAGGTACCGCTTTGGCAGGGAGGTAAAAACCGCCCTGAAAACCATGCCGGCAAAAATCTGACCAGGAAAGGAGTCTGTGGACGACAGGCTCCTTGGTGGAAAATGAAACAACAGCACCTTCCCATGGCCAAATCAAGCACAGCCAGATACCGGAGACGAAAAGAGGGAAACCTTGCCTCTGTTTATGTACTGTCTTTCTTGCCAATTGTATAACGGCCTTGAATGTTTGCCATATATGTACCTGTAATCCGCCCTGAGTCCCTCGGGGAGACAGAGCGGAATATAAATAAAGTATATTATTATTTTGAACATTTTGCTTTACTTTATAAGTCTACTGACAACCTTGTAATCAAGCAACAAAAAAAACCCTGAACAAAATACATCAATTTAGACTTCACTGTTCCCAAACATGATGATCAGCAGTTTAGTTGGTCGCTGTTTCACTAAAGATAGTACCAGTCCTGAGGAGAGGTCTATGAATGCTCAGAAATCATACTGACTGTATGGAGCTTTTTAGCCAGAAGGCAATATGTTCCTGACTGTTACGTGCAGGAGAGCAACAACAAGAGAGAAAGATTGCAGCCTTCGGGCTCTGCTTGTAGTCTTACCAGAGGCATCTGGCTTTCCAGTCGGAAGCAGGCTGCTTCACGAGATGGGTCTTTGGTCTGATGCAGCAGGGCTCTTTTTATTCTTGTTTCTTCAGCAAACATCTCGTGAATTATGAACAAAACTAAAAGTAACACTTGAAATCCTTGGTAGTATTTGGATGAATTCAAACTTCAGTTTCCAAAGTGGATGATTCACATATTATCTTTTTTATTATTATTGCCAAAGTGAATTGGTAATGTGTCTTTATTATTGTGATCTATATGTCATGATAGTGTTTTAGACATTTATTATTACTATGGGACGATGGAGTTGAGCAGTCATTATATATTAAAAGGAAAAGCTTACAAAAACCATCCTTCCACTGAAATGGTTCATAATTTATTAGACTAAGATATCCTCGAAGGGTCACGCAAGGCAACTACAATCTTCATCTCAAAAATATGGATGCATTGTATATACTTATCTGATGTTATAACATTTGGTGCAGAACATTGCAGGCAGCAAGCCATATAACTCAGGCAGAATATATATCAGACAGATTTAATATTCACTTATTAATAGCCAACATTTAATTGCATATTGGTGTTCCGGATCCATGTTTTGTTGAAGATTTATGAGCTCCTTAGAAAAGTCACTATTCCTGACTGAGTTTTTTTAAAGTGGTTAAAAGAAAAGCCACCTTTGCAACATATGCTATTTCAGAAGAATAAAATGAACATACGAAGTAGAAACAAACAAAATGCAAAGGTAGGCAATATAGGAAGGACACAATGAAAAATGGAACTGCTGAAAGGTAAATTGTTGAATTCTCAGGGGCCATGCAAGCCATATGGCTGGAGAGGGAGTGTGTGCAGAAAACAAAACAGCAAAAAGGGACATATTGAATGAGCATGAAGCGGAATAGGTATCTTCGCCTAAGACAGAAACATATGGTAGAAAATAATAAGACAAGATATTTATCATTATCATTAGTTTCCATTTATCAAAATATATTACAAATTAAATGTCTCTATTTTTTGCAGTCAGCTAACAAAGCTGTTCTGCATTGGTATGGGAACATTCTCAGGAATTACATTTTTGTCACCACTGATGACAGCTATATATATTTAAACTATTTTAAACTACCTCTCATCCCTTTAAATATTTGAGAATTCTGAAGCAATTAATTTGGAAGCCTGGACTCAATCTCTCCCACCCCAGTGAGCAAAGAAAGGCAGGCAATGTCTCTTTTTCTCCTCAATTTATTTTACTTTAGGGAATACAATTAGAATTCCAAGGTGCTACATTCCTTCTGTCACAGTGTTATTTAAACATTAGATATGAGAGAAGTCTAAACGGTAGACCTTTACTTTGCATAATGATCCTCCTAGGTACACTCCTCCAATTTCAGCTTCTTGGTGAATACTGAGTAGCAAGGCTGGATTATACTCTCTGAAACACGTATTTTATAGCTCTATTTCAGGCATGGGCAAATTTCAGCCCTATTGGGTGTTAGGAATTGTGGGAGCTGAAGTCAAAAACACCTTGAGGGCCAAATTTTGCCCATGCCTACTATAATTTGTTTAAGGTATACCCTGTCTTTTCCCCAAAGCTGAGACTCAAGTAGCAAATAATATGTCTTATTCTTGTATTATAGTCAATTTCCAAAAGCTTGCTGGAAAAATATATATAGAAAAATCTGCCAACAAGAGGATAGCAAGAAAGGAACCAGTCTAGTCTCTCTATGGCAGTGGTCCTCAACCTAGGGTCCCCAGATGCTTTTGGCCTACAACTCCCAGAAATCCCAGCCAATTTACCAGCTGTTGAGATTTCTGGGAGTTGAAGGCCAAAAACATCTGGGAACCCCAGGTTGAGAACCATTGCTCTGTGGAGTTTCAGATCTTAAAAGACCCTTCCAAGGAGATCTATATTTCTACCAAACATGTTTCTGGGAGTGATGGGACCAAGAGAGGTTCCCTTTTCTGAAATCATTAGTAAAAATATATGGGACAAAATGGCACTACAGATAAAATTGGGACCTTCCATCAACTAGAATAATCAGCAATGGACTGGCTGGATAAACCAATGGCTTTGTTTCCAGGTAAAGCAGGCATGGGCAAACTTTGGTCCTTTGGGTGTTTTGGACTTCAACTCCATCTGTCAGGGATATTTTGATTGTGCTCTTCATGCATGGCAGGGGATTGGGCTAGATGGCCCATCTAGTGTCTATGATTCTATGATTGCCACAATTCCTAAGAGCCTACCAGCTGTTACGAATTGTGGGAGCTGAAATCCAAAACACCTGGAGGGCCGAAATTTACCCATGCCTGATGTAAAGTATAGCCTCTTTGAGTCCCATTTGGGAGGGAAAAAAATCAAATCAATAAGTAGCTTTATTGATCTGCAAGACTCCAAAAACACTATCTAGACAAGAGAGACTTTGTTTTGTATATCATCTTAAGTCATAATGTCTTCATGCTAGTATGAGAAATGCAGCCGAGAACGCACATAAAATCAAGGACTGTCAAATGTTATTCTTGCTGTCTGCTGGTTGCCTTGGCAGAGTGAAAGTGCGCAATTAAAACACAACAGCCATCATTTAGCTCAGTATCACTATTAACAACAACTGCCTTGATTTATTGTTTGCAAAAAGTAGGTCTATGGATGGGAAGAGAACATGTTTGAAACAACACAAAAACAGCTGCAACAACTACAGGAGCCTTGATCTTGAAGAGAAACCTTATGCTGACTTGAAAGTTCTGTTTACAGGTATTTTTCAATGCAAATAGATAATACAATTTTGATATTAAAGATCTCTACCCAATACGTTTAGGAAGATCCTTTTATTGACGAAAACAAGAACATCAAACTCAATATCAGCCACAGTTTGGGCCATTTTTTCGACTGCATAAAATCAATCGGAGAACGTGGAAGTACATATTCTTCAGGAAAGTCAATGAAAAACAAAGGAAACTACGCAGATACGTGATTCTATTGAAAGCAAGGAAAATATCGCAGGAAATTGAAAGTATTATGACAGAGGAAATAAATAGTTCCAAACTAAGATAACAGCACTCAAAACACTTATGGAAAGATTGAAGTATGTAACAATTCTATTTGGACATATTATATTCATGAATTGGCAAATCGATTCTTTATTTTTATTCTGAAAGCTCAGGGGAAGATTGCAATCCAATCTATTTTTCTCCTTCTGTTTTCTTCTTCCCAAAGGAAGGTAATCATTACAATGCATGTTTGTATGCTTTCAGGGAGTAGAGAAGGTCTGACGTTTATGGGGACTACCACAAATACAGAAGGATACTGGAATGTGTATTCAGGATCCAGGTGTATACAGGATCCAGGCAAGAGGTCTAGTCTGCCGTCATCACGGATCATAGAATACACCTCTTAGCAAACTAAACCCAGCTGATCTTTGTGCAAAGGAAGATTTACAGCAATACCCAGTAACTGTTTGCAGAAAGTCAAATATATCAGTTTAAACCAGGCACAGGCAAATTTCAGCCCTTCAGGTGAGCCGAAGTTTGCCCATGCCTGGTTTATACCTCTGCTTATAACTGTGATAAGTCCTAGGACTAAGGAATTGAGTCTGTAAAATAAATAAGATATACACCTGACACACCACAAACATTTTCACAATTAATTTGCTTTTTATTTTTTCCATTGTTTGAATAGTAAAGGTAAAGGTTTTCCCTGACGTTAAGTCCAGTCATGTCTGACTCTGGGGGTTGGTGCTCATCTCCATTTCTAAGCCAAAGAGCCGCTGTTGTCCGTAGACACCTCCAAGGTCATGTGGCCGGCATGACTGCATGGAGCGCCGTTACCTTCCCGCCGGAGCGGTACCTATTGATCTACTCACATTGGCATGTTTTCGAACTGCTAGGTTGGCAGAAGCTGGAGCTAAAAGCGGGTGCTCACTCCGGTCCCGGGATTTGAACCTGGGACCTTTTGGTCTGCAAGTTCAGCAGCTCAGTGCTTTAACACGCTTCGCAACCGGGGCTCCCACCTAAAAGGTATACTATACTGAATTTAATAACCACTCTATAACTAGTTTTCCTTGGTTAATATCATTAAAATCAGAAGCCTTAAACATAAATTTCACTTTCCACCTTGCAGCTACAGTTACTGTAAATAATATGCCATTCAAGGCTTTGACACTAGAAAGCAAATAAAAAGAAACTCACATTTTCTTGTAATCTCAAGGTTTTTTTAAAAATATATTATTGTTTTTGTTTTTTTAAGTAGCCACATAACTAATATTGAGCGTTATCAATAAGGTTTTAGAGCATACAAATAGGTTGAACACTAAACAGGCGTAACTATTTGGCTACTAATTTTTGCTTTCCAACAGTGGTCTTGAACCTAACCTAACGTATTAGTGAGGCATAATATATAATACATTACAATTATTATTTCTTCTTTCATTGCCCTTTTCAGTCACTCCTACGACCAGGGATTCCTTTTGGCTTGTTGATCATTTAGCCACTGTATTTATTTGCATAGCTGAAGGTTATTTAACCACCTAAACTGCCAACACTGTTAAAATTATTTGAACAGTGACTCAGCCACAAGTACACATTAATATACTAGATAATATTGTGAAGCCTGGAAGCATATTGGGTCTGATCCTTTAAGGAAATCAACAGATGAGCATAATTCACCTTTAACTATAACCCAGCGTTTCTCAACCTGGGGGTCAGGACCCCGGGGGGGGGGGGGGGTTGCGAGGGGGACGTCAGAGGGATCGCCAAAGGCCAGTATTTTCTGTTGGTCATGGGGTTCTGTGTGGGAAGTTTGGCCCAATTCGATCATTGGTGAGGTTCAAGGTGCTCTTTGATTGTAGGTGAACTATAAATCCCAGTAACTACAACTCCCAAATGTCAAGGTCTATTTTCCCCAAACTCCACCAGTGTTCACATTTGGGCATACTGAGTATCTGTGCCAAGTTTGGTTCAGATCTGTCATTACTTGGAATCCACAGTGCTCTCTGGATGTAGGTGTACAACTCCATAATTCAAGGTCAATGTCCACCAAACCCTTCCAGTATTTTTTGTTGGTCATGGGAGTTCTGTGTGCCAAATTCCATCATTGGTGGAGTTTCAGAATGCTCTTTGACTGTAGGTGAACTATAAATCCCAGGAACAACTCCCAAGTGACAAAATCAATTCCCCCTCCCAACCCCACCAGTATTCAAATTTGAGCATATCGGGTATTTGTGCCAAATGTGGTCCAGTGAATTAAAATACATTCTGCATATCAAGATATTTACATTACAATTCATAAAAAGGTAAAAGTTTCCCCTGACGTTAAGTCCAGTCATGTCTGACTCTTGGGGTTGGTGCTCATCTCAATTTCTAAGCCGAAGAGCCAGCATTGTCCAAAGACACCTCCAAGGTCATGTGGCCGGCATGACTGCATGGAGTGCCGTTACCTTCCCGCCGGAGCGGTACCTATTTTCTTTTTAATATGTTTTTATTGTAGATACCAGTGAAACAACAACAAAATCCATCAACATACACATCCAATCACATATTCTCGGTAACATTACACTTGCTAATTCCGCTTTTATCTCCCATTTATGTCAAGTAGTTTTTCATCCCTCCCCCCTCCCCCTCCCTCTGGGAACAGTACTTTCTTCCATTCGGATATTATTTTAATTGATCAATCGTAAGTAGAGAATGGGGAAGCTGAAATGGGGAAGATTGATAGATAAAGTCAAAGGACAAAGAAAATATAATTGAATCATTCTCTACTTACGGAGCGGTACCTATTGATCTACTCACATTGGCATGTTTTCGAACTGCTAGGTTGGCAGAAGCTGGAGCTAATTGCGGGCGCTTATTCCGCTCCCGGGATTTGAACCTGCGACCTTTCGGTTCATACAATTCATAGCAGTAGCAAAATTACGGTTATGAACTAGCAACAAAAATAGTTTTATGGTTGGGGGTCACCACAACTTGATGAACCCATATTAATAGGTCACGGCATTAGGAAGGTTGAGAACCACTGCTCTAACCCATGTTGTATCATTGAAAGAGAGCTGTTACCAGGTAAGATGGATCCATTTAGCCTTCTGATGAGAAAACACTGGATAATTGTTTTCATAATGGCAGCAGTGGGTTTAGTACATGCTATGTTTTGGGGAGTTAAAAAACAGCAAATCTTAACATCCACTTACCTCATTAAAAACCACAACAGAGGTAACTTTTTTCCAGCTCTAGCAAAGAATTATATTCCAATATAATGTTTGTCAAATTCCAAGGGGAAGCAAATGGAAATGGAAACCTTTCTAGACCGAGTCTCAGTAAGATATAAACAATATTGATTTTGAGAGATAACTAGTAGCTTGTGAGATGCTGTTTTGTCCCTAAGGCCAAAGCTAAATGATAATGGCTTTTCTACATTGCCAGAGAACAGCAGCTGGAAAGGAGCTCGAGAAGGGAGTTGCATTCGGAGTCTGAAACTGAAAGTGCCGTTAGTGATTACCTGGGAGACTCGCTGGAGATAAGGCTTGCATTAAATGAAAATGCTAATGATAAGTGAGAGTTAACTGAAGACCTAAGCATCTGTTTAGTGTTTACTTCAGCACATTTCGAGCTGAGCTAACGTTAACAAAAGTCCTTCAGGAATCAGGAGCAGAAATCTATATTTCTGTGCAAAGTCATCTATAGGATTGACTCCTCTCTAGAAAAACCCAAACTTCGGAACCAAATGTCCCTTCTAGTATGGCTTTTTCTGACCTAAAAAAGTGTCAGATCCAAACATAGCAACTAAATGATATTCTTATGGAGCCTGGATAAAATGTGGTCTCAGACTCTAAGGCAGGCATGGGCAAACTTCGGCCCTCCAGGTGTTTTGGACTTCAGCTCCCACAATTCCTAACAGCCGGTAGGCTGTTAGGAATTGTGGGAGTTGAAGTCCAAAACACCTGGAGGGCCGAAGTTTGCCCATGCCTGCTCTAGAATTTGCTCAAGTACTTTGTTTTAAGAGGGCACCTTAAAGACTGGGTTCACATTCCTTTTCCAAAGTGGTCTGACACTGGTTTCTCTTATCAAAGAGACAGTCCGCACCTTCTTACCCATTAATTCACTTCTTCTCAACTAGGTTATTAAACACAAGGGGTCATTCATGCAGATGACAGAAAGCACTTCTTCAAACGCTGTCAATATCTCCAGGCTCCAGTAATTGAAGTTTGCCCAGGCAGAAGCAATTATAAGTAGTTAAAATGATGTCCCATTATTCGTGGACATTAAAATTCAGGGAGGAAAAATGCATACAATCTCATCCACAAAGAACCATAGCCCAGATCCAGGGCTTCTTAAACCTTTCAACCCGGGACCTGTTTTGGCCTGAAAAATGTTTACATGACCCTAGGTATTTGGGCATATAAAATAGGTATAAAAATCAACCATTTACTTATCATGAAATATACTGTAGTCTCATCTTTTCCTGATCATGGTCTATGTTACCTACGACATTATTGACCCCAATTGGAAGCTGTTGTGATTTTACTGATTGTTATTTTAATGTAAATTTTATTTTTGTGTAATGATATGTTTTTATATTGTTGTGTATTGTATGTCTGTATCTTTGTTGTAAACCACCCTGAGGCCCTTCTGGGACATAGGGCGGTATATAAATAAAATTATTAATAATAATAATAATAATAACAATAATAAATATTTGCAAGGCATGCTAAACAAACTGATTCCCCCCACCCACTGCACTATATAAATTTAGGTATGGAGTTAAAAGCCCACGGTGGCGCAGCGGATTAAACCACAGAGCTGCTGAACTTGCTAACCAAAAGGTTGGCGGTTCGAATCCGGGGAGCGGGGTGAGCTCCTGCTGTTAGCTGTTTTTATTGTCTGTTATAATGTTGTCTGATTTTATTGAGATATGTTTTAATCTATGTTTGGTTTTAATCTCTGTTGGATTGAGCTTGTTCCCCATGTAAGCCATCCCGAGTCCCTTTGGGGAGATGGAGGCGGGATAAAAAAAATAAAGTTATTATTATATATTATTATTATCATCATCATTAGCTCTAGCTTCTGCCTAGCAGTTCAATCAATGTGAGATCAATAGATACCACTTCGGCAGGATGGTAATGGCGCTCCATGCAGTCATGCTGGCCACATAACTTTGGAGACGTCTATGGACAACGCCAGCTCTTCAGCTTACAAATGGAGATAATCACCAAGCCCAGAGTCAGACACAACTAGACTTAATATCAGGGAAAACCTTTACCTTTATCTATGGAGTTTAAAAAACCCCACTTCAGACATTTGGTGTTTGTGTGCAACAACCTGCCATGACCATGACCCAACTAGAGTACTAAAGGAGTTTTTCATTGAGTTCTGTTCAGAACACAGAACAGTGATTAGTCCTACAAATCTGTAGCTAATACTTGTTCTGACACTATGAACAATAGCCTCATTTCAAAGAATTGCTCCCATTACTTCCTTAAAAGAACAAAAGGACAAAAAAAGGAAATCCACGTTGCATAAAAAGGAACAATTGGGTCTGCGGTGGTGCAACAAGTTAAACCACTGAGCTGCTGAATTTTCTGACCAGAAAATTGGTGGTTAGAATCCGTGGGATGGGGTGAGCTCCCGCTGTTAGCCCCAGCTTGTCAACCTAGCAGTTCAAAAGCATGCAAATGTGAGTAGATCAATAGGTACTGCCTCGGCAGGAAGGTAACGGCGTTCCATGCAGTCATGCTAACCACGACCTAGGAGATGTCTATGGCCAACGCAGGCTCTTCGGCTTAGAAATGGAGATGAGCACCAACCCCCAGAGCTGGAAGGGGATGCCTTTACCTTTATCTGCGTTATTTTTTCTAGGCATTGAATCTGCACCTTTGTGTTTGTGCATGCTGAGTTTCCTCAGAGAGATAGGATGGAATACAAATAAAGTATTGTTATTACCATTATTATTTTAGGTTACTTTCTTTCTTTTAATTGGTCTGTAGTTTCATAGGTAGCAGATTTCTATTTTTTTTTTCTAAATCGGCAGAAGCCTGAGAGAGATAAATGCGAAAAAATTGCATTTGCCAACAGAACTTCTGAAATATCTTCCAGAAAAATTGGATGTGAAAAAGTTATCTTGTATTATTAACCTCCAAGTAAGCATGCTAAGGATTGCAGCCAATATATTTTCCTTTCAAAAGAGAACCACTAAACTACATCTGTTTTTTGCAGTAGTGCTAACTTACATTATTCATGTAGAAATGCTAACTGTCAGATGGAAGTACGAAACACATCTTCTTCCCCACCTTATAGGTGTGAGTCATGGCGATTATTTACTGGCCGGTGGACATCAGGAGGCAAAGATCAAGGGGTGCTCTGCTTCTATACCTGGATACACAACATTGAAGGTGGGTGATGATATTGCTATGAACCTAGTAGAACTGAATGCTGAAGAAAGAGAGTTGTCGTTGTTCCACGAGACAGAACTTTACAGCATTTCTTCCTGATCCAGAACCCACCAACAATAATAACTACAGGGGTTTATGCCATATACAATCCTCTAACTCTTGGTGTATACAAAAGGTGCATAGCCCTCATCTGCAACAAAGTGGAAACTTATACATCCATGCATACAAGAATTGGCGACACCCTCCTCCCATAACCTTAAAAAAAAAAGATACCCCATAACATATACATGATACCATCAATTATAGTACATAAACTGGGTCTTTTCTTTGGCCGCCCCACAACTGCGGAATGACCTGCCAGAAGAGATTTGACAGCTAAATGGTCAGTTTTAATAATGTATTTTATATAATGATTATTTGTTTTTAGCGATGTTGTAACCTGCCCTGAATCACAAAGAGAGGTGGATAAGAAATAAAACAATAACAATAATATCTACAATCATCCCCATCAACTTTGGTATCAGTACTGATGTTCAAAATATACTTAAATAACAGTTGCAGTGTTTCTTATTTTATCAGTATTTGATTTCCTTATATGTAATCATTTTGTGCTTCATATATCTGTACTGGTGTTGAAATAATATAAGGAATTTAAGTCATTCGAAAGAGAGAAAACTCTTTTTATAGATTAAGTATATTAGCCATCTTTAATACAAGATATAAAAATATTTCAGCATTTTGAGAAAGTTTCTCTATAATTTTTATATAACAAGTATACCATTTTGCTTTCAACATTATCTGTGCTGACAGTCAAAGGAAGCACCAATCAAAATAGAGATTTTGAGGTACCAAAAGGTAAAATACTGTACAGATGAGCCGTTTGCTTCTCGGAAACGGTTGAATGCTTCTTTTTTTCTCGTTCCTTTGATTTGCAAATCATTATACAGTCAAGGACTGAAATTTTCATTTAAAGTGTGCAGAGCAATTTCATACAGGGTCCTGAAACAGAGCAGTGAGGAGCTGCAATAAGTTATACAAATGACTAACAAATAAGCAAATATTGTTTCCCATCAACCCAAACACCTGCTCATTATATTTCTGATGCTGTTATGCAAACCACTGGATGTCAAATTAAAATGACACAGCACTATTAGCAAGAATTGTTATGGCTTAAATCTATTTTCCTTAATGAAGGCCACGACATAGTGATCTTCCTTTGCAGCAGGACAAATATAAGCTATGCAAAGAGATCTTATGCAGAAGACTAGAAAAACTAACTTCAAGCAAAGAACATTATCTGTGCATTGCCAGATGTTAGATGTGATCCAATCAGTAATCTGCATAATTTATGTGCATATATGTTTTCAAGATTTTAGAAATACAACCCCCAAAACGTTGGACACCATATTATAGTACAAGGTGAAAAGACCTGTT
The DNA here is from genome assembly GCF_035594765.1 of Anolis carolinensis. Lineage (NCBI taxonomy): Eukaryota > Metazoa > Chordata > Lepidosauria > Squamata > Anolidae > Anolis > Anolis carolinensis. Next base: position 107,609,167 of record NC_085846.1, on the reverse strand, counting down.
AAAACTATTCTTTAGCTAGATATGAACCTGCATACTTTACTCTTTTATAACACATAATGCCAACACACAGTTTGTGATGTTATAGAAATCAAGGACAGAATAATTTCAAAGGAATGAACCTTTCTCACAAAAGCTAACCTTTGCACATTGCCAACGTCTTCCTTTGTAATCTCACTGTATAACACGAGCTTTCTTTGAAGGGCAGATGCGACATCTTTTACATATGAAGGCTTTTTCTTACCTGATGGGGAAAAAATATGTTGAAGATGGATGAACCTTGCTGAGAGATAGGAAAAGGTTTATATATTCCCACGAAGCACCCAAAAAAGTCACCACGCATGGATATTAAAACACATTTTAAAAAGTCAAACTGCTTATTTACCTTCCCATCACAGCTAAACAAAAACAAACAAAACAAACCTATATTAATTACAACATCTAAAAGATTGCCAACCTTAAGCATAAGCCACCATGGATCTTACTTTGAGGAAAGGGCAGAAATAAAAATTCAAATATATAAATGAATAGAGGACTGTTCAAACTTACTGTATTTTATGGAATGATTACAGAAAATAATTCCATAAAATGGGGCTACAAGCTATACCTTAAACCCTTACTAAAATTACAATACAAAAGCACTTGTGAGACCGTGTCAACAACAAAGGAACCACATGGGGAAAAGAATATCTGGCCACAAGGTACACCTTAAAAATGTCCTTCTATCATCAATGGACTCTCTATGTTTTTACATACTTTACTTAGAGGGGGACTCATGCACACTCATCCTATTCATCCTGCCATTTAATAGCATCCAGAATAGACCTCACAAACTAAAGCAGAACTCTTTATTACCTAATTAAACAATTTAAAACAATTTTTGATAGTTCATGGTTTTATTTCAGCATAGAAGGACTACTTAGTTCACAATCTATTCTTTCTTACTATAGCCATGCAGGTACTTCTAACCCCTGCAAATGTGAAGGGAGTGCACTGAATTATCAGAAAACAAAAATGTCACTATCTTAGCCACCCGTGTGGACAATTTTGGAGCAATCTGGGTTTCCAGATAAGTAATACTCAATCCCTATAGTGTTAAAGAAGTTATCAAAAGAAACTTCTGTATGTCTGCTTTTTGATCCCAACTACCCAGAGATGGGGGAAAAAATTAAGTGTGAAAATGTTTAAATGGGTTGAAGAAAGCAGTTCAGTTACAGGGTACTGAGAAAACAGAGAAGTGCTCCAATTCAGAACAGTGAAATGTTGGCTTAGCATGGCAGATTGTCTTACCTGGATTACAGCAGCCTTGTGTTGTTAAAACACTTTGCTGCTGTTTAAAGGCTTCAGAAATTTGCTTTGCTCCAATAGGCAAATAATTCTGCCTGAACTGAATATTGGTGCTTCTATTTGCTATCCTTTTCCTAATAATCCCAAATGAAGAGTTCCCCTTTTTTCCAGTGTGGCTGCATGTCAAACTAGTGCTTTCATTCAGTGAGCCATCACGGCTCGCGGGCATTGTAAACACCATCAATGTCTAAGCAAAGTTAAGATTGCCTCCCAATGTGCATCACTCTGCACTGCGAATGAACTCCATTTGCCATTCTGACATCTATTATTCAGTTGGGCAAGATCTTTTTGCAGTATTTCCCTGTCCCCTTGGGTTTCACCATCTTGAAAATCTGGCATTATCCGCACACTTGCCTATCTCTCTGCAGATCTTTTATAACAAGTTAAATGGCTCTGCCCACAAGAAAACCTTTTTGAGGAGAGGAGTTCACAGAGTGTGTCCCACTCCTTCCCTCCCCACATCCCTTGTTTACATACACTCCCAGCCTCTTTAAACCAGTTCTATGACTAGTAGGCTTCCTCCATTATTTTTGATTCATAGCCATTTTTAGAAGTCTAAAAGTCAGAATTTGTTTTTAAAGCTTTCATTGAATATTTTTACTCACCTTTAATTAAGGCAACAATATAAACAGTTGCTGTAAGGCTAATAATCCCTTCAATTTCTTCAGATTCAATAGATTCCATCAACTGATTCAAAAAAGATCTACGAATCAACAGAACAATTTTTAGCATTTAGTTATTTAGTAAATACTAAAGTACCTATGCAAATAGGAATGCAATGAAGCAAACTATCAGCTTTTGGAGATTAAAGAGCCATTGTTGTTGTTGTTGTTGTTGTTGTTATCCCTTGATCTCTCTAAAAAAGGAGACCCAAAATGGCTAACAGTAAGAGCAATGCAATATATAATATAAAATCTGGAAAACATTTTCAAAATAAAATTCGGCAACCAACTTCTGGCAATTTGCAGTCTTTTCTTCCATTATAATCTTATTAATATAGAATCCCTGACTGCTAACTTAATTCAATCACATCCATTGGTAGCCATCAGTTCCTGTTCCTATGATCTAAATTCAGATACACAACCACCAGCTTTTATGTAATAAGACACAATTAGAATTCATTTAGAAATATACACTTGTGTAAGTCATACTATTTATGTGGGGCCAAAGGTCACCATTGTGAAATGGACAGTCTGCTGTGCTTTGTCTTTACAAGTTGCACGTTATGCATCCTATATTTTGGATTGTTCGTTGTCTTTATATGTGTCTGATACTTTGCATTGGAGCCATTGATCATGTGTTGTGCATCATGCCATGACATCCAGTCATTGATTGACATGTTGTGCAATGTTGCTTTTCTCCATAGGGACTGTATAGTGTTGTGGTGGTTATGTCCGAATGCTACTTATGCCATGCTAAGAAAAATCTGCCATTCACTGGGAGGCTGAAAGGAGAAAGAGTGGTCCAAGTCAATGGTCTTACCTTGCTTTGATACAACTCTGTCTAATATGCCATGTAGCACAGGATTTATTAAAGATTTGCTTTTAAAAGAAAAAGCAAGCTCAAAACCATGCTTAGTATACAAACTGGCAAAAAATCTTAACTACAAAAGAATCTGTAACAGTGGTTCCCAACCTTGTTTTGACCAGGGCCCACTTTGACCAGGGACCTCTCTCCAACATTAGTACCAAAAGGGTTACAAATCAGTTTTTGGTCAACTTTAGATTCGGTTTGATTATTTGGAGTGCTGATTCAGAAAATTGCATTGGATAGACCACATCAGCTCTAGTTGCTGATATAGAACATATGCCATCCAGTAGTCGCTGTTTGCTTACTCACAGAAAACCATATTTAATAATCTAGAGCTGATGTGATTTATCCAATGCAATTTTCTGAATCAGTACCCCCAAATAGTCCCAGGAACATGCTTAAAAACAAAGACACCAAGGCACCTCTGCTTTAAGGTGCCACATGGAACGGCTCCACTCGGGGGGGGGGGGGGGGGGGGAGGAGGAGGAGGAGGACAAGCAGCAGTCAGGAGGCTTGTTGTCGAGCCTTTTGTGGGTAGTCAGCCTCTCTACTCCTGGCATCTCCGTTGCCTCGGCACTATAAGTGGGTTTCGCAAGACCAGTCGCTCTCGTTGCAATGGTGTAACAGTGAGGCTATGGGCCATATTTTAGTTCTTGGGGACCATTGGTGGTCAATGGACCACAAGTTGGGAATTAACAAGGAATTAAAATTTCATTCTGGTTTGTATTCACCTTGCCAACTCAATTTTTCCTGTACTCACATCAAGCACTGACATGGAAAGACCGTTATATGAGAGAGATTATCTACCTGATACAGAGGAGGGAGTTAATTTGGTACTACACAATGGGGAATGCAAGGGTTTTTCCTTACTAAACTACTTAGCTATAGACATAATGAGGGAAAGAACACTTACTTGACCATGTTTACTGACTTATTCATGATTATCATTAAAGTGCTTGAAAGTGGGGGAAGGTCTGAAAGAGACTTTGGTGGAGTCAGTTCTTCTGGATTTGACGCCTAAAACAGAAGACATGCAAATATATTATTCAAATAAACAAGAAATCAATAAACAGTAAAGAAATTTTACAGGGCTCATTGTGTAGCTTTTGTTTCTATGAAGTAAGTTGAACAAATGACCAAAACCAACCCCTTCCTTCCTCTTAGGTCATGCTTCTTTGGTACCTCCCCCCACCACATTCACACAAAATATACTTCTAAAGACAGTGTAATAAAACCACGTACCTTGTGCTGCAGGGTGTAACCTGTTTCAACTACTGCTGCAGCTAACAAGGAAGAAAGGACCCCATGATGAACTGTTGGACAACTCCAACTACAATTCTGGACCATATGTAGGAATTTCCCAAGAGGCTCTTGAGCAGAGTGAATTAACTGAAAGAAGAGGGGAAAAGTTTTACCATATAACATATATTGGATATATTTTGTCTTTATGCAAGTATTTATTCGGGTAATGTATAGCAAATAAAGAAATGAAACAAATTAAAATAACTTGCACAACCTACAAACTATCAACAGACTCACTAACAAAATCCAACAAATGCTACCGTGTTTCCCCGAAAATAAGACAGTGTCTTATATTAATTTTTGCTCCCAAAGAAGTGCTAGGTCTTATTTTCAGGGGATGTCTTATTTTTCCCTGAAGAAGAATTCACATTTATTGTTGAACAAAAAAATGAACATTCATTATATACTGTACAGTAGTTGTCATCACAAACCAACGTAACCAGACAAACTCTGAATCCTATCAAGAATTTCATGTACAGCTGGTATGTGCATTTACCAACCCTGCATGCTCTGGTGTTCTGTTTGACGGACATGCTTCCGAACAAAAACTTTGCTAGGACTTACTTACAGGGGAGGCCTTATATTTAGCAATTGAGCAAAACTTCTACTAGGTCTTATTTTTCGGGGATGTCTTATTTTCAGGGAAACAGGGTATGTTCAGCAAAGGACAAGAGGGATCCTCTCACCTCTGTAGGAGTCTACCGTATACCATGCAGCTGTGGCCAAGACTACAAACAGACAACCAAATGCGGCAATGCCAAAACACAAATAAAAAAGCATAAAAGGCACTGCAGACTAACTCAACCAGAGAAGTCAGGCATAGCAGAGCACTTGAGGAACCAACCTGGACACAGCATATTATTGGAGAACACAGAAATGCTGGACCACTCTCACAACCACCATGTCAGACTAGACAAAGAAGCCACTGAAATCCACAAGCATGTGGACAATTTCAACAGAAAGGAGGAACCACAAAAATGAACAAAATTTGGCTACCAGTATTAAAAAAACTCTGGCAGTTAGGAATTGTGAAAGTTGAAGTCCAAAACACTTGGAGGGCCAGAGTTTGCCCATGCCTGCTATACAGTCTGGCTTTCCCATTAGATACTGATTTCCAGATTAGTAGCTAATGCTCTTCTTTCCAGAGTAGGGTCCAAACCTTGCCTGGCCAATACAAGTGGGAATTTTAGGTGGGAAAACATTCACATCTTAACCATCACAGATAATAAGTAACTCATTCCATCCAGATAACTTTAAAAGCAACAAATACCTGAATCCCTTCTTCCCGATGCCTCCTGAGCTTGAGTGCCATACATTCTAAAATCTTCTGGAACATTTTCTGAATATTGTTCAGAACTTCCACCAAACATTCATTGTCATTCTTAGCGGTCAAGGAAGCCTCCACCATCTCTCCCAGGATGCCAAGTAATACTGGGATGAAAACACAGCCCCGGTCTAAAGCAAGCAAAAATGGGATAGGTTATTAGAATATAGTCTTAGCATTTGCACATTGGAAATACACAGCTGAATAGACCTTTGATAAATCCAAAATGACAGGCAAATTTATCAACTTTGCTCCTATATGTGAGAATAACATGAATGTTCTCTTACAAAAAGTAAAATGAAAGAAAACATACTTTGTTCCATCACATCTCCATTCGCATCTGCCCTTTCATATTTTTACACATACAATAGAATACCAAATCACCCCAAAATAACTATGTCCCCATATTATGAGTAAATAGGCTCTCAAATCCCATCAATTCTAATGAATACTGTATAAAACAGGAGATCTTTACTACAGCTCACAAACACGTTATCTGATCACAAACTTTGGTCCTAATTCTTTCCGTAAATCACTATGGGATTATAAAGAGCATACCTCCATGCAGAATCATGCCCCCCATGGTCAGAATGCGTTCTTGAAATTCTGAATCACCAAGACCAACAGCAATCATATCCTTGCACACTGTCAGATAAGTCTACATAGAAAGAATTTAAGACATCAGACTTATTTCAAGGAAGCCAGACTCAACTATTTTCTAAATAAATACAGTAGAGTCTCACTTATCCAACACTCGATTATCTAACATTCTGGATTATCCAACGCATTTTTGTAGTCAATGTTTTCAATATATCGTGATATTTTGGTGCTAAATTAGTAAATACACTAATTACTTCATAGCATTATTACGTATTGAACTACTTTTTCTGTCAAATTTGTTGTATAACATGATGTTTTGGTGCTTAATTTGTAAAATCATAAACTAATTTGATGTTTAATAGGCTTTTCCTTAATGCCTCCTTATTATCCAACATATTCGCTTATCCAACGTTCTGCCGGCCCGTTTATGTTGGATAAGTGAGACTCTACTGTACCCACAGACTGTTTCAAAGGGCCACAGACTTGGAAGATTTGTTTGATCCAGCTATTTGTTCAGTGCTAAGAATAAGAATAAACACTTTATTTTTATACCCCGCCTCCATCTCCCCGCAGGGACTCGAGGCGGCTAACATGGGGCCAAGCCCAGATAATCACAATAAAACAGGATAAAATAAGTACAGAACAAAACAAGCATCATCAAAGAAAAAAATTAAACAGAATAAAACACAATTTTTAACATTTGTAATATAATGATTAACCACCATATAAGAGCAAAACTGCAATTTATTATAATAAAAGGACTGGGCAAAGTGCGCAGAGTTTATAATTAAAGTCCTAATGAGGTAGATAATAAAGTGCTGCAGTGTTGAATGCAAGATAAACCTAGAACATCCATGGCAAACAGCTGCTTGGATCCTGCTTAAAGGATCTTCAACATTAGGAAGCATTCCCTAATGTTCAGCTGAAAGCTGTTTCAGTTTCTATGCAATGTTTGTAGCCCTGCCCTGGGCCAAACAAAAAACAATCTGCTCCACCTCATGCGTAAACGTCTTTTAGACATTTAAGCACAGCTACCACATCTCCTCTTAAGTCTTGATTTTGTCAGGATATTACTAGCAAAATTCCCAGACAATCTATCATGATTCTAATGAAGACTCTCCACTGCATCCTGCAGGTCGGGCATTTATTTCATGGTCATTTCATAGTTATTACAAGCTTTGCTATGATTTGGCATTTTTTCTGAATTGATGTTATCATGGTTCAACTATCAGTATGCAGAACAGAATATCATAAAATAAATCTTATGGCTTTAAGGAGATTTTGAAAACCACATTTTGGTATGATGGCTTTATTTATGATTGATTCCTTATCTCTTAAGTTCCCGCTAGCAACTGCCAGGAATTGCTGGGCAGATGAAGGAAAGAAAAGAAAGGATGCAATCCTTAGCATCTTGAAAGAAGGGTAATACTTTTATAATAATGTAATAAAATAACAGGCAGACAAGTACTTCTAAATTAATGGATTTCTAAACAGAGAGAAAACTAAATGTGAACAAGCAAATCTAATCTTTGTGTTGCCTCTGTGTCTGGATGTGAAGCCAAGTTTCAGACTGCTCTAAACTATTATTCGAGCCTAACAGGGGCTAGAATAAAAACTAGTGAAAACAATGAGGAGCCAAATATTTTCAAAACATACCAAAATGCTTTTTAAAAACTCTTAATAGTAGTCTAAAAACAATCCTAAAATCCAGCTGAAACAGCAATTTCGAACACTGAATCCCATATGCAATAGTACTGACACGAGAAACTATACCAGGCATGCTCAAACTTTGTCCCACCAGGTGTTTTGGACTTCAACTCCCACAATTCCTAGCAGCCTATTGGCTGCTAGGAATTGTGGGAGTTGAAGTCCAAAACACCTGGAGGGACAAAGTTTGCCTACACCTGGTGTAGACTGAATCAACATTAGTTCACATGCTCAAAAATTATGAAATGCGGAGCCACCCATTACCTGGACCACCAGCCGGGAGGTTTCACTGATGTGTGCTGAATGCCCTTCTTCCTCGTCTGTTAAAAGGGGAGGTAGAATGCTATTTCCTATCCACGCCCCTGTTTCCTCCAAAGCTGACAGGTAATCCTGACCATCCGAGGCAAACTGTTAAAGCAAAACAAGCAGAGGTATCACGATTATGCAAGTGATACCAAAAAACATTTCTACTCTACTGTTCACTCCTGAAATTAACATACCTTGTATTGAAGATGGATGCTCAACCTACAGTATAGACCAAAGGCTCTCAATGCAGTTGGCTTGCAGAAACCGGGAGACCTTGCATCACTTTCTCTAATATGAGAATCAAGGACATCCTGAAATTTCAAAATTATGTAAGAAAATTAGATAACATTACAAAGAAACAACATGACTCCTTACGAATTAGGAAAATATTATAAAAATATACACAACAAATGTTGGAAGTGTGAAATATAAGAAGGAACCTTTTACCATATGTGGTGGTTGTGTACTAAAGCAAAGAAATATTGGAAAAAGATACATGAAGAATCCCAAAAATTCCTGGAGATCAATTTTCAAATGAAAACCAAATACTTTCTATTAGGGATTATAGAACCAAATATAAAAGCTGGAACCAAATAAAGTACTTTTCAACTACTGTAGAGTCTCACTTATCCAACATAAACGGGCCAGCAGAACGTTGGATAAGCAAATATGTTGGATAATAAGGAGAGATTAAGGAAAAACCTATTAAACATCAAATTAGATTATGATTTTACAAATTAAGCACCAAAACATGTTAGACAACAAATTTGACAAAAAAGTAGTTCAATACGCAGTAATGCTGTGTAGTAATTACTGTATTTACTAATTTAGCACCAAAAATCACGATCTATTGAAAACATTGACTACCAAAAATGCGTTGGATAATCCAGAACATTGGATAAGTGAACGTTGGATAAGTGAGACTCTACTGTATCTAGTTACGACGGCAAGAATAGTATATGTTAAGAATTGGAGACAACAAGATGTACCTACAAAAGAACTAAATTCTTTAGTTCTTTAGGCTAAACAAAATTCTGGAAGTGTTAAGTATGGACAGATAGACCCAACTCCTAACAAGACATCAAGGAAGACCAAAGGTGATGATGGATTGGCAACTATTTAAAATCTATATGCAGAGGGAAAATAAGACTTTAGACATATAACTAATATAAAAATGACACGCTTACAGAGTAAGACATAAATAAAAGAAGACGAGGAGGAAATATTTTTTTTAAGTACATGAAGAATACAAACCCGGCAAAGAAGAAGATTGGAAGGACAGAATTCCTTCCCCCCCCCCCCCACTTTTTTTCACTCTTTTCCTTTCTCCATTTCTTTTACGTTATTTACATAAAATTTCAATAATATATATATATATATATATATATATATATATATATATATATATATTTAAAAGAAACAACGTGAATATGCAACACAGATGTTGGATAGGAGGTTGCTAACTTTTTTCCACTTCAGAAGACATGAAATCCCCATCCGTATATCAGATCTGAGGTATTAAATTTTGATATTCTGAAAGTTCTTCAAAGATTCAGTTCATACAATTGAGCACTGAATTTATTCGGTTAATTCAGTTCATACAGTTAAAAGCTATAGTGGAATCAAAATGGGAGCTGCATCAAATACGTTTAGAATGACTGAAATACTTAATGATTAGACTGCACTTTTTGATTGTTTACATTTTGTTTTATCTTGGAATGTATCAGAAACGCGATAATCTGAATACAGAATTCCAATGTGAGATTCTGGACTGGTACCATGCAAAATAACAAAAAGGATTATTATGGTAAATGCCTGATGGATTCCTTTTTAGCAAAGTTATCTGAATTGACAGAGTTCTATATTCCCATTTTTGAATGGAAATAATTTTTTGTATAATTTGATCCATAATATCAGTGTAAATGTAAGCATTTACTGAAAAAGGAAAGTCCTTGCTACATTAGAATGATCTGAATTAAGGAATTATTTGGCAATTGGGATTTTGGGGAAATCCCTTAAGACAATTAATTCAGAGTACTGTACAAGATCATGGGGCAATGAGGGCTTACTTTTGCAGCTTCAAGAACTTCCAAAAGTTGGTTCAGCTTCTCTTTGGGCAATGACAACAGACAATTCCAATTCATATAATGAGTGAGTAAATACTCTGTATAATCAAGTGCCAGTTCTGGTTTTGACTCATGTGTTTCTTGGATACGTACTCGCCGTTCAGATCCCTCGCCATTACTCTAAAAATTTGAGGGGAAAAAACTCATTTTTAAAAACAGTATAAGATGTCACTTAAAATATTAAGTAAAGCAAATCAATTTCAATTTTTTTTATAAGTCAACACACTTAAAGTCCTACCTCTCTCCTGCTTGGCTCAGCAACCATCCAATCACAGATTAATTCAATAACATGGCTCACTTTTCCCCAACGGCAGAGACAGTCAAGCAGAGGAGAGTATTTATTTTCAGTTGCACCATTTTCCAGATTCTTCAGTTTAGAGATCACGCCACAACTGAAAGCAACCCCCACAAAAACTTGATGTGTTAGCTTATTTAAACGTGCTTACATGCCAATTATTTATAGAACATTTCAATGCCTTGTTGATGGAAATATGTAATTTTTGTTAGAGTTAAACATATATACAATTAAGAATAAACAGTGTCTATTCACCATTTAATTATTATTTTTTCAACAAAAAAAGAAGAAATACCTGAATGTAGGAATATCTGCAGGCGTCATGAAAGATGCCATAATAATTATAGGCGATATACAACGTTCATCCTAGATTGAAACAAGAAGAAATGTAATACATAACCATTTTGCAAAAAGACTTCTAATACTAGGGGAAGGGAGGGATATATATAAAAGAATAACCATAAGACTAAGGTGAAGACTAAGTAACGGCTCCCTATCCCTGCCTTATAGGAATTTGGATGAATATACAACTTTTCATAAATATAATGATGGACAGAGGTAACTTCTTTATATTTCTCTCTTTATTCTGCTTCAATTTGACCCCAGACTTACTGCCCAGTAAAGGCTCATCCCAAGAATAAATTAAAATCTGTGCTTTCAACCAACCTTATCAATTTTAAAGGTATTTGGCAGGGGTTGTACCTTAAATATCTTTAAATAATCAGGGAGTACTGATGCAAATTTTTGAATAATATGGTTTTTTCCTTCTTCATTACGATCAAGCGCTTTACGAATACTTCTCCAGAGAATCACGACAACTTCGAGCAAGCCGGCCATAGAAGGCACATCATCGATTGATAGCACATTATCCGAAATCTGAAATGTAAATATTTGAACAACAGTATGTAATTATGCATGAATTACAATTTAAGCTTATAGCCTTAGAAAAATAAAATTACTCCAGATAAGAAAATTAATTTACAAATTCTCATATTTTTTTTAAAAGAGAGTATTAATAATCAGGGGAATACATGATTTTGTTAAATTAGTATTTCTTCTTATACTTTACTGTATCCTTCTGAACAAGATGAACTTGGATTTTAGAATCTTTTCATTTCCAGAGGCATTTCCAGTAGAAAAAGAAGAATATAGAAATAGGGATTATAGAGGATTGGGAAAAAAGGAACAAAGAGAATAAAAGCTCACTTTAGTGTGAGCTTTGCCCCAGAAATTCAAAGAAGAATTTAAAGAAAATACGCATGCATTTCCAATTAAACCATTAAATGCCATGTTAATCCCATTTTTCTATAGATTAGTAGAAGAAACATATAACAGTTACGGATAAGAGGTGACATGATAGTCGTGTTGAAAAAACGTCACATTGAAAATGGAGCAGGTTCATTTTCTGTTGCTCTAGAACACTCCTCCGGGTGTTTTGGACTTCAGCTCCCAGAAATCCCAGACAGCATACCAGCTGTTAGGAATTGTAAATTCTGAAGTCCAAAACATCTGGAGTACAGTTTGAGAAACTCTGCTCTAGAACACGTCTGTGAAACTGGGGGCCCATGGTCCAAATCCGGCCCTCCAGATAGATGCTGGACTACAACTCCTGTATTCCTCATCATTAGACATCATGACTGGAGATGATGGAAGACTGCAGTGTGTTCTGTTTAGTCAGGAGAGTGGGCTTTGAATTTGTGGCTATGACTTCAAAATATACTTTTACCTTACCCCGACTGGGAGCCACAAGTGCTGCTGGGTTGGAATTCCCATTATCCCCCATCTACATGGTGGATAATTAAAAACGATGAGAATTGTGGATCAATTACATTTGGGGACCCAACTGGGTGAAAGCTAAAGAGCACTGACCACTATATAATTATAGTTGGCTCTTTGTATTCTCTGTCCATGGATTCAAGGGCCTTTTGGAGGCAACTGTATGGCTGTTGTAGCCCTCGATGAAAATGAATTTGACACCCCTGCTTTAGAACAATTAAAACTGTATGGAAAGGGATTCCACCTGAATATTAGGAAAAACATCCTGACAATAATTGTTGTTCAATAGTGGAATAAGCTACCTTAAAGCAGTGGTTCTTAACCTAGTGTCCCCAGGTGTTTTTGGCCTGCAACTCCCAGAAATCCCAGCCAGTTTACTAGCCGTTAGGATTTCTGGGAGTTGAAGGCCAAAAACATCTGGGGACCCCAGGTTGAGAACTACTGCCTTAAAGTATAGTGGAGCCTCCTTCTTTGGATGGTTTTAAGTAGAGGCTGAATGGCTTCTGAGTGTTTATTCCTGCATGGCAGAATGGGGGGTGGCCGGAATGGTCCTTGGGGTCTCATCCAACCTTCTCTTCCACTGCTTCTATGGACTAACATTTTGGTTAAAAACACTGAGGAATTGTCAGAATTTAGGTCTGGATTTGTATTTTTAACATTGGAAGTTGCATTCTGCACATGCCTCAGGATTAGGTAAATTATATAATGTAAGCACAGGTAAGTGCAGTTCTCCAAATCTACTCCTCCAATAAGGGGTGAAGATAAACAGATACCTAGGGAATACAGTGTGCCTTATTGCAGTATCCCACATTATTTTTACAAATGATACCAGACAAGGATGATCTCTGGACTGGATCAAGCATTGAAATTTCATGTAGCCTTGTAACCCAATTATTAACTTCTACATTTTTCCTAGGCATTTCAACTCATCACTGACCCCATGATTAAACTGAAATTCAGGCAAATCCTTCAGACATCATAGCATGTTAAACTTCTATTCTCTGATGTTTAAAAGTGTTCAGAAACACTCTTGATGAAGACAATACATCACCTACTATCTTCTCAAAAAAAAAACATTGAAAAAGAAAGGTCAGGTGCAGACGCCATAGAATGAATTAGCATTTTCATATTAGAGGACTGCTGAATTCTTACACTCATGTTTTCTTTTTCGCTGTCTTCATCACCGCTGTCAGATGTCTTTAATCCCTGCTGGATACAGGCGTTCAAACACCTCTGAATGGTTAGCATCAATTTAGCTAGAATTAAAGAACAAAGTGTACAAATGCAAAAGGATTAATCGGAACAGGAACAGTGTAGGCAGTAAACAAGAGCGTAGTTTAAGCATTCACTGCTTTGTCTTTCATTAAAGAACAGATTTAAATTTAAATTTTGAGGGTTTTTTTTTACAAACAATCAAAAGTAAAACAGTAAAAAAACATGTTGCTCAGAGCTTAATATTCCATTCAGATTTTTTTCTCGTTCCTGTTTTCAATTGATTTATAAGGAAACTTGTACACGTTATTGTCTACTTATTCTAAAATAAAAGACACATGAATTATTTAGGTGTGGCTGAAGTTAACACCCTGGATCACTCAAAGACTGTGCACTGGGGGAATGTTTTAAGTACTACTGGCATTTAAAAATAAGCAAGCCAAATAGATACAAGCTTATACGCATGCATAATGCAAGTCAAGAATATAACCTCTCCAGCCGCACGCCAATGTTGTCTTTACTGGAATTTTAGAATCCCATAGAAGCAGTTACAGGAGCGCAGACATTTACAACAAAGCTCTATAATTCATTTTAAATAATTTATCATGACCCAGGCTAGCAACATGGACACTACTTTCTAGACCTTTACCTATGTTGGATGGGCTCGTGTTCTCGTATGCGTACAGATAAAACTTTCTGGCTGCGGCCGGATTCATCTGGATCAACGTAACACAGCGCTCGCACCAGACTTCTTCTGGCTGATCGGTGGGGAAAAAGGAGCTGAACAGGAGACTTACTAGGCGTCGCGACACGGGGCGTGAGTCCATCTCAAGGCGGACTAAGAGACTGTCTATCGAACAGATTTTCCAAAACTGATATATCAGGATGTCAGGGAAGAGAAAAACAAATTAACATAATTAGATATAATAGCTATACAGAGACTTATTTTCTTTCGAATGCATTCTCTGCAAATTCATGGTCTTTTTGCTGGCTAACAATATGCTTCTGGTATGAATTCAAGGTGTTTGCGATGCTATCTAAATTGACAGACGGCTTCAGATCTTGATATTTATAGCAAAACTTCTCCTTATATGTGCCTAAATCAGAACTGAGGTCTTTTGGGGAGGGGGCTCTGTGTCTCACCAATGAAGTTAATTGTGTGAATATGATGCAGAAAAGGGCCATCTCAGCTTTGAATTGCGGCGTGCCCTCCCATTGGAGGCCTGACTGGTGCCAACACTGACTTCATTTGCAAATCAAGCGAAAACTTGCTATTCATCAAGGCCCATGGGCCTCACTGATTCATCTTGACTACTGATGTTTCAAATTGGTCTTAATTCATTACTATTTTAAATATATTTTCGTTTACTTAAAATTATTTGTTTTAATTTGCATAATTTCACTTCTAAGCTGCTCTGAGATCTTCTTGATATTGGACAGCACAGAAATAATTTAATTACAAATAAATAAAACTTCTCGCTAACTGCTCTGGCTGGGATATCTTGCTTCCTAAAAATGTCTAGCATTGCTTCACCTTTTCAGCATTTCTCGTAGCAAACTGCCTTTTTCTAATTTGTCCTTACTCTTTCTGCATCAAGGCTAGTTAGTCTGCTCATGCCTCGCATCCTGTTTCTAGATTTTGGACCACTTTGGGACAGAATGTATTGCACCAATATCTAGTAGCGACCAGAACTACAAACAGAGAACAAAAGCACTGCTGCAAGTTTATAAAGTATTTCTGTTCTGTTTCCATCACATACAGATGTGTATGAAAATGCATTTTTGCAACAGATTGAATGATGAAAGCTGTATTTTTAATAGCTTCACACCCTTATTTTAGATAACACATTGTCACACTGTGAATGTACATACACGGCTGCCTGATGCCTGAAAATATACCATGTTTCTTTTTTTTCAGAACTAAGGGTAATAAAGGATGCATTCTCTGCCAGTCCTAAATGTATTTTATATTTTTAAAATCTTTATTGTTACTCATATACCAGAGTAAATAAATAAAAAAATTCCAGGACAAAACAGGTTACAAATAAAATTTTAATTATAGAAAAGGAAAACTGGTATCCCCTCTCTTCCCACCTTCTATTGGAGTTGTATGTGTTTGTATAAAAAACCCTAAATTACATAGCAGGTAATGGCCTAAATATGATTGTTAGTCTCATCTAGAGTAGACTGGTTGAATAAATAGGATGAAGATTTAGTGTCAAGTGTCAACAGCCTGACAATGACACCTAGCTCTATTTCTGCTTCCTACTTAAAATGAAGCCTTGTCATTAGTAATGAACTGGACGAAAGCAAACAAATTGAAACTTAATCCAAATATGACAGCAAGACAGTATTCCTGAACAAGCCAAAAAAACAAATCAAGTTATAAAGATTTAACCTGTGCTTGATGGAGTCATTGTTACATTCCCACTGAAGACAAAGGTTTGCAACTTGGGAGTATTCTTAAATATGTTTGCATAGTGATCAGAAATGTGTCAAAGATACCCATTCTAATCTGGCCACTGTGACATGCCTTAGTTACCCTCTTCAATGGATCATTGTATCATGCTTTAGACCAGTGGTTCCCAACCTTTGGGCTTCCAGAAATCCCAGCCATCTTACCAGCTGTTAGGAACTGTGGGAGCTGAAGTCCAAAACACCTGGAGGCCCAAAGGTTGGGAACTACTGCTTTAGACTAAGGGATTGAAGGCCATGGTTGCTTGTCAGCTAATTCTAGAGTCATTTTAATCCATTCCTAATTATCAATGTTCCCAACTCATGATAGTAGACAAATCAGATTGCCACCATTTTTTTTCAAATCTTAAGAGTTCCGGGATATTTACATGGAAAGGAATTGACAGTTTTGGTATGATTTCAAGCTATTTAGTATAAGTATTCATATAGATAGGCATGCATATACATATATACATATTTCCCTCAGACATAGCAAAGTCTCCATGATATTCCATAACATTATATATAAGGCATTTTAGTCCACTACATTGCATTAGAGGAATTTTGTACAAAGCCATATAGCCATCACATCATATACATCAGTACAATCACAAGCATATTAGCTCTTACTATGCAGCTCTTTAACAGGCTAGGCAATAAGTAATGCGTGTAGAAACATCAGCCATCTAAATCAGTTAACGTATAACATTATCCTGCATCATCATAACCAGGTTCTCTCCTTCATCGCCTGGTTTTCCAAGTTGTCTGCTAAGTCATTATACAGACAATTCCTAAAGGCTTTTACACACTGGCAATCCTTTATATTCTTAGTTATAGTTATATAATTATACTCTTAGTTATTTTGCACTCTACTCATTATCCATGCCAATCTCATCTGTTTGAGAAATGTTGCATAATTAAAAGGCTTCAGTGGGAGACAGGCACTCAAGAGTTAAACCTATTGGGCTTCTTAAGCAAACTCTTAATTTAGATTAATCCAATGTAAGCATTATCTTAGGGGATCTAAGAATCAGTATGTCAGGGTTAATCAGGAACTTTCCTTGGGAAGGATGTATTGTTGTCTTCTCTTTCCCATGGCCAAGGCATGCCTAAGCAGCCTGATTACATGGCTCTAAAGCAGTGGTTCCCAACCTTTGGGCCTCCAGATGTTTTGGATTTCAGCTACAATTCCTAACAGCTGGTAAAATGGCTGGGATTTCTGGGAGTTGAAGTCCAAAACACCTGGAGGCCCAAAGGTTGGGAACCACTGCCCTAACGTAACTCTTTCATTCTCTTCTGATGCCCATTCAGTAAATACATCTTATCTTTCCAATCTGAACTTCGGTTTTAGTGCACACACCACTTTTAGGATACTCCTGCTTAGTACACTAGCTGTTGTCTGGTGTCTTATCCAATGTACTTATCCACAGCGTGACTTGTGGTCATTCTCTGCTGTTTTTATTTACTTTCTTTAAATGGAAATTTGGCATTCTTCCCAGACTTGAAGTCTACACAGGCGTCCCTCTTTCTTTTATTACAAGACAGAAAATGGTCTGCCACTGCCATGAATCTTAGGCGCCATATTCTGCCATCTACAGGTTTCACCTGGTTATATGCCCTTATTTAATGACATATAAACATTTCAATAGTATCTGCACAACCAGAAGAGTCGCCAACCAAATTTCGTCTAGCCTGTTAACACCATCACCATATTTGTAAGTGTCTTAAACCATTTTTATTCCAATATTTTTAAGACACTTTGAATCCCAGTACTAGAGGGAAAGTGGATTTACATAAATAGGATTTACATAAATGTTGACTAAGCATTCAACAGTAGATTCAATGGGGCTTGTCGGGTAGGGACTAGGCGCTGGATTTAAGCCAGAGCATTCAAACAGAGCACATAGACATGAAGACATACTTATTTACCAACTCCTGTGATCTAATTTTCTGAACTGAGCATAAAATTATAATATCCATTTTCTGTGGAATATTGTTCTTCATGGTCCTATACCCTTGTAAACAATTCAGCGACATCCTAAAACCCCCTCCATCAAATCATACACCTTGCTGAATTCTCAAATATCATCCATTTATGGACAGTTTAATTTTGCAGCTACAAAATATCAAGGCATTTACAAATGACACAGAAGAAGCTCTCATTATTTTTTAAAAAATAATCAGGAGATAATTAAATATCACCGTTCAGTCTTTACTTGATTGCTGCACAATCAAGATAATTGCAAGAAAACCTGGAGGGAAAAAGATATTTAAACTTTCTAGGTACTGATTAATTTAAAATGCAACAATAGTAAATAGTTTGGCAGGAAGTGTTAATGGGCTACTTGCACCCCTTTCTGAGTGAGATTGTTGAAATATTGATGAATGTACATCGTCTGAAATAAATTGCCTAGTTCTTTGCGCCCTGTCTGCAGCCTAGCAAACCTAATTTATCCTACCTTAGCAGCCTTGACAGACTTAATTTTCAGCAACATATCAACAAAAGCCACTCTAACTTTCTCCGAATTGTCATGGAGATTGTATTTCAGAGCTGGCAGGAGCTGTTCCAATAAAGGGTGGCTTAGTACGTTGTCCAAAATTATAGGCAAGCACTGCAAGACAGAAAGGAAAACATCAATAAAAGGTTATCACAAGAAAACAGAGAATACAGAACTGAAACTATTCTAATTGCTAAACGCACGCAGCATGGAAAACTGGCCCAAGAGAATGACAAAGAGCAAAGCAACACGTTTTATTAAAATGTGATGTCTAAACGCAAAGTGCTATGCGTTGTGCTTATAAAATTTCTCTATTAATATTCCTTCTAGGAAGGTACGGCTGAACCGGAACAAAGACAGAGAATTATATTTACAGAGACACAAAGAAAAAGTTTGTACAGCTCGAAACAGCTACTTAAGTTTTCAGTCTCCAGGTACAAATATTATTAGCATATGTTTATGCTTCGAAAAAGTTTTATGACGCCTTCCTGCTTATTAAGATTGTATTCTCATTCCAATCAGATGTAATAATCACCACATAAGTTTACCATTAGTTTAAAGCATAGAGCCAAATTGCCTCTGCAACCCTTCCTCCTTTTAAATATTTGTCGTTAAAAAACTGGAAAAGTTAACTTGTTTTGGCTGCAAAAGCACCTGGTGTGTTATTCTAGTGGCTCAAGTGAGAGCAGAACTTAACTGTCTCCAATGGAGCACAAAAAAGTCATGCATTTACCTTACTTTTATGTTACTGCAAACCATGGTTCACCTTTACTTGCACTGAGAGTTATTTTACAGGAGACATAAGCTTGTAATTTCAAGAGAAACAATACTTCTTAAAAGAGAAAGAGATGTAGTTGAATTCTAAAACTTACTTTAAAGACAGAGCACCGAACATCTGCTGACGTTGCATCAAAAGCAAGTTTTTCAATTAGAGCTTTTAAAAGATCAGCCAGCACAGTTGCAGGAATCATTTCCCAATACTTGAATGCTATTTTACAAACGCCAAGTACCCCTGTTGAGCGAACCAGAGGCTGAGGATCCTCCAAGAGACTCTATGGATTTGAGGAAGGTGATAAAAATGCAATTAATGTTACGATTTGCCTTCTTCTATGCAAAGAGGCAACAGTAATTTGGCAGAAGGCCTTAAGAGATAGTGCTTAAAACATTTTCAGAAATGTCAACGTTTTCTGACTTCTTCCTTGCTTACATAAGAATTTACCTTGGCTTACATTTATTCTATTGCTATTACAGCACTTAAGATGTCTAAGATGTTCATTATTTAGGTTTTGAACCTAATGAAGTGACACTGTGTTATTGCAAGGATGGAAGGAAAGTCATCAACATTCACTATTCTGCCGTCAATGAATAACTGCATTTAGTGTCTCAGCCAATCCTATAAGGAATTTGGTTATCAGACCTGTCACTATAAATATGGCAAAGAATATTAAGGACATAAGGTTTTCACTTCATTAAATGCATGCAATGCTATCCTTCATTAACACCAAAGAGTCCAAAATAAAGCATTATTTCTTATCTGTGAGAAGAAGAAAAATCTAAACTTCTAACATTATTTCAATGCAAGTAAAAGAAAGTGTTCTCTTGCTTCTTCTAAGGTATTGTGAACCTGAAATAAATCTGGTATGGCAGAGGAAGTTTTTAAGACGTAATCCCAAAAGTACTTACAAAAAGTTCATCAAATTGCCTTTGGATTTCATTATCAGTATCTTCTCTGTTAAAACCAGGATCCAAAATAGGAAAAGCATCAATAAATAGCAGTGCCGCATTTGATCGAACTTCTGAATTCCTAGCCTGTTACACAGGAAGGAAAGGGCTCAGATAAGTCACCGAATTGTAATTGGGTTGCCTCAATGTTACAGAATGACATTTCAGGCCCAGTATCAGCTTTGCTGGGCTTTCTTTAACTGAAAGCTCCTTCCCTTTTCAAACGACATCCTTTCTAACTGGCTATCACAACAATTTTCCAACTAAAATATATAGCCTGAATTTGAATTTTATAAATAAATCAATAAAGGAAGGAAAACAGTTGGTAGCTGCTTGAGAATAAGTTACATGGGATTTTGTGATACAGTTGAGTCTCTCTTATCCAACTTTCGCTCATCCAATGTTCTGTATTATCCGACACAGTCTGCCTCCCACCCGGATCCACAACTGTTTCTCTAGGCAGCAATTCTATATTTATTTGTAGTCAATGTTTTTAATACATTGCGATCTTTTGGTGCTAAATTTGTAAATATGGTCATTACTACATAACGTTACTGTGTATTGAAATGCTTTTTCTGTCGATTTGTTATAAAACATGGTGTTTTGGTGCGTAATTTGTAAAATCATAACGTAATTTGATGTTTAATAGGCTTTTCCTTAATCACTCCTTATTATCCAACATTTTTGCTTATCCAACGTTCTGCCAGCCCATTTATGTTAGATAAGTGAGACTCTACTGTACTTACTTCTGAGTAAACCTAAATGTGGCCAAATGAAAATGAGAAATTTGCTTTGGTCATAGTTTGAACAGATAAAAACTACACACCTGAAGAAATATAACTTCTGTACCAAGGTACGTTCTACAAACTTCATAAAATAATGCCATGTTTAATTTCAGATAGCAAGTGTTATACTGTAATTTCTATTTTGTTTCAAAATCTATGTTGCTTCCATTAACTGTAAAGAAGAACCATAAAGGATACCGGATGCTTCCCTCCTTCCTCCAGTTTTGGGGTTAGCATTTTAGTGCTGATGTTGGTCAAATATCTTTGCACTGACATTTTAATTAGGATTGGCCATATAGATACAAGCGATTGAAACTTTTTTTTATTAAGCTGACATCCTTTTGGAAGGCTCGTAGTGATGTTGTAAGTCACATTCAGTGGTTTTACTGCAGTTCAGAACCAAGGCACATATACAGCTCTGAGTAATAGATTTTATGAATAAACATCAAAGCATTGCTTAAAATGGAGTGATTTCTAAAGTTAAGACTAGATGCCAAGCAGCCAAGGCAGCTTGGCTTCAGAAAAAGGCTCCAATCATAAATTTCACAGTGCAAAAAGAAAGGCAAAGGGACTGCATACACAATTGCTTTATAATCTTGTAACTTGGGAGACCATCATAAAGCTTATTATTATAAGTGCATTTTGGAACTATGTATCAAGCTGCTCAGTGACATGGCTCACAATGATCAAAGGAATGTGAGATTGACAGATTTATGCCAGGAATAAGAGTACAGTACAATTGCCAGTATACTGTAAATAAGGCTAAAGCCACCCACAGGTCACAAACAAAGGCATGGAAAAGTCAAAACCATAAACAAGTGTAGAGGCAATGGTCACCAGTGTCATATTTTGATCCTCCACTAAACCTTTCCTTAAGGTAAAGGTTTACCTCTGACATTAAATCTAGTTGTGTCCGAATCTGGGG
The DNA here is from genome assembly GCF_035594765.1 of Anolis carolinensis. Taxonomy (NCBI): domain Eukaryota; kingdom Metazoa; phylum Chordata; class Lepidosauria; order Squamata; family Anolidae; genus Anolis; species Anolis carolinensis. The sequence continues at coordinate 107,587,261 of NC_085846.1, read as the reverse complement.
GTTGGTGCACATCTCCATTTCTGAGCCGAAGAGCCGGCGTTGTCCATAGACGCCTCCAAAGTCATGTGGCCAGCGTGACTACATGGCGCGCAGCTACCTTCTCACCGGAGAGCTACCTATTGATCTTCTCACATTTTTGAACTGCTAGGTTGACAGAAGCTGGGGCTAAGAGCAGGAGCTCACCCCTCTCCCTGGATTCGAAGCACTGACCTTTTGGTCAGCAAGTTCAGCAGGCTCAGCGATTTAACCCGCTGCGCCACCGAGGATTCTTTCTTAGAGCCAGGAAAAATTCTAGGCCCTGGAGACTTCAAACCTTTGGAAATTTGGGGGTCATTGAAGAGGGATATTTTTGAAAAACTTGCAATTATTAGTATCATTCACATATAGAATATACTTTTTTTCCTTTATGTATTACTTGGTTTAATAATAATAATATCCGCCTCTCCTTGCGGATCAAGGTGGGATACAACAGGGTCAAAACATAAGTTGATCATGCTTGCGATTTATTCACACAATAATTACAAGTTGAATTTACTTTTTAAAAATGTTTATTTATGCTACGAATAGAATTGTAAGGAATCTTTTTGGTTTTGCCAATTTACTAAAAGCCAGAAAAAACAAAACAAAACAAATAACGAAAACGGGGAAGAATCAAAAACAGAGGGATACAAATTGAATATATAACCGGTCAAATGAATGACACTTTACACAGAAACATTCCTGCTTCAAGCTATGTATGTAGCAATATTAACAGAAACATTCACATTAGAGGGCATTGATGCTGTCCAAGAAAGATGGACAACTGTGACCCTTTACAGTTTTGGCATCACATCTCCTTCAATTCCACATCTCAGCCTTGGTCTCATGGAGGGCACTGGACCAAAACATTTGGAAGGCCAAAGCTGCATCTCCTTATGGTACATTATTTTGCAGGTCCCCAACTACTGCACCCAATCTCTATTTTCATGAATATCACCCTGCATACATCCGAGCATAATAGGAACCCACATGGAATTCAACTTTCAGAGGTTTCCTTAAAACAGTGCTGATTTTTTAAAAAACAATCAAGGTGCTTAAAGTATCTACAAAACATTACATTCTTAAGAATTACCTTTAGCGATCTCCAAAGAATAGGCTGGTAAAGTCGGTAAAGGACTTCTTCAACTCCTTGGCGGCATTTGTTTTGTTTGTGGAAATAGCTCAGGAACTGATAAAATAAAAAGGGAATAAATGACCATACAGTTGTAAAATCTTAAAGCTGGAAGGGGCCTCATGGATAATTTATTCCAAGCCCCTGCTCTTTGCAGGATCTCCAGTTACAGAATCCTCATCAGACAGGTTTATCAGCTACAGCATGCACGTCAGAGTAGACGCAAAGGATTTTGACTGAAAATTATCATGCAAATGATTCACAATGGCCTTTTGACTAGTTTGCATTCTCCTCTTATGGGACAAACCACAGGAGACCTCTGACTATGCAAGATAGTTCTGGTGGATAATGTTGGACAGATGCAATAGTGGAAGAGAAGTATAATTTCTTTGTAGTCACCACTGCCGAAGCACAGTCATTCCAACAGATCTAGACTAAATTCAACCAGAACTGCTCTTAATATTCTGTACTGCTCTCAATTCCACTCCTTTCATCTCCGCCAGTAGCCTAATAAACTAGGGAGCTTCAGGAACAATAGCATCTACCTTCTGATCATTTCAGCATTTCTTTGCTTGTAAATAGAAGGTGCACCCTAGAAGGCTTCAGCAACATTTAAACGCATGGGAGATGTCTCAATAGGCAAGTCAGCACAGGAAAGGATCCCAGAATGAAAGAATTCTGTTTTAAAAGACAATAAGCAACACATACCTCTCGCACTTTGGGATGCAATGGAGAATTCCTGGGAAGATGAATTCCATGATGCATGAAATCCTGAATGCAGCTGTGTTCAATCACCTGCAATGAGAATAAATTGTTTCAAAGCCCAGTTCAACATGTCAATGATGGATTTCATACAGTTTATAATTTGAAGCTGAAGCCCTCTCAAGTATAAGCCTGATCCACAACTGAGCTATTCAGTTGGGTGCCCTACTGTTCCCAAAATGGCATACAATTAAATGAAAAGAAAACATTATTTTCCACTGCATCATATGAGGCTCTGTATCTCATCCTGCAACTTTCTTCAGGGGTCTTCTGCCAAGATGCTAAAATGCTGTGTTTTAGGGAGATGCTGTGACCATAAGTAGTGATAAAATACAAACTGATTGGTTTAGTTTTTAGTGGTGCCAAACCTTTGGTCCTCTAAGTGTTTGGGACTCCAACTCCCAGAAGCCCTAACCATCTTGTGCAATGGTCAGGAATTCTGGGAGCCAAAGTCCAAAATACCTGGAGGGCCACAAGTTGGGCACCTCTGGTTTAAACCAAAAGTGGTCAACTTGTGGGCTCTCAAATGAACTTCAATGGGCTGTTAGGAATTGTGGAAGTTGAAGTCCAAAACACCTGGATGGCCCAAGACTGCCCATGCCTGCTGTATACCCTCACCTTCTGGCTATACTATATATAGCCAGCAACTTAGTTGCTGGTAGACACTGTGAGTTCTGTTAAATAGACAGGATATTTAAAAATCTGAAATATATATTAAAAACATATAGCAAGGCATATTAAAAATATAAACAAGCAAACTGTTGAACAGGAACCTATTATCTCTGAACCAATTCAACGGACTCCAATTTCCCTGAGATTCAATCTATTGCGAAATGGGATTACACAACTGCTTCTTCCCATTAATAGACTAATAAAATAATGAGTGCCTCTTATCCTAAAAACTGTTTCACCACAAAGCCAGGCTATTGGGTCATGAATATACACACTTTTATATGTCATTATCAACATTGATAAGATTGATATTTCTGTACAAGTTTCTAAAGAAAGACTTCCGCTTCACTGAAAACATCTCCAAGTAGCTTAATAGTGCCATAGCCCCTGTAGGCAAATTTATTTCAAGATCAAAAATACAAATACATTGAAGAGTAAAAACATATTAGCTGTTTGGGGTTTTTTTAAACAGACTAAAAACCATATATTGAAATGAAAAAATTATCAACTTTAAACTATATACCTCCAATATCTCCCCTGAAGCTTTCTTCCATGCTCGGAAATAAATTTCAGCAATATGCGTCACCAAGGACCTATGCCCATACATTAAGAGACAATTAGGGTTGGGAAACAGAAGTCATAAAATGAGTACGGAAACATTTATTTATTTATTTATAACAGGCATCCATGCATGTTGCATTCTTCCACAAATCAAACATTCAATTTTAGCAGCTGAACAGAACATGAGATCCATCTTAGTATTTCTCTTCAGAGGTTCGAAACCTGGATAAATCACTTCATTGTTGTTTAATTACCTTCTGCAATGCTAAGCATTTTTTCTTGCATAGGTAAATACTAGTACAGGGTTACGGGTATTATTAAATGCTGATGGATCAAGGGGCAATTTCTTTAAGTGGGGTCTTGTAATACAATTGTTGGAACCACAACTTCACGTAAAGCAGTGGTTCTCAACCTGTGGGTTCTCATTTGTTTTGGCTTTCAACTCCCAGAAATCTCAACAGCTGGTAAACTGGCTGGGATTTCTGGGAGTTGTAGACCAAAACAAGTTGAGAACCCCTGACATAAAGAGAAATGTCACCATTTCCATCACTCATTTAGTCCCAACCTAATCATTTTAGCAAGTCCAAATGGGTAAGGTGAGGGGGATACTTGCTTGTAACAAAGTGGAGGTAAACATTCCCCATAGTGGAGACAGTTCTTCCATTTCATTTGCATTAATCACTTGTTGATCTCATCAAAGTTTGATCTATTTTTATAAGTATGTGTTTTTAACTGTATTGTGCCCTGCTTCGAAGAGAGGTGTGTAAGAAAAAAATTATACTACTACTACTATTGCTTATTATTGTTTCAGTATTCCCACCGCAAGAGAGAAAAGGTATGATCATAAGGATAAAACAAAAAATGTAACTTATAAAAAACATCCCCATCAGCAATTGATATACATGGCTTGTATTCAGATCAGGGCTTCGAGCTGATCCTAGTTTTCACTCTCCTGGCAAGGCAGAATCTGATTTTAATTTTTTTTCCAGAATCCTGTCTTATCATCTTATGCGAAAGCATTTAGGTGGCAATTGCCTTAAGTGAAACATACCTAGGAGAACACTGCAATTGGTTTTTCACAGTCCCGTGTATCAGTTTAATGAAGTTTACATTCCACGTAAAAACAAAGCTCAGGAATCTTCTTCCCTGTAAATGAAGAATCATATAACTACAGGCAAGTAACAAGCAAGATAGGTTCTGTAGGTTTGTTCTTCAGTTGAATTTATATGTAAGAAGGAACAGGAACATTTTAAAATGTTACTCCAGCCAAAATACGAGTATTTTCTAGCTTTGGAGAGCATAGGGAAGGGTTAACATCCCTGTGGTGTTTCGTTTGCTGTCTGTACCCGTTCAGAATATTTCACCTCACTTTCTGTCCCTGTAATAATTGGATTTTGAAAAATGTGACTTGTTGTGAAAATAAGGATTGGAGAGAAAGCTTCACTGGAGACCCCTTCTCCCCATGATGACTCTTCCAGGAGTGAATTTCCCATCTGCGGGGTAGATTTCTCTTACTTCATGTTGTCTCACCTTCATTCTTAACTATGAGTCATTTGTAAGTTGGATGTTTGTAACTCAGGAACTGCCTGTGCTGATATTCCACAAATAGTCACACTCCCTTTTTAAAAAGCCGCAGTAGAATATTGCAATCACCATATGGCTTGTACTGATATAGAGTTAGGGCTGAATTCCAGCTTCCTTGGAAATAAGCCCACAGCATGTCTTCAGCATGTGATGATAAAATAACTGTTACAGCAAAACTATGTATAATTTTAGGGGGGGGAAATGCAAACAAAGAATAAATCAATTTAATTATGTTGTAGCTGAATGCCACAATTTTTCAAACATTAGTCAAATATAACTACTTCCTTCAAAAAAACTGAACTGATGGGCTGGTGAGTCTCACGTTCCTGACAATGTCAATAACATGTGAGAAATCTCAGATCAGCTCTGTGTTCCCACTTTTTCGACTTTTACCCACTCCCCCACCCCATTTTAGGGATTTATCCACTTAGAATTCATCATTTTAAAAGCTGTAAAAGTTTTCTTACCTCTTCTTTTTTAATATGCAAAACACTCATAAAGCATCGAAGCAACAAATCCTTCACTTCGTTACTCTCCTCTGAATCGTAATCGAAACACAGTAAAGCCCGATGAAAGTGCCATAGACGGATTACATCTGCCCCCTAAGAGAGGTGCACAAATACATTTTAGTGAGGATTATGAGGGACACAAATCCATCCAATCAACAGAGAAATATAACATATCTCCCTGTGTCAGGAGCAATCGGAGTTGCTTCTGGAGTGAGAGAATTGGCCATCTGCAAGAACGTAGCCCAAGGGACACCCAGATGTGTTGATGTTTTACCATCCTTGTGGGAAGCTTCTCTCATGTCCCCGCATGGAGCTGGAGCTGATAGAGGGAGCTCATCCACGCTCTCCCCGGGTGGGATTTGAACCTGGCAGCCTTCAGGTCAGCAACCCAACCTTCAAGTCATGAGGCTTTTATCCCCTAGGCCACCGGAGGCTCCATCTCCCTCTATGAACCTCTATGATTAAGATCGTCTGGGGAGGCCCTGCTCTCGGTCCCACCACCTTCACAGGCGCAATTGGTGGGGACGAGAGACAGGAACTTCTCAGTGGTGGCTCCTCGACTATGGAACTCCCTTTCTCAGTGAGATCAGATCTGCCTCCTTTCCTTCAGGAAAAAACTCAAGACATGGCTTTGGGACCAAGCTTTTGACAAGTAATTGGAGTAGTGCGATACCTAACTATGAAACAATGTGACTGACAAATTGAATGTCCATGGATTATATTTTGGATGGCGTCACTTTAACTGATGTTTTAATTGATGTTTTTAATAATTCATGTTTTAATTATTGGTTTTAATTGTAATTGTTTATTTGATATGTGTGTGTGTATGGCATCAAATTTCTGCCTGTTGTAAGGCCACCTTGAGTCCCCTCTGGGGTTGAGAAAGGTGGAATATAAGTATGGTAAATAAATAATAAATACAAACAAATATTGTGGTCATAAAGATATCCACAAACTCTTACAGACCATAACACATGTGTCAAACGTAAGGCCTGTGGGCCAAATCCAGTCCGCCAGGTCATTTTATGTGGCCCTCCAAATGCTGGACTCTTATTCCTCATCATTAGACATCATGACTAGAGCTGATGGGAGTTGTGATACAGTAATATCTGGAAGGCAGGACCTTGTTCTGTTTAATCAGGATAGTGGAGTTTGAATGTAGATACAAGGCTAGAGAATCTGATGTTTGACTTCAAAACGTCCTTTAACCTTTCCCCAACCTCAGAGCCACAAGTGATGTTGGGTTGCAATTCCCATTATCCCCAGTGCACATGGCAAATAATGAAAAGTGATGGAAGTTGTCGTTCAATAGCATCTGGGAAACCCAACTGGCTAAACACTAAAGAGCACTGACCACTATGTAAAATAAATTACCAGTATACTTGGACCTCTATATCCACAGATTCTCCATCCATAGATTCAACAGTCCTTTGAAGGCAACACTAAGGCTGATGTGGCCCTTGATGAAAATGAGTTTGACACCCCTTGACTATAACATAAACTTGTTTAATGCTTAGTTCTGCTATGCTTTGAAATAAATAGATGAAGAATCTCAAAATGAGAATGCAAACATCGGTGCCATGCTCTACGCATACAGTAGTAAGCTTAATTTTCTACTCTTTATCTATCCCTGCCTTTATTCAGCTTTAATAATTCTCAGGAAAGCATTTTCTCTCAGGAAAAGAGCAGGAAAGACCCCCTTTAACCCTTATGGTTTACAACGCAATTGTGGCTGCCATAAATCAAATGAACGTCTAAAAATATAAAGCATACCGCAACTGTTTTCTTCTCAAGGCTGTTTTTCAGGAACAGGATGAAAGTGGTTTTCCCAAATTGTTCCTTCCCGTTCAGCCCCTTTGTCCACCACTGTTCACACAGGCCTTGGAGGGCTCTCAACAAGGATGTTTCAGTGTCGGGTAAAGTATAAATAATGCCTACCAGGAAAAGGAACAAACAAGTGTACTGCAAGCATTACGTTTTGGAATCAAAAAGAGAATGCTAACAATCCGAATGGAAGTTGAATGCCATCCTGATCCCAGCGATGCAAAATACAAGTGACAACACAACAGGCCTCACAACCTCTGAGGATGCCTGCCATAGATGTGGGCGAAACGTCAACAGAAAATGCTTCTGGAACATGGCCATACAGCCCGTACCATTATGGTGCATCTTTTAAAATATATATACTTTATCCTGTATATAGTATGAGCCCTTTCCCTGCAGGGATACATTCTTGAAGTTTACAATGGAAACAATAAGCTGTGGATAATAGTGAAATCCTATTGAAATCAACTACTTCTACTGGAAGTTACCATAGGTTCATGCTGAAGGATATCTCCTTGAAGAGATATCTTTTCTAGGTCCTTCAGCATAAATCTATTGTAACATCCAGTGGAATCTTTCCACAGAATTCCTTGGAGGAACTAGATAATTTATAGAGAGAATATATTTTGTTGGATGTGGGTAAGTGAAACCACAGGTCTACAGATACAGGGAATCTGCTTTTTTGTAGGTTCTTGTAACAAGAAACTAAAACTAAAAAAAAAAACCTTAAATGCGAATGGATAGATTGTATCTCCAAAGTTTGTAGCTTATTATCATGTACATACAAATGCTTTGAGGTATGTTTGATTATACCCACGTATAATCACAAAGCACAAATCAATCTCGAATCAATGTACTAACCAGAATATGTTGGTTTCTTTTTGTATTGTTACCTAAAAAAATAATGAAAGGATGAAAGTGGAGTTACTTTAATGTAAAGTAACTCCACTTTCATCCTTTCATTATTTTTTTAGGTAACAATACAAAAAGAAACCAACATATTCTGGTTAGTACATTGATTCGAGATTGATTTGTGCTTTGTGATTATACGTGGGTATAATCAAACATACCTCAAAGCATTTGTATGTACATGATAATAAGCTACAAACTTTGGAGATACAATCTATCCATTCGCATTTAAGGTTTTTTTTTTAGTTTCTTGTTACAAGAACCTACAAAAAAGCAGATTCCCTGTATCTGTAGACCTGTGGTTTCACTTACCCACATCCAACAAAATATATTCTCTCTATAAATTATCTAGTTCCTCCAAGGAATTCTGTGGAAAGATTCCACTGGATGTTACAATAGATTTATGCTGAAGGACCTAGAAAAGATATCTCTTCAAGGAGATATCCTTCAGCATGAACCTATGGTAACTTCCAGTAGAAGTAGTTGATTTCAATAGGATTTCACTATTATCCACAGCTTATTGTTTCCATTGTAAACTTCAAGAATGTATCCCTGCAGGGAAAGGGCTCATACTATATACAGGATAAAGTATATATATTTTAAAAGATGCACCATAATGGTACGGGCTGTATGGCCATGTTCCAGAAGCATTTTCTGTTGACGTTTCGCCCACATCTATGGCAGGCATCCTCAGAGGTTGTGAGGCCTGTTGGAAACTAGGCAAGTGAAGTTTATATATCTGTGGAATGTCCATGGTGGGAGAAAGAATTCTTGTCTGAAGATGCCTGCCATAGATGTGGGCGAAACGTCAGGAGAGAATGCTTCTGGAACATGGCCATACAGCCCGGAAAACTCACAGCAACCTAGTGATTCTGGCCATGAAAGCCTTCGACAATACATCCTGAGCAAGGATGGATTAAAGCTTTAATAATTATTCCCACCCCACTAACATTTCAGGCAAAAGCAACAAGGAAAAAGCATATAAACAACAGACCAAAAGTGTTGTATAAGTTATCACAGAAAATACATACCGTTTAATATCAAAGCACATTCTAAAAGGGATGTGTAGTTTATATTTTCATCTACTATAGGTATGGAAGTGGTGACTACAGTTGTCACACCTTGAATCACAGCTATGGAGTGTTCCTAAAAGTAATGAGGCAACATAGTTAAAAAAGGAAAGAGATCAGTAATGGGAACATCAGAAGCAGCCCATGTTCAAAATAGATGCTGCAAGGATTTTGAAAGCATTCAGGGATCTTCCCAAATTCCGTCCCCTGTATGTCGTGGAGACAAAGGTTGTACCTACACTGAAGAATGAATGTAGTTTGACTCCACTTTAACTGCCCAAGCTCAATGCTATGGAATTAATAAAGTGAAGTGAAGTGAATTGTGGGAGCTACAGCTTTACAAGGCAGGAATCTTTGTCAGAAACCCTGCCATTGGGGAATACCTTGCCTAGATGGAAGCTAAAATAATCAGTCTGAAAAGTAAGTTTGGAAACTGAAGGGAGGTAGGAGATGATGTGAAAGGAAAACCCAACATTCCCATTCCTGCAATTTTCATCTTCACAGGTAAAGGTAAAGGTTTTCCCCGACATTAAGTCTAGTTGTGTCCGACTCTAGGGGTTGGTGCTCATCTCCATTTCTAAGCCAAAGAGCCGGCATTGTCCGTAGACACCTCTAAGATCATGTGGCTGGCATGACTGCATGGAGCGCCATTATCATCTCCATACGAGTGGCCAAAAACTTGGAAACCTCTAATATTCGATGCTATATAGTGCTAGATGCTCTCAAGCAATTCTATGCTGCCTTTGCAGAAAGGGAGAGCTCTTTTAACTACAGACAAGCCTTCCTTTCATTCGTATTCACAAGACACTTGGGAACATTAAATGCAAATTGTTATTAACATGTTTTTCTCATGGCCACTGCTGCAAATTGAAAGGGAACAGGGAACATTTGGATAAGAAGCTGAAATTCGAACTTGCCCTGAACGATTCCCAGAATGGCCAGTGCACTAAAAGCATGTAATGTCTGTCTGTCTGTCTGTCTGTCTGTCTGTCTGTCTGTCTGTCTGTCTATCTATCTATCTATCTATCTATCTATCTATCTATCTATCTATCTATCTATGTTCCTCAAGCCAAGCATGGTAGTGAGATAACTTAACTCTGAATATGAGCAAAAGTATGTACAGTCTCCGGTCTAGAGGCATATCATAGGAACATATGTGCCATTGAGTACTGCAATGGAAGGAAAGGTAAGTGCCAATTCCACTGGATGCTAAAACCATATACCACTCAGGCATGACCTCTGTTTTCAGCTATGTGGAATAGATACTATTACTTACCTTTTTAGAAGCTGTTTGAGTTTCCATGTCATCCTCATCATCTTCAGTACTTTTCTGCCATGCTTCTACCGGATCTTCTACCAGAACTTGGGCTAACATTTGCTTTAACTTCTCCCATAATGCTTCTTTCTGTTTCCTTGACATTTCTTGAAGCCGCTCGTTCAGGTCAAACGGATCAGTGGCATCCTTCTGCAAAATGATATTTTAAAAATGTAATGGAATAATATACCAAAACGTTTTCAAACTTCATGCCACACTACGGTAAGACGACTTCTTCCTTTAACATGCCACCAGTTTCAAACAAAGAAAACCGAAAAAACAGGATGGAGAAAGTATGATCAAAAGGCTTCAGGTGATAATTTGGGTACCTCCAGTGCTCCTCAAAATATGGGAAATACAAACCAAATATCTCCATTATGTATCTCAACTGATGGAGTTTTTTGGTGGTGGTAGTAGTAGGCAAGAAGGGCACAAAGATGCCCAACAATATTCTATAATCCCTGCCCTGTTCTCTTAGAATGAATCAGTGGAACCTGCTTATTGAATGAAGCTGCAACTTGTACAGCAGCCCAAGGCTACCTAAATCTCTTCCTACGTGAACCAGACAGATTTATTTACTTACATGAAGCTGGATGAAATGCAAGAAGTCATCAGTGGCACCATTAAGTACAGCTTGTAGAAAAGCCTCGCGTTTTGCCATGTTGTATTATTTTATAATTCACAAGAGTCTGCAGAGGGAAACATTGTAAGAGGAAAATCAATTCAATAACATAATTGCCGTTCGGACAGCTTAACTTTACGGTAGACCTGACTGCCAGAATAATAATTCCAAAAAGAGTATATATGGACATGCATTTCAATACCATTGAAATTTTACCTTAGTAAATCACTAGCTGCTCAAAACAGATTCATAACAGATCATGGTACTTGTGGTGTATGAATCCAGATCATCTTCCAGCCACAACAAGTGCATACAGACATGCTACAATTAACAAAACCTGTGACAGGGAAGTTCCTTTTTACACTGCCTCTGCCCATTTCCCCCTTGTGTTCTGTCTAGCTGGATTTTTTCAGTAGCATCAGCACTGAATCATGATAAAAGAAGTCTAGGGAAACACAGAGTTGAAGCAATGTGGATTACTGTAAACAATGCCATAAGTCTTCATTTCTGCAGACAACATCCATTACTCTTTCTGTGTAGTTTTTGCCTCTGTTCTCAAATATTTTGTTGAAGAAATTATGCCCAGGAACACATTGATGTAGTTAATTGCTCAGTTATAACCATAAACATAGAACAGTGTATATGCAACTAAATTTTGAATCAGATTTTTGCATTCCCAAAATTTATTAGAGCAGAGGTCACTACTGGGTGATGTTTCAAGCTTATCCAGTATGTTTCATGGCTCAAATGGGTATAATCTGGGAGAGCAACGGCTATTGTTTGCAATTCAAAAAATCATTTGAGGTGAAGACAACGCAAAAGGAGTCAGCAAGCTAGTGAGATACCAAGTGTCACAAGGAAAGATCATTGTACTATTGAGACTGAAGTTTCCAACAATATATAATCATAGCGTTGGAAGAGACCTCACAGGCTATCCAAGAAGCAAGAAAATTGCATTCAAAGCACCCCAACAGACAGCCATGCAGCCTCTGCTTAAAAGCCTCCAAAGATGGAACCTCCACTACACTCCAGAGCAGAGAGTTCCACTGCTGAACAGCTCTCACAGTTAGAAAGTTCTTCCTAATGTTCAGGTGGAATTTCCCTTCCTGTAGTTTGAATATACATTTCTTTGTTTATTTTTATTTTATTTAAGGTATTTGTCTATTATTTTTTCAACCTACTAAGGCCGTTGAGGTGAAGTACAATGGATAACAACACTTTACGACATCCCTATAACCATCCGTGTCCCATACAATTCAAAATAAATAAGTAAATTAATGGAATAAGTTCAAAAAGTTATTCTTCCGAGTCCCGTTTTCTCCAGACATCGTCAAAATGCCTCAAGACCTATTTCCAATCATGTTTTGAAGCCTTAAAAGGAAACACAAAGCAAATAATAATTATTATAAGTGTTTATTTGTTACCCAGCTCTCTTCATGGCTCAAAGCAGGGTAAAACATATCCGTTTCCCAAACATGCCAGCAATGGACAACCCTGCTCTAAGAAATTGTATCCTCATTGGCTAGGCTCGATTTCCTAAAGGGCCTAAACACTATTTTATAGATCAGTGTGGGAAAAGTGTGGTCCCATTCAATGTTTTTGTGACATCCATCAACCCCTAGAATACCTGGAACCAATCTTTTCCTGGTGAAAAAAGAATGAACTCTAAATGCAACAACCTTCTCTTTAAATCAGTGATTCTCAACCTTTTTTTGACCAAAGACCACTCTGATCAGTGACCACTCTTCAACATTAGTACCAAAAGGGTTACAAATCAGTTTTTGGTCAACTTTAGATTCGGTTTGGTTATTTGGGGTGTTAATTCAGAATATTGCATTGGATATACCACATCAGCTCTAGTTTCTGATATATCTAGTAGTCGCCATCTGCTCACCCACATATTTAATAATCTTGAGCTTTCCCCGCACATCTTGCAGACTTTATTTTAGGTCACGCGGCCCACCCATGGACTGCAGCCCACAGGTTGGGAACCACTGCTTTAAATAGATTGCAAACATCCCTCTCCAAAATCATTTAATATTAAAACAAATCCAATTAATGAACACTAGTTGTTTGCTTCCAGCCACTTTGTGAACTTCATTTTATTTTCCAGTAGTCTACAAGATCTAAAAGTGACTCCCCTATCTACCATAGACACCCACACTTCTCAAACCAACATTGTAGAAAATGGGAGGTGCCCTAAGAATAATGCTTAGCATCCTCGCTTCTCTTATGCTGATGTCTTTCTTCTTTTTGGCCAACAGCATCTACTTTCAGGAATCCTTCCATAGAATTGGTTCACATACTCCCGGCCTTTCAAAATACAACCCTTGCTTTTTCTAAGGGATTTTTTTCAGCTGGATAATTGGATGTTTCTGCCGGCTGCCGTTTTAATTTGGTTATGAATCATTGTTCATCTGTCTGGCTTTTGATAGGCAGCAGTGGACGCTTCACTGCTGTCTTTGCCAATGTTTGCCCTTTCCAGGTCACGCTTTTGGGGGCTGTTGCTGGGCAGAAAGGCTTTCTGGACTGATTTAAAGAAGTAAGTGGAAGAGCGGCTGTGTCACTAGGGCAGCACAAGTTGTGTCTGCTCAGAGAAGAGCTCCCTAATTACAGCCAGCGGTCATCCTAACCTGCTGCACTTTCCAGAGAAGAAAGCACAAAGAGAAAAACACAAATCAACTCACTGGAAAAGAGTAAAGTTCGCTTTTCCCAGATAGAAAGACCAGCTGGTTTTGCCAGCTGCCTTGGGACTGCAGAGTAAAAAGGGAATAAATAATATTAACATTTCTTAAGCGGTTTTGTGGTTCACACCAAGGAGGAATCTAACCAGATAAAAAGCTGGTTGAGTTCAGAGGCAAATAAATGCCCCTTTCAATCATATATTCCAAATAAACCAATATGGAATAAAAGCATGCTGGTACTTTGATGCTATGGAGTCATGCCTATAAAGCATAAGTTACTGGGGAAATTTCTTCCCCTTGGGACTTCGTCCTTTTTATTTATAAGGTTCCAAGACAGTGGTTGAAAACATAAATTTGGAGGGCCTTAAAAAGCATGGTATGTTATTGCCTGATGCTCTCACAATGAAAAATTTAAAAATAAAATCAGAATATGTTAGTGTTGACCCTAACCTCTCAAGGAAAGGGATCTGTTTATAGCCATCTGTTCACAGACTAAAGGAGCAGCACTGGAAAGAGTAAACCTCGCTTTTCCCCGGATAGAAAGACTGCTGGGCAAGTGTACTTGTTAACCAAAGACTCTCCCTATAAATGTACAGCAGAGTAGTCCTCTTGCAGCTGTGTAATCCAGCACCAGCAGCCACAAAATTAACAACAAAACAAAAACTCCCAGACCCGTTTTCTCACTTCCTATGGAGGTTCTTTCTTGTAACAAAAATAACAGTTTCATCACAAAATAAAGTCTCTTGTAACCCAAATAAGGTTCATTGCTCTTTGTTCCTTGCTTCTTTGCTCTTGGCTGGTATGCAGCTTCAGCTTCGCTCACACAGAGCCTTTTCTTTGCTCAGTAGCTTCACACAGGACCTACACAGAGCTTTAACACAGCTTTAACATAACACAAAGCTTCTAAGGGCATCTCACACAGGGGCTGAGCACTCAACAGGCACGCCTGCTTATATCAACACCCTAGGTGTCAAACAGAGATGTGTTATTGCTCCAAAGTTACTTTCCATCTTCATCGCTATGATACTTCATCTTGTTTATGGGAAGCTTGCCACTGGAGTGGAAATCATCTATCGGACAGAGGGCAAGCTATTTAACCTCAGCAGACTGAAAGTCAACACCAAGGTCACAACATCTGTTATAGAACTCCAAATATATTGATGATAACGTAGTCTGTGTGCATTCAGAAGAAAACCTACAAGCCACTCTAAACACCTTCGCAGAAGCATATGAGGTCGGCCTCTCATTAAACAACAAGAAAACCAAAGTTCTTTTCCAGCAGTCACCAGCCAATTCCTCTGCAACACCAGAAATACAGCTTAATGGTGTAACATTAGAAAACTTTGGCCGTTTCTGCTCCCTTGGCAGCCACCTCTCCACAAAAGTCAACATTGACACTGAAATACAATACCGCCTGAGCTCTGCGAGTGCAGCATTTTTCCAAATGAAGCAGAAAGTGTTTGCGAATCGGGACATCTGTAGGGATATCAAGGTGCTTGTTTATAGAGCCATTGTCCTCCCAACCCTGCTCTATGCCTGCGAAATGTGGACCATCTACAGATGTCACACTCAACTCCTGGAACGATTCTGCCAGCGTTGCCTACAGAAAATCCTGCAAATCTCTTAGGAAAACAGGCGGGGAAATGTCAGCGTTCTGGAAGAAGCAAAGACCATTAGCATTGAAGCGATGCTCCTATGCCATCAACTCTGTTGGACTGGCCAAGTTGTCTGAATGCCTGATCACCGTTTCCCAAAGCAGTTACTCTACTCCCAACTCAAGAATGGAAAACGGAATGTTGGTGGACAGGAAATCCAAAACACCTGGAGGGCCAAATTTTGCCCATGGCTGATATAGATATAGATCTATTTTCCGCTTCCTAATACAACATAGGCACTCCACAATGAGGTTTGCTTGTTCCTTTCAAGCTGTAAATAATAGACCTATCCTGCTTGTTATTCCCAGACACAAGGGGTATGTTGTTTATTTCCTGAAATACACTGAAATAAGACAAGATTCCCCCCCTTCCTGGCAGGAAGCAGCCAGGCTTTGAAGCTGCAAGGCCATTCAGTGCTAATCAAGGTGGACAGTTGCAACATTGACATTTGCCTCAAACCGACAAGAATTCTTTCTTCCACCCTGGACATTCCCGTTATATAAAACCCACTTGCCTAGTTTCCAGCAGACCTCACAACCTCTGAGGATGCCTGCCATAGATGTGGGTGAAACGTCAGGAGAGAATGCTTCTGGAACATGGCCACACAGCCCAGAAAACTCACAATGAAGAATACATGGTAGGAAAGGGAGGGTAGAAAACATGACAGTGCATGCTCATGCTTTTCTATGGTGTAGTCACTGGAGCACTGCCTGGGGGGTGGGCATCTACACTGTAGAATTACCGCAGTTTGACACCATTTTAACCGCTGTGGCTCAATGCTGGGATCTGTAGCTTGGGGAGGCACCAGCATTCTTTGGCAGAGAAGACTAGAGACCTTGCAAAACTCCCACAATTCCATAGCAGTGAAAGTGGTATCGAACTGCATTAATTCTACAGTGTAGATGCACGCTCTGAATAACGGAAACTCGCTGAGAACAAAAGGGGAAAGCAGAAGCAAGCACCATGTTCGGTTCCCAAAAAATCCTGGAAATATCTAACTTGCCTGGCAAAAATTATATATAGTTTATCCCTCTTCGAAGAAAGTCCACATAGAAACACACCCGCCCTTCCCCTAAAAATATCTGGATTTCAAACTCACAACGAAGAATCCATCTCTCTCCCATTTGGCGCTTTCTCGCGTTGCCGTTCAAATTTTCCCGCGGGCGGCGCCACTAAACACCGCCCTAACACACTCACTACGCATGCGTCAGCTGACTGTTGTCCTTCGCCCGCCCTCAATGGCGAAAGAAAGCAACGTTAAAAAGTCCCCGCCCCTCTCCCGCATCCCCTGTTGCGCATGCGCGCTAGTGCTTGACTGGCTGCTAGTAGGGCAAAGCTCCACCCTGTAGTCAAAACAGGTTGGCATCTCCAGAAGTGTGCAAAATTCAGTCCAATCTCCTCCAGGGATCTATAGAACAAGAAATTGCAATGGTAAAACAAATAACTGCATTTAATTATGCATTTATTAAATGTTTTGAAATAGGTGTTAATCACTTCTTTCAGTGCAGGAAACAAAGGGTGCATCTACACTGTAGAATTAATGCAGTTTGACGCCCACTGGGGCTGCCGTGGCTGAATGCTGTGGAATCCTGGGAGTTTGACAAGCCTTTAGTTTTCACTGCAAAAAGTGATGCTGCCCCAGCAAAGAGTCCCTTGGCATTGAGCCATAGCAGTTAAAGAAGTGTCAAACAATTAATTCTACAATGTGAATTCACATTGTAGAATTATAATTCTACAATGTGGATTCACATTGTAGAATTAATTCTACCATTAATTAATATTGCATTTCTTCAGTTCTAATATGCACCTTTTCCCGCATATAAAAATGTGGTCCATCTTAGAATCGGGTGGTTTTTCATCTTCTCTATATACAGTATATAAAAAACTGAAAATATTTTTGCATATAAGGATGTATGTTTGATGGCTCCGGACCAAGCTTGGCACACATATCAAAATCAAAGATATCTTTAAGCATGTTTCTTATCAGTTTTTAAGTTTCCATTACAACTTTACTACATATCTGTACTACACACTTTATCCACTTATACAGTACATGTTTTATTTTTTATTGTTGTTATTATTATTGTTATACCTTCCCCCCCCCCCCCCCCGCCTTCCCCTTCACCAAGACCAACCAACTCATATTGTTTCACAAGTCCAAAATTTAATTTCCTCTGTTGCTGGCTTATACCCCTTTCCCTCATTAAAAATATACTCAATAAATTTTCCCCATATTTTCCAAAAATCTGTTTGTTTCGATATTCCCTTTTAAATTTTAATATTGCAAGTCAGCTTATGTTCCAAATTTCCCTGTACCATTCTTCTAATTGGATTTCTTTTTTTTTTCTTTCCAGTTTTTTTGCTATTAACAATTTTGCTGCAGTTATCAAATTAGAAACCAGTTCTTTCTCCTCTTGTGTGGGGATTGCATTGTCATGCATAAGTAATAATGCTGATTTAGGTGTATTCTCTATCTCTATTTGTATTATTGCTCTTATTTCTTTAAATATCATTTCCCAACATTTTTGTATAATTTTAAATGACCACCACATTTAAAACATGGGAAAAGTTTATTAAACTGCGAAAACTTTATTTTTGCGGGACATCCTGCAGCACATTTTGCTCTAATTTGTCAATAAGTATCTCATAGAGTCTCAACCGATTCATCATAGTTTGCGGCAGCCACAAAAAAAAAGTTTCTGGAGTAGAACAACTTGCTTCAAAGTAAGTACCGCACAATTAAATAGGAAATAACACTATGAAACCAGAAGCAGAACATTTTTCAATTTTTGTTACGTAATGTTATTATTGATTTGACATTGTATATTAAGCAGAGTTTTTTATATTTCAGTAGTTCTGCAACAAAAAAGAAAAAGCGACAAGAAAATCACAGCAGGTTGAATAATACCAAACATCAGCTCTGAAGCAATATGCCAGAAAACCCAAAGGTAGACACATGTAGGGCTTTTGTGATTTTTCTCAGGATCACAAGTACAAGTAATAACAAGCCCACCACCCATTGTCAGGTTTTTTAAAAAGGTGCCCTCCTTCAACAACGCCCCCGTTTTGACAGGTCTGCGTGTCACTTTGGAATAATCTATACCTTTTATATTAATCTCGCAGTCATTATCGTCGTCCTGTCAAATCGAGTTAAAGCAATCTCGGAAGGCGGCTTTCCATGCGGCGTTGCTGAGCGACGGCAAATGCAGTTTTGCCTCCATGCTGTCTTTTCATCAGGCAGGATCACAATTTCTTTCCGTTAAATGAGCCTTCTTACTAGCTGTCAAGGAGACTCAAATGCCTCGGGCAAACCATTGTAATTTATTATTATTATTATTATTCATTACTGTTATCAACAGTAATACGGGTAAAATATTCCCAGTGATACTATACAGCAGATAGCTGGAGAATGTCTTTTGATGGTATACCAGGCATGCCCCTTCGGGGATAGTTATTTTGACATGAGAATCAGTTTTATTTTACACACACTTGACTTGAGCTATGAGACCCTTTGAGAATTGTAAGTTATACCATAAGAAAGTTTATTTTATATCCCACCAGGAAAACCTTTTGAGTATGTTTCTTTATAATTCACATTAATTCCATTCATTTATTATACATTTTATATCCCACTTTGCTGGGATGGATATAGCAGCAAAAATATTTAGTTTCAGTATGACTAATTCACTGCTTACATGAACTTTTTTTTGACATGTATACCCAAGTATTGTTATTTAAAACCACATTCCCTGGCATTTGGGGTGCTTTTACACTTTATTTATTTATTTATCATGTTAGAAGCGAATTGAGGGTACATTTATAATGTATTCAAAACTGCAAAGTTTTAAAACTTGCCATTATACTAAATGTCATTTCACATTTAGTATAATGGAGTGCCTCTGGTGTCGCTGTGAGATGGTCCTCCATTGCACATGTGGCAGGGCTCAGGCTGCATTGAAGTAAATGGTCTGTGGTTTGCTCTTTTCCACACTCGCATGTCGTGAACTCCACTTTGTAGCCCCATTTCTGAAGATTGGCTCTGCACCTCGTGGTGTGTGAGCGCAGTCTGTTCAGCACCTTCCAAGTCGCCCAGTCTTCTGTGTGCCCACGAGTCTTTAATCCTGTATTAGCCATGGGTTGAGGGTCTGGGTTTTAGCCTGCCACTTTTGGACTCTTGCTTGCTGAGGTGTTCCTACGAGGATCTCTGTAGATCTTAGAAAGCAATTTCTTGATTTAAGGCATTATCTTGCTGGCTGATATCCAAACAGAGGATGGGTTGGAGATGTCGCTGCTCTGGTCCCTTCATTATAGGTCCCTTCATTATTCCTGACGGATGTCAGGTGGTACAATACCAGCTAAACCAGGGGTCCCCAAACTTTTTAAACGGGGCCAGTTCACGATCCTTCGGACCGTTGGAGGGCCGGACTATAGTTGGCCACCGAACAATAATTAATAATAATAATAATAATAATAATAATAATAATAATAAAGAGGGTTGGAAGGGACCCTTTGAGCCATTGAGTCCAACCCCCCTCTGCCTTTGTGCACCGAAAGCACAAGCAAAGCATCCCTGACAGATGGCCAACCAGCCTCAATGTTAATAATAATAATAATAATAATAATAATAATAATAATAATAATAATAATAATAATAATAAGGGTTGTAAGAGAAGACACCCCGTGGGTCATTTAGCCCAACCCCCTCATGCCCTTGTGCTGTGGGGGCCAGATAAATGGCTTTGATGGGCCGCATCCGGCCCCCGGGCCTTAGTTTGGGGACCCCTGAGCTAAACAGTATTAATTTCTCCAGTGGTGTGGGGCGTAGACATCAAGTGATAATACAGCATGTCTCATTAAGAGCCACAGCCACTGTTTAATGTGGTGAGATGTGTTTCACACTGGACATGCATATTCAGCAGCAGAGTAGCAAAGCAAAAGCGCCGATGTCTTTACTGTGTCTGGTTGTGGTCCCCAGGTTGTGCCAGTCAGCTTTAATAATTAATTATATTAATAATTATCAATAAAATAATAATATGCAAATTAATAAAACAATAATAAGTGGAAAGTGAGCATGCAAAAATACTATGGGACTTTCGAATCCAGACTGACAAAGTTTGGGAACACAACACACCAGACATCACAGTTGAGGAAAAGAAAAAGGTTTGGATTATTGATGTCGCCATACCAGGTGACAGTGGAATTGATGAAAAACAATAGGAAAAACTCAGTCGTTATCAGAACCTCAAGATCGAACTACAAAGGCTGTCATAAACCAGTACAGGTGGTCCTGGTGGTAATCGGCACACTGGGTTTCTCTGCCAAAGAGTTCTGGTGTGTCTTACCAAATTACAACTCCCACAATTCTATAGCATTGAGTCATAGCAGTTAAAATTGGGTCAAACTGCATTAATTCTACAGTATAATGCACCATTAGATGTTGATGCTATCCAGGAGAAAATCTTGAGGGAATTTGACAATACTCATGTAAATATATTATACTGAGCACTGGACAAGGGGCATCATGGATTTTCAAGAATTTATTTGAAATGATGGAACATTAAAAAATAATAGTACTAAGTAGAGAAAGCACAGTAGTCTTTTAAGAATATAATGTCCACCTGTCTAATGTGCCGTATTTACTTTCATCCCATTCAGGAAAATGGAGGAGAAACCACTTTAAAATATACTTGGATGTTCTATGTTGATCATAGATGTTAATTGATTCTATTCATTGCTGGTAGGAATGAGCAGGTTAGTGCTTACAAAATCCACGAGCAGTCATGTTTGGTTTCACATGTTTGCTTCTACAATTTTAAAAAATATACACTGGAAATCTGGAGAATGTGCCACATCCCTGTCTTCCTGAGCAACAGCTGATGAATAAAACATAATCCAAAAAACACTCAGTTGTCATCAAAGGTAGTTTTTTTATCGTGTCAGAAGTAACTTGAGAACATATTGCAAGTTTCTTCTGGTGTGAGAGAATTGGCTGTCTACAGAGACATTATCCAGGGGATGTCCGGATGTATTCCCATCCTACTGGGAGGCTTCTCTCATGTCCCTGCAAGCTAGAGCTGACAGACGGGAGCTCCCCGTCTTGCAGATTCAAACTGGCAACCTTCAGGTCAGCAGTCCAGCTGGCTCGTGGGTTTAAACCATTGCGCCACCATGGCTCTTTCATCAGAAGTAGTTAATATGCATAACTTTGAAGACACTGGTATGCTACCCATTGCATGCATGGAAATGTACACATACACTATATTCCAATTTTTCATTTTCCTAAAGGATTGCAATTTCTTGGAAAACTGTGGTGTCCACTCTTTATGGAGGTGATAATATTCCTCAACACAAACTTGTCCTTTTACCTATTTCATTTCTGCATGTCTAGCCTATTGTGAAGTGTTACAGACTGGAGATGCTTCTCTTTTCACATAATCTTTTAAGTCTGTTCCAATGCTGTTTGTCATTCCCCAACATTTTCACTGTAGTAATAATACACACTGATTTATTACAGGAGACATTTTTGTAAATGTCTCAGTAATGGTAATTACACACACATTTTTTGGTTGGCTTCATAATTTTTGTATTATATGAATTCACATTGATGAATCTCAACAGTTTTCATTTGGGGATGTTAATTTGCAGAATTATGCAATTTCGATGAGCATGTAAATCTAAATATGCCGCCACAGGGGTTCGCTGGTTACAGCTAGTAATCATGGCATCAGTTTATGAAAATTTTGTTCCATTTCCCTCCCACCATTCAACAATTTACAGATGGAAAATGTGATCCTGTGTAGGCTAGCTTAGAATCGCAAGGTCAAAGCTAATTTCTGTAGATTCTTGTGTAGGCAGTAGAGGTCACATGCATTTACACACATTTCCAAATTAGACAGCTTTACACCTTTTATCCCCGAATGAGACGTGAATGGAAAGAGAAGTCATTCATCAGGAACTGCAGCACCATCTAGTGCTATGTTGCATAAACATGATAGCATTGGGATTGTACACCTTGTGCCATTATAGCTTCTTCTTTTTAATTAATAAGGAAAAATACGTAACTGTAGTCCATACTTTGCATTTGCAATCAATAGTAAATACTTTTCATATTTCCCTTTCATGTTTACTCCCATGCTCCTTCGAAACCCATTTATCATTTTAGTGTCAAATGCTGCTTCAAAACCTAAACTCAAGTCCTCTCTGATAATACATCTGCTCAGAAGCAGAGCTCAGAAAGTTACTTTTAAAAAAAATGGTGTCCTGAAATAATTCCTAACAGAGCTGTGGTCCGTTACATGACCCTGATCACCATCCTGTTGTTATATATAGAATATTACATTAATTCTTCTTAAATAAACAGATTGAAACAACAGATTAAAACCTGTATAAAAGCACATGCCTCCCATAAAACTTCCAGACAGAGAAGACCTGTGTCCTCAGAAAATGTCATAGTTTTTTACATTCAATAAGGCCCTATTTTTGAAGTATCAAAAGCTTGGTGTGTTGCATTTTGAGACACTTATTGAGATTATTTATTAAGTGCCATAGTTCCTAAGATTTTTCTGGGCTACAGATACCTTTTGAGACTCAGATAAAAGTTATGGACCTTCTCAAAAAATGCACCAAAATAATCCCAAAGGGAAAAATACTTATATATATTTTTTGCATCTAGTTCTTTCTAAAGCTCATATTTGACACTCAAGGGTTTAAAGACAACAGACCAAGAACTGTGGAAACTAGTGGAAATTGTATTGTGTTGTTTGAATTTGCATTCTGAACACTACCAAAGTCAAGAGTTGCAGGAATATAGGAAATATGTGTAGACTGATGAAAGAAGATGGTGATAGCCAACCGGATAAAAGGATTATGTTGAAAAGTACTTTGACATATGTTTTAGTTGCCTCATTTGTCTTTGCTGGAATATTCTCATTACAATCTAGAAGACTGAAATATCCTCATCCTTAGCTGTCTCCTGGACTGTAAAGAGAATATTCTTACAATGAAACCAAGATCTGAAAAAATGTTGCTGCTTCAGCCAATCAATTAGGATGAGAAGTAACCAGCAATGCCTTCTCTCAAGAACTTGAACCTCTCTTCTCTCCATCATTTTTAGAAATTCTCTCCTGTAACACAATAGAGCACTCGGATAATGTGGTGTGCCAAATGCACTAATGACTGCTAATTAAGTTACAGACATATTTAGGGTCATCTCGGGATGGCGAAATAAAAGACAACAGCCCCAATGACTTCCATATGAATCATTTACTGAATAAATACATGCAATTGCAAAATTACATGAGCAAAAAAGGCAATCTAAACTGACCGCCCTTTATTTTCCTTTCACCAGTTGCTGCAGGCCTGATAAAACAAGGGTTTACAAGGAAAAGCTATCTCAAATCCTAAACCCTGGTTAACACATTGGCTTGGTGCTTGAATTACAGCAGGCCACTGCTCTTTTCTCCAGCAAAAACCGTTTCTACAGTATGTAACAGTAAATACATTGAACAAAGCTTGGGTTTAAACACATAAAATATTTTAAGCTTTCCTTTAAGGCACAGGATTTAGAAAACAACGGTACGGAAAGCTGGTATAATGACATTCAGTCTTTGATTTGCGAATAGCAGCTTCATGCTTCCTCCTCATTAGTTTTATGAGTCACCAGTAAATTGTGGACAGATTAGATTCATGCAAGCAAGTTCTGTTTGTCATATTTTTTCCCGATTTTGGTCCAGATTTTCATTAGAGGTCCATTTCTTCATTTAAGGGCCACCCAAGGGACTCTTCATACTGCAAATTACTTTTTTTGGTATCTAACACAGCAATTATCCCATTACGTTATTTCCTCATGCAGGAGTTCTAGAAATGAGGGTACACTGGGACTGAGTGGATTAAAAAAAGATTTTTATCAAAGAGGTCTGATTCTAGGAGAAGGACTGAAGTAGACTGGTGTCTATTGGAAAAACTGGATAACGTTCAGCAAATGAATAAGCATTTCTGACTCCCTTTTTGTCTAAAAGTACCAAAACCCTATGGGGAAGCAGTTCAATTTCTCAGCCAGAGTTCCAGTGCTTCACTCAACTATAAACTGCAGGGTGCAGCCAAGACAGTTAAAAAGGAACCATAGTACTTTGTATGCAAACGTTTTTGTGGACATCGTTCTAGTATTAACAGTTTTCTGGGCTGAGACTGTACTCTGAGGCACACAAATCTATCAACATGTCTACCTGGTTTAGTTGGCACGTTGCATCTGGCTAGTGGACTTCCAAGGTTTTAGACCAGTGCTTTCTCAACCTTTGGCTGTCCAGGTGTTTTAAGACCTCAGCTCCCAGAATACCCGACTATTGATGATGATGAATGGCACTTTTGGGAGTTGGCCCAAAACATCTGGAGAACTTAAGGCTGAGAGTCACCATCCTAAACCAGACATGGGCAAACTCCGTCCCTCCTGATGTTTTGGACCTCAACTTCCACAATTCCTAACAACTGGTAGGCTGTTAGGAATTGTGGGAGTTGAAGCCCAAAATACCTGGATGGGGGATCAAGTTTGCCCGTGCCTGTTCTAGATTCTCAATCCTGGAATCTTTCCATACTTGGAGAACATGAAAAAGCAAGTGCAAGATTTCATTTTCAGTTCATCCAACAGAATGTTTTATTGATTAAAACCCCCTCTAATTTCAACCATAGACCTCAAAGAGAAACCTACATGTTTTAAGTAGTCCCTCACATGTCCTATTTATGGAGACCTTCTTTGAAGGCTGTCTAGAATCATTTTGCAGTCCTAAGTCAAGCCATCACACAGTGCTCCCATTGACCGATGTCCCTTACAAGCAGATCTCAATATTGGACTTTTGACTGCCTGCAACAAGATTTCCCTACCAGTCATATTTTCTGCATATTTACTTGTCTTGTCTCCCATAAAGATTCAAAATCATAGCTGTTCATGTTACTTATGCTCCCTTGTAAGAGATCTCTAAAGGGATTCAATCACCGAATATTTTAATATTTTTTAAAGAAAAGTGGGGAACCACATTAATCCAAGCTATAGTTATTTATGATGACCTTTCTGTCACTGAGCTCCTCTATATATAGCCAAATATCCAGACGTTTGCCTAATAAAACTCATGCAAAATTAAACAAGAACGCCAGTATGTTACATATGGACGTAGCATGTCAAAGCCCAGGCTGACAAATGAACACTATTTTATTTTCTAAATCTTAGTATGAATAATCTTTCCCATATATACATATACACACACACACATATATAGGAGAATGAATGAGGCAGGCACTTTGGGATTATTAATAGTGTACTTAAAGAGCACAATGGGAACGTCTTCGGTGCAAGCTCAAATTAATGGTGCTTATGTAGGAGAGGTTCTTGCAAGATTATACCAACTGTCTACACTCAGTGGTATAGACTTTAATTATAAAGCTAATATCCATAAGTGTATTCATCTTTACAAGCTGTCGATAAACTCACCTGGAAAAACTTTAAAAAAATAAATTCCTTGATTTTGAAAGCAACAGTGAATACAAGGAATAAACGTTTATGCTCAAATAATCTTCAAGATCCTCCCTCCCAAAATAAACAACCCCTACTTTTGTCTTACTTGGGCCTATAAAAACCCAATGAAAAAGCTATACTGATTGCAACTCATACTTGATTTAAAACGGTTCTTGTACTATCTTTACTGCATTATCATCATTTAAAAGTAACACATTCAAAACCAGAGCTGGTTTGGTGGAACCTGTAAAGCAGCCATGGGCAAAATTCGGCCCTCCCTCTGGGTGTTTTGGACTTCAACTCCCACAATTCCTAACAGCCTACTGGCTGTGAGGAATTGTGGGAGTTAAGATCCAAAACACCTGGAGGGAGGGCTGAAGATTGCCCATGTCTGCTGTAGATAAATCCCTTTCATGTCCAAAGAAATGCTCCTTACTGGGATGTATGAATTATTAGACTCTAGTGTTGGTCCTTGCAGAAGAACATAGTGGCTTTTAAATGGAATGTGACTATTACATGACTACTGGGTGGGGGGTGACGCCCAAAAAGAGAGAGATCTCCCCCAAAATCTGTGAAGAGAAGCACTAAAGCAACCAGGCAAAGAGTCACTCAGACATGGATGGAGTCTTCTGTAACACAAGTTTCAGTTTAACTGCAGGCAAACCAGAATTTTTATGATGACAACAGTAATTATGCTCTGAAGACCCAGTTAATAAAGCGCGTCATATCAATATCGATCAATATGATGCCACCACAAATGCTAGATTCATTAGGAGGGTTATTAAACTCTTAATCTTAATCACACTGTTGCATAGACAATTTTCTTGGTAGTAAGGATGGGGGAAATCAATGACTGCAAAGTGCATTAAATTACCAAAGCCTTCCATTTTCACATTATAGAGACCCCAAATGAACATACTGTGATTTTAGGACCTTGATAGACTTTTTTTAATACAGTATTTATATATATATATATATATTCTTTATAATATTTGAATCTGTGAATTATATGCATTATCTGAATCAAATTTCAATAATACATTTTCATATAAATATCAAAAAAGTTAATATTTTGTACTCTCCCTTTTTGTAACCCTTTCAGGCCGGAAATATATGGGCTAACTGGCGTGTTGATTTCTCCAGACTTTTAATCTCTTATTAGTAAAAATTAAGACCATTCTGCTGCCATGACCCTTCCCAGAACATGGCCTTCAGATTTTACAGCATGTGTTTAGAGCCGTGATTCCCAAACTTTGCTCTTTTTGAGGTTTTGGACTTCCTGTCCCAGAATACCTGACTCTTGGCCATATTGACTGAGGCTTCTGGGAACTAAAGTCCAAAAGCTCTGGGAGAACCCAAATTTTGGGATCACTCATTTAGAAGAAAATATCCCTTTGCTATGACGTTTTCTTCTCCCCTCTAACCACTAAAGAAAATTCATTTTAAAAAATAGCATCTATTTACATAGCAAACACCTTGGTGTGAAGCCAAACAAGATAGGAAAAACAGGTAAACATCTTCTCACTTTTCTCAAGGGTATAAATCCCGCCCGCCCCAAATGTTCCATTGTTACTCTACAAACCCTATTGCACATTAAAACAGTTGTAACAAATAAAGACAAGAAGGTTTACAGTTAAACTGACTTAAGCCTAAATAAAATGTCCAGGTGTTATAAAACTGTTGGGGAGCAGTAGTGGGCCTAATAACTAAGAGTTATAAAAAATAATATTGGTACATTTCTGTGAAACAATGCTGATAAAATATATAAAGGTTGGCAAAAGTATGGGAACAGGAGCTTCTGGAATCAACTTCCTATGGCGACACATGAGGCCTCGTTCCATCTTCTGTCAAGTCATACCTACAAGATAAAACAAAAGGGATGGAAAGTGAACCACATTATCAAAAATAACTAAGAAAGAAAGCGAATCACAATGGCCATATTTACTAGAGTCGGATCCAAATCCTGTTTCATCTTTTTCTTTTGTGGTTTTGTACCGTTCCATCCATTTGGATTGCACGGAACGGCACAACAGGAACAAAAAAAACAGTGAAACGAAAGGCAGAGGGGAACGGTAGCCATTTGGTTGGTTGATTTTTGGCACTTGACTGTAGGCCCAGCTTGCAGGGCCTGGCGCTTTGTCGCCCAAGGCCCCCAAAAAGTTGTTTTTTTTTCGGACCTTGGATGGAAAAGCCCATTCATATGAGCACCTGTTTCTGTAAGCAGCAGACGGAAACGGGGCCATATGAATGGAACAAACAGAAATGGTAAGTAATTTTATACAAAAGCACAAGTCTAATACTTACCACTGGGTAAAATTTTTGGAAAGTTCTTCGGATGCCAGTGGTATCAATACCTGTGTGAGATAAAAAGAAGGTAAATAAGATTTAAAAAACACAAGGACATTATGGGAACATTGGTTTTAAATCATAAACAACTTAAGGGTGCATAAATAGAAGAGAACTCTGCCGGGGTTCCTTTTCAAGCTTTGATTTGAAAGAGACCCTCCCATCATCTGCCATTCCACCTGCCGCTGAGTGGGAGGGAGTCAGCCTACCAACCAGGCACTCTCCAGCAGCTGCTAAGAGACCCTCCCGCCATCTTTAACTTCTCCGGGCCAGCCTTTTCCATCAGTTGCCCGATTTACTAGCGTTCTACTGAAGGTCTGATTCCATTGCGGTGCCTATGGTTTCACGCAGACCCGAGCATTAGCGAGAGCAACAAATGTTTCAACCCAATTGGTGGCTTCCCTGAGCTGCACTTCACTTGGCATTCCCTCCCACTGCCCAGCATCGACCTGGAGAGGTTGGTGCAGCACAGCCACTCTACCATCACTGCCATTTCCCATTACCGTGACTTTGCTGCTAGCCAGCCAGCCACAAACTGAAGTTAATTCAAGTCAATGATACCTTATAAGGCAACAGTGCTGGGGAATTTTACCAACCAGCCCCCCTTTGACCATCAACTTAGTACTGAAACTGAACTTGGCTTGGATTGGGGCCACTGGCCTCTGCCGACACTCAACTTTCAACTCTGTTCCTCCTGGGTTTTAGTGGGGACTTTTGTTTTTGTTTTGTTTTCAGATTTTATTGTGGAGACTTCCCTTAATTTTCTCGCTTGCTCATGTTTATCACTGATGACTGCGTTTAGTGAAATATACTATTTAATTGATGAGTCTCCACAATAATTGTATTTGGTTTTAAATGTTTTTAATGCTTAATATTTATTTATATCTTATTTCTGGACATTATTATGCTTTGTGTGATTTTTGTCTTGTATTTTATGTTAAATGGGTTTTGATTTGTATTGTATTATATTAATACACTGTCTATTTGCAAAGTGGCCAAATGTAAGCCCTTCGGGGTGAAAAGAATAGGGTAGAAATATAGCAAACAAACAAACAAACAAACAAACAAATAAATAAATAAATAAATAAATAAATGTCTTCAATTTCATTGCCATTAATTCAGATTTTGTTATAGTATACAACTAGTCATATATCAATGATGGTTGGGGAATTGTGTACACACACACACACACACACACACTGCAACATGAAAGTGTGGAACCTTTGGACCTAGAATCTAACATGGCTGTCCTACTCCCAGACCATATATGACACATATGCAAATCTTCCTTCCATTTCTTGGCAAATTTATATTATTCCATATAAATAAGGAGATCTCATGATTCCTTCCGAGACTGTACCTAAATCTCACCTGAGAAGTCTGAAGCAAAACATTGAAAATGAAGTGACAGAAAGGTTAAGAGTATTTATGTTTTAAAAATACTGTAGTTAATTATGTAATATATTAGGAGGCATCTGCTGACACCTCAGCACTGCATGATTTTTTTCTCAATTCAAAGTCAGGTAAATTGGTAAATGAGGTGCTATTAAAAGACACATAATTTAAAGGGACACAACTTTTGTTTCAGTTCAGAGTTAATTTGATGATACCTTTGCAGCTACATCATGAAGTGACAGCGTAATTAAGCTCACATCACAGCTTGTAGGCACAGGCCTGGATTACAACTGTGGCATGTTTTGCAATGTTTTTAACTTACCTTACCCAGGAGCCCTTTGTCTTTGGACAGAAAACCACCACTATTTTTCACTGCTACATCTAGTGTTCTCTTCTGAAGGTCAGCTAATGAAACACTGTAATCAAAGCTGAAAAGGGAGAAAGATTTCAGAGAGTGTAAGGAATGGCTTTGGAAATCTGCATTTTTGGGCTTGTGAACATGAATGCTGGCTCTGTGAGAGCTTACATTGAAAAAAATTTGATGGACAAAACTGCATTTTACTTCTTGATGAGTACTTCTCCCCGATTTTGTCCTCCATTCTTGTCTAACTTCATTTTAGAACTATCACAAAAATATCCTGGAAATTTTACTTTTTCATTCTCCCTGAAGAATTTTTTAAAAATCAAACTTACACATGCTCACAACACCCCTAATCTAATCAAAAACCTGTGTTATTAACACCTCTGAAGATGCCAGCCACAGATGCAGGTGAAACATCAGGAGATAATTCTGCTGGAACGTGGCCATACAGCCTGAAAAACTCACAGCTACCCAACTTAGGCATGTTGTAAGCTAAAAACTCATTAATTGTATCTGCACTGATACAATCAGAAATCACTGAAATCCTAGCAACATTTCTGACAGCACTTCTTCTAAAGTTTATCAAAACAAAAGGCTGTTAGTTGCTGATGTAAAACAAAATACAGACAGTCCCCAAGTTACAAAAAAGACAGGTTCTGGAGGTTTGTTCTTAAGTTGAAATTGTATGTAAATTGGAACAGATACATTTTTAAGTGTAATTCCAGCCAATAACACATATTTTAGCTTTGGATAGCATAAGGTAAAGGTAAAGGTTTCCCCTGATGTTAAGTCCAGTCATTTCTGACTCTGGGGGTTGGTGCTCATCTCCATTTCTAAGCCTAAGAGTCGGTGTTGTCCGTAGACACCTCCAAGGTCATGTGGCCGGCATGACAGCATGGAGCGCCGTTACCTTCCCGCCGGAGTGGCACCTATTGATCTACTCACACTGGCATTTTTTCGAACTGCTAGGTTGGCAGGAACTGGAGCTAAC
This sequence comes from Anolis carolinensis, assembly GCF_035594765.1. Taxonomy (NCBI): domain Eukaryota; kingdom Metazoa; phylum Chordata; class Lepidosauria; order Squamata; family Anolidae; genus Anolis; species Anolis carolinensis. The sequence continues at coordinate 107,556,347 of NC_085846.1, read as the reverse complement.
AGCGGCCGCTCACGCCGCTTCCGGGGTTTGAACCTGGGACATTTTGGTTTGCAAGTTCAGCAGCTCAGTGCTTTAACACACTTCGCCACCTGGACTTTAGGGAAGCATAGGGAAGAGTTAACATTACTGTGGTATTTGTTTTGCTGTCTGTGCCCCAGTTGAGAAGATTTCACCTCACTTTCTGTCCCTGTGACAATTGGATTTTGAAAAATTTGGCTTGTTGTGGAAATAAGGATTGGGGATAAAACTTCAGTTGAGACAACTTTTCCCCCTCTTCCTGGAGTGAATTTCCCTTCTGAGGAATAGATTTCTCTCACTTCCTGTTCTCTCAGCCCTGATCTTAACTATGAGTTGTTAGGAAGTAAGATGTTTGTAACTCAGGAACAACCTGTATAGACAAGGCTTGTGAAATTAAGTCTAAAAAGTTTTGTTTTATTTCAGTACATGCAAAAACAAACAACAACATACGCCTGATCAAAAACTGGATTTAAATTCTTCTTTGAAACACTGGTTTTTCTTCTTCCTGATCTTTTCTTATCAGGCAATAAATACATTCGGACATAAGGGTCAGATCCCTCTTCTGAAAAGGCGATTAGATTTCTGTGGCAAAAGAAAACAAAATAACCAGATCAGAACAAAGTACAAAATAAGAAGCAGCAGAGGCCATTGTTCATGTTAGGCTGGTTGTCCGCTGAGTGTATTATTGCCTAAGTTGTCATCTCCCCGTTGTATGCCTATATGCACTCAATCACCTGCCTCCCAGACAGAGGATTCTGGGTGGCTGTAATCTAACCAAGCTCGTTTTCAAGTTCAAACAATATAAGGGGGAGTGGACCTCTGGATTGATTTATCCACAAATCAGTGTAATTATTGTATTTTAACTCTTATGAAAAAAAGGAACCATCTCATTCTCTGAGTAAGTCGCATAAGGCAAGAGCCTAGTCCATACTGGGAAAACCTAAAAGAAGCACTGGACCCCATTTTAACTATGTTTTAATATGTGATTTTATAGATGTATTTAACTATGTTGTGCCCTGCCTTAAGCTGTAAGGAGGGATAATAAGTTAAAAATATTATTATTATTACTATTAATATCATTATTTTATTATTTTCTCTGCCACAGCACCACTTCCGGTCTTGATTGCCCTGTCAGGAAAATAGTGGCAGTGCTGACGCTTCCCCCTCTTTATGAGGCTACCCTCAACTTACTAATAGGTCATATCAAAACTCATCAAAACTCTTACTTTTGGTTCCAAAATCAGTCATCAGCTTATACATGAAATTGATCTAAACACATATATATACAGTCCTCAAATGCAAATTATTAGGAAACAGACTGGCAACACTATTTAGAGAAATCATAGGAATAGATCCAAGTATAATGTGAAGATAATATTTTAGTGCTCCATATTTCTTTCCCCAAGTGTCTCATTAAATTGGAATAATGTGCCCACTGCAAAAGACACACCTATATAGATGTAAAATTGAGCCCTGTATGTTAGGAGTGATAAAAGAAGCCTTTTCTCTTTTCTTTTGCCCATAATATCCAAATCTCAGTACAGGAGTGTAATTTTCTTGTTTGAGTTGCAGTTGCATGAACTGCTTGTAGGGGAAGCTCAACGAATACTGTCTTTGCTTTCATGAAATACTGTCCCAAGTCCTGACATACTAATTTAACTCTGCTAGCTAGGGCTGCTGCTAATTACATTCCAAAAATATAGGAATCTTGGGAGGACTCCAAGATTCTCACCCCGTTCTACTCATTAAATATAATAATCTAATCATAATATATGAATGGATCAATAATTAGAAGGAAAACACAGCGCTGCAAAATATATTTCTTAGAATAACCACTTTATGATTTGGTGGAACTGCAATATCCAGGATTCAAGTATACTGAAGGGCTGAGACAGGGTCAGTCCACTTGGCTCAGCAAGTGCATTCCTAGCCCTATTATCTGTGATCCTGCAATTCATGATGCACCATAAGTGCAAACTATATGGTCTCTCAAAGAAACATGGCTCTTTCCATAACAAGTGATATTACACTCAGCTAAGGTTGTTCTTCTGGTGAAAGGTCTCATATCACCATAATCATATACAATCATTTAATAGACTCTATAAAGGAGCTGCTATGCTCTATCATATACATTAAAATAAGGCTAATGATCCTGGAAAAAAATCTCGGGTTGATTCCATTCAAGATGACTTAGAGTTGCATGAGCAAGCAGAGCAGAACTTCTACAAATTTCTGAGTAACCTAAATTAATGAATAAATAAGTATTTGTATGTAACATCACAGGAATGAACAATATTGAACTCACCTACATGTGTGAACCACCACCATAAGTTTGTTTCTTTGTGAGCTGTGACGAATTGTTAGCTGAATCTGCCCCAATGGAGACTGTCCTAACGTCGTGCCACTGTGAAAATCGTAATGCTACAAGTCAGTATTTAGTTGCTATACCAAAACAAGCACTTCTTTCCTTCTTATATACATACAGTAGTATGTATTCCATATCAAAATGCAAGTGTGTCAGTTTTTCTTAAACCATGTCATTATTCAGATTTATCTTCAATAACAGCAAAAATAATATTCAAGGTGCCTTCTGCAGCAGGAAGACTAGTATAAATATAAATAAAATAAATAAAATTTGCCTGGTGAGCAGTTTGAAGATGTCCAGGAATAGCACAAATTGCTCTTCAACTCTAAACAATAAAGCTCTTAATTATATAAATACATCTACATTTCAATGAGAAAACTATAACTTCTGTTCCACTCACTAGATCACATTATGTTTCAAGTTCTGAAAAACACAATACTGCAAAGTTGACAGATAGGGTATCCCCCCTGTTAGTTTCACAAAAGGAGATTTATCAAATGTCTTAAGACTTGGGCTGAAAAGTTCCATTGGATAAATGAAAGTGTTAGAAGAGGATCACTTTTAGGTGAGTAAATTCTAAAGCACAATTACAAAGGGCAGCCACAGTTATCAGAATGCCATATGAACAGAAAATGAACTGGAAGGCTTTTCTTGCCAATTCTAAATATAGGGGTAAGTGAAGTCCTGAGCCGGGTTTGAGCTTTTGCTTCTAGCCAGCAATGCGAGAGTGCAAAATCCAGCTGCTCTGATAAAACTGCTGTTTGCATGCCCGCTTTTGCTTCAACAGAGCACCCCATGGTTTTCTTTGTTTTATTTATACTCCACCTTTCTCCTACTATGGGACTCTGAGCAACATAATGACACAAGGGACATACTCTTGACTTTATACCTTGATGGCTATGAAGTCAAGGGTATGGCACTGCAGAACTTTGATTCATTCAACAGCTGTTCTGAGTCCTACCAATCCTAGGATTTTATACTAACGGTAAAAAATTAAAAAAATGTTACTGTACTTTTCAAGTTGTCTCAACCGTTGCCGCAGCTCCTGTGTGGCAATGGGAAGGGATATGTCCGAAGCTATACTCGGTGTTGGCTCTTTGACTGAAAGATGGCTAGGAGAATAGCTCAAGTTGGAGGCCAGGAGGCTGGAGGAACTCCTGCTGAGATCTGTTGGCCACTGAGGACTAGGATTAGAGGGAGGGCCTTTTTCAACCGCCTCAGTCTTTTTGTCAGTGTCTGCTGCTGCAGGAGCAGGGGGCTTGTTCAAGCTGGCTGCTGGGGAAACAGGGACCTGAGGTTTGAAGGAACCTTTTCTTGCATCTTTGGAAACAGAGGGCCTTTTCACTTGGGCGGTGTGTTGGTGGTCTGGAGGCCTCTCCTGCTTTTCAAGAGAAAGGATCTGGCAAGGATAAAACAAGGAAAATTATATCAATGCTTTTCTACAGTACAGCTAAACAGTGGCACAGTGCATGTATCAGATTGGAAAATGATTTATATACTTTCAGATTCCAAGGCAACTCTTATCGGGTTTAGACATGGCAATCCTGCTATCTCTGCAAGTCAATGATACCTTCCCAATTGTATTCATTATAATTTTGAAGGCCTTTTCTTATTGTTTATACCTCCACACATCAAGTAAGTGCTAGTTTGTCACTGCCAGTATGGTAAATCTAATCCCTGTCTCTCCTGGAAAAAAACTCAGAAATAAGTGGGCTCTCATCCACCACAGCCTGGAAAATGGAACCATATATGATGGCCGACATTTTGCAACTATATATTAATCAAGAAAGCTTTTTATACTATACCCTGAGTGCAATCTTCATGTTTACAGTGCTGTTTGGACCAGAATTGCTAAGATGAAATCTCTGGTGCATAGTTAGATCTTCACTGGCAAGGAGTTGGTTGAGGGGAAGCTTAAAATTTCCTAGTGAGCACTGATGTTGTTCATCTTTGACCTGGAAGGAAGATTTTTTTTTATTTCAATGGATCATTCTTACAATATTTTAGGAATCCCAGTATCAATGCATTAGATGCAGAAATATAGTTCATAAATAATTGAAGGTAATAATTACAGACAACTGGTTCAAAAAGCAGGAGGGTAAAGACATTAGAAGAACAAAAAGAAAGAAACATCTTACCTCAACTTCTAGCTCTTGCCGTCTAGGATTGTGAACAAAGAAAGTAAAGTTTTCTTCCCAGACTGGTTCATTGGTCTTGTAGCGTATCTATTTGGAGATATGGAGAGGTTTTTTTGCTCAAATTGATAACTAAAAGTAGGTTCAGCTTACCTAACCTCAGCACAAAGATGATGGGTGAATTTCTTTGCCTTAATACATCAGGAGTTGTAGGAATCACCACCCCACTAAGAGAACTCAATAGGACAGACTGCAACTATATTTCTTATTTTTGTACCTAAACTTGAGTGGAGAAAATATATATAAATGCTATTTTTACAACTAAACAAAATAAATTTAAGCAGTTGACACTCACCTTACTTTCCTGTGCCTTATGTCCAACAGTGAGTAGGACAAGGGGATTAGGGTTGCTGTTTATTTTCTTTCCTGACTGAAGAGGAGAAAATGAAATTCTTTTAATATACTGGGTTTTTTCTTTCTTTCATCAATTGCTTTTCAGATCTGCACTCCACCTCTTACACTTCTGAACCTTTATAGGGACTGTATATTCTTTATGGGGATGTGCAGTGGTAATACACACCTACTTTGAAATAATTGCCATTTAAGTTTCAGATCTCTTTGCATTCTCTTTTTACATTCTCTTAGAATGAAATTGTTTTATGAAGTTTAACTTTTCATTCTTTAATAAGCATTTAAACCTCAAAGCCAATGAAGCAACATTACAGCAAATAAATAAATGTTGCCATTTGCATGCAAATGGGGTTTATGAAGAAAGCACAAGCTTAGAAAGCTATTCTGATATATGTATAATGGAAAGCTAAACGTATGTATATGTATGTATGATGGATAAATTGTATATCATAATCATAAAACAATTTGCAAGAGGGCAGAAAATATGATTTCATGTAGGATTATCCAACTCTTATTACAAACCAAACATGTGCCATGTCTGAACCTTGCTCACCAGCTGTATAGCATTAGGTCAAACTGCAAAAGTAAACAGTGATTTACAATCATTACAAGAAACTGAAGCATTCCTTCATCTTGAATGTCTGTTAATATGATTTGCATGTCACTCACAGCAATTATTTTGTTAGGAAAAAAGAGTTATGGTAGTTAATATGAAATATCTATTAATTGTTAAAACACATTTTAAGAATATTAATAATTAATATGTATTAGGACTCCAGAAAAAATGTATTGTGATTAAATAGACGTTCAACATTATTAGAGCAAATTAGAAGGCCACAAACATATAATTTCAAATCAATTGTTTGAGTTTTTAAGGAAAAAATAATCTGAATTTTATTTTCAATCCTATGCAATCTTTTGTTAATCTTCTGAGTTTTTATGATCAAATGAAAGTTAAAATTTTAGACTGGACAAATTCATACAATATTCAACCCCAATGGCATATTCCATTGACAACTCCCTGTAAATGTTGGTCAGTGTTTTTAATAACCAATATGTAAGACAAATCTAAATCTCTCACTTTATTCTCAGAGTAATATGGAGGCATGCCATTTTTCTACCTGGTTCCCAGTCAAGAGAATCAAGTGGGTTTGGTGCAAATTTAAAGCAGGTTCTCCACTCCAACGCACAGCCTGCATGCTGTGTCTACACAAAGCACAATCTGGTGCCATTCTTTGCTCTCAAAATCTTTATGAATTCTTTAACTCTGGCAAAAGAGTAGACTTTGTGACTAGTTGTCACAGTTGAATTTATGGCGACCTCTGAAATCTTTCTAAGTACAAATCTGCAAACATGACCATGAAAGTAATATGTGGAGACTAAGATATTGACAGTATTTTGCAATATTTCAATGTATACAATGCAACAGTGATGTGTTTTTCAAATCCATCTCATACGTAAACTGAACATCACTGTCTTTACTTTCTGGTAACACCATGTTCTTTGGCAGAAATGCAAACCGAAGGTTTGTTTGGTAGGGGCAACCATGTGTCTCCATCTAATGGTGTGACTTTACATGGAAAGCTGTATTACTTTTACCTTTAGAGCTTTCTGAACAGCAGGCTTCTTCAAGGCGTCTGGATTATAATCTAATGGATTATTCTTTCAAATCAGAAGAAAATGAACATACAAAGGGTTAATAAGTCATGCAATGAAGCAGTTCCACTTGGTTAATTAAGGACAGGACAACAGCAGACCAGACAAACATTCTCAGAACTAACAAAAAACAACAAAAAAGTTATTTCAAAATAATCTGACACAGTTTTTTGTTCTCATTCCATCTTTAATTCCAGTATAATTTCAAACACCTTTTTGCTGTTGTGTTAAGATTTTCCTCTTTAAGCATTTCTTCACAGCAAATCTATTCCACCGGCAAAACACATAAATGTCTTGTGTGATTTGAAGGTATCAGTGGATTCAAAATAACAGTAGCCATCCATCTGACTATTCCCATTAACACTTCTACTTTTTTTCAATAAAAAAGTAATTGCCCTGAAAGTGACCTGGACAAGCTACTAAACATCAAGGCAAAATTGCATTGATATCGGCTAGTGGCAAAGGACATTGTTTCAGGAATTAGGTCCTTTAAGAAAACGAAAGCGAGTGTTCACTGTGCCATTGTACTCCGTGAGTTTTCAAACAGAACATGCTTCAACAGCTAAATTCTGTTTTAAAAATCATTCGAGAACAGAATATAGAAAGCTCTGCACTCATGCCATAACCCAAAACAGGAAGAGCAAGTTTAATGACTTTATCATCTAAAAGATTTATTCAAAAATTTAACCGCATTTTCCAAGAAAAATTGAAGATTTCGTTGTCAATTACATCTGACTCTGCACCGTTTTAAGGTGTAGCATGAATTTGGGTGAAAAGGTAAGTCATGCAGAAAACTGATGAGAATTTCTACAGATGTAAGGTGTATTTGTCTGTTTGTGCATCTTTGTATGCCTTTAAATTACCTGTTGATGTATAGTGACTCCAGGGATTTCAGAGAGTTTTCCTAGGTGAATTTGCCAGTTCCTTCCTCTGAAATATTTCTTGATCTTTACTTAGATCAGTGGTTCTCAACCTGGGTTCCCCAGATGTTTTTGGCCTTCAATTCCCAGAAATCCAACAGCTGATAAACTGGCTGGGATTTCTGGAGGTTGTAGGCCAAAAACATCTGGGGAACCCAGGTTGAGAACCACTGGCTTAGATGGATAAAAAAAAATATTAAAAATGGATGTGGGGCCCCTCTCTGTAACTATAGCATCTTAAAACCGGATGTATATTCTTCATGGCCATTAGGAAAACAGAAGTCATATTTAAGAATGTAACACTGCTCTAGAAAGAATTGGCTCCAAATTTCTAGTTAATTTAAGAAACTCTTGTGTTCTTTTTCTAAGGGGAATTTCCTCCCAAATCACCTCTAAAACTGCAGGAGAATTTATTCAACTGGTGTCCAGGCTACACCGATGTCTTAAGAATAAAGTGCAATACACCTGAGAGCCTTTGAAACAAAAAGATTGTATATAAAGCTTTATTAATAATCTTGTAAGTAGGTTTGCACTGTACTTATGCCTGCCAAGAATGGAGATAAATCTTTTTTCCCCCCCTACATTGTTTCTGGAAACAAACTTTTCTATTCTTGCTGCTTTATTTGCAGAAGGGCAAGTGCCATGAACGTGTGCTAAAGAGCACAATTGTGATGAAATTTTACTACAGTCTATTTTTTTAAATCTTCCCAACTCAGAATGAGTACTACAACTGCTTTAGATCAAGACAAGGCACCAATATCATACTAAAAGTAACAGACAGCAAAGGGGATTGCAATACGCATGCTGCTTTCAAGTAAATAAACATAAAATCTGATAAGGAGTCTTTAAATTAAAATAAATCATAGGGATAAAACACTTCTAAAGGAAAAACAAAATATAATATCCACTTTAATTTGGGTCAAGTTGCTCATAAAATGATTTCAGAATCTTCATTTCTGACATATAAAACAGCCACATCAATGCAATGGAAGGAGTGATTGGGGATAAGGAACAAGACATGGGATTACAAGGAATCACACCTAGATTTTATCTCAAACAAAAACATCTATAGGTTTGTATGTTCTTTCAGGATGCAGAGATTAGGAGTACATACTAGTAATTCCTAATTCATTATTCTGTGATCAACTAAGATTTTAATTTTGCTAAAGCTGTGAGAAAAAATAATTTATGATGAAATAAAAAAGACAGTGACCTCACACAAATAGGTGTTTTTGCATATCATGGTTGGGAAGAAAATCAAGGTTTGGCCATATTTTGTTTATAAATAAGCTAGACTTGCTTGCCTATATTCAAAATGGCAATATCTGAAAATAGGAATCAAAACCAAGAGCCAATAAATGCACACAATTCTCCAGAATACAGAAATTAATGTCTATATACACTCTTGGTGTTGTGACCATAAAAGAATACCAGTAAGCCAGTCTTGCTGCTGACTAGATTTTATTAGCATTTCAAATTATGATAGCCAGTTGAAAACAGACCTGGATAGAAAGCAGGGACATTCCCTATTATGTTAGGAAAGCTCATCAGCTTCAAAAACTTTCTGTGGCCCCCAAAATGGAAGTCACTATTTCTCAACTGGTGGAAACATTTATATTTGAGGTCACTTCTTAATAGCAAAAGGTCATTGAGAAAATTGCATGTTTTCACATAATAGTTTTTGAAAACTTTTGTTGTGCAACTTGAGCCAAATGAAGGTGATTCCAAACTTCAGATAAACCACACAAAATACTTGAACGTAAGTTTCACCATAATTACAAAAGAGTTTGACTTTTACAGTTCATGGCAATTTCATTCTCTACAAGCAGATTTCAGATTTGTTTTTAGTGAATCACACAAATCAGTGGACAAACATGCCAGTCTTTGGAAGGCTAATTTGATATTCGCACACTTACCTATTAACCTATGCTGAAAATATAATTTAAAAATCCAGTAAAAAGTATAACAATGCACACTTTTAAAACCATGCACAGAAACCATAAATGCATGCTTCATCATTCCGCTATTAAAACTAAGTGAGTTTAGTAGCACCAAACCACTCTGGCGGGTTTTAAAAAATGGGAAATACAATACACATGTAACACACAAGAACTCACAAATAGTGCTCTATAGAGTGAGGTAGTATTTTCACAAAAGACTAGTCCCGAAGCTCTCCTCTCTTTTAAGTATCCACACCCAAAGTTTCCCTCGTAGATACTCTTTGGGAAAATGGAGATGGAAGGAGAAAGCAGAAAGTGATGGGATTTGGGCAGCAAGAATCTACAAGCAGTTTTATCATTAGCACAGGTGAGGAAAACAGTCAAAGGAGTCTGAAATTACTGACCATCACAAACACACACAAAAATAGTAAACATGTTAGCACTGATTTATTTGTTCTCATTGGCACTTCACGACAGTTTGTCTCCTCCTGTTCTTTGTATATTTCAGTCACAAGTCCATTTAAACAACAAAATCATTTTACCTTTCAGTGATATTATTGCACTGTTAATATATTTTGTATCACATATTAGTAAAGTAACTTGGGCACCACCCAGTTGCTATTTTAAATATTTAAAATTATTAAGATTAGCTGTATCTGTAGACATTATTAAGTAAACTGAAGTTCAATTGATCCAGGGACTATCTGGGTAGGATAAAGGTGGGGGGGAGAATAACTTGTCTTGCAAGAAAACTCCATAGTTGTTTTTCTCTTAATGCCTTAAACTGTGCATCTCCAGACGTTTCTGACTTCAGCTCCCATAATTCCTAACAGCTGCTAAACTGGCTGGGATTTCTGGGAACTGAAGGCAGAAACATCTGGAGGACACATGTAATCGCATGTTCAAGCACAAAAGAATTGAATAATAACTTGCTACATGGCTCCTTGGGGATCAGATTCACAGCAGTCCTGTTACAGTGATTTACAGTTATGAAATAATCTAGACCTATGAGAAGAAATGACCACAAAACAACATCCAACTCAAACCACTTAATGCAGGTCTTTACATATTTACAAGTATGTGTGATACTGAGAAATAGAGGGGATTTTTTCCCACCAATTCACTACTTCTGTTTGGTTCCACCACATCTCACATGAACCAGGCAAGAGTTGCATCAATATGAAAAAATAGGTTTTTTGTAAGCAACCTCGAGTCCTAGTTTTGGAGAATAGATGTAGTATAGATAGTGGAAACAATATCATCATTGTAACCACCAGCAACAGCACAACTCACACTTTTTTCAATTTTTCCCTGTAGTAAATGGGGCTACAGCCTGGCTGAGCCCCTATAGAGCTTGGGAGCCCAGTAAAGCATACCCCCTCCAAGCAAATAATTTCAGATCCAAACCAATAGGTATTACTCAAGTAAATGTACATTGGACTGCAGTCCTAGCTTTGAAAAAGGATAGTTCTCCAGTTGCTGTGGTATTTGCATCACCACTAGCTGTGAGAATTGAGAATTACTGCTGATAACAGTTGTAATTCAGCAACATCTGGATGGCCACAGCTTTCCAGTTCCTCTGCTTTAGATACTCCCACATATTAGCTCCAAAAGTATCTGTTTTTGAATCCAAGCAAAAATACATTGATCTCACATTTGGTTTGAGGGACTGCTGGCTTCTCTTTTAAATAATAGCTGTTATAATTGTTTTAAGATACAATATTTTTGAAAATTACAAACATATCTTTAGAAATTTGATACGGCTCGGCAGAATTAGTTCAACTACATTTACACTTACTACAGAAAGACTGCAAAATGCACATGAACATGTAATTAAAAATATGGCATGATGTGAGTTAGTGAAGCAAAGTGTCACAGAAGTAAGCAATGAGTAACAGAAAATATGAAACACCCCTCAAGAGAAGTATCAATACCACAAGAGGACTTACTGGTAGGTTTCTTGCTGAATCCAAATAAAGGATAAGTAGCGCTGACGAAAGTCCATCATTAGCTTGGTCTTTATCAGCTCTTATGCTTTTTAGCACCTAAGATTAGAGAAGTTATTTACCTTTTATGTATGTATTTTTCACACCATTTTGAAGTAAAACTTAAATAAGTTATAATATGCAAAATAGCTAAATAACAAAAACTAATTCAAATAAAGCTCTATATATATCAAGAAACGAGAAAACATTCCTCTAAAAGTAACCTTTTTGATTTGAGTGACCCAAGGACAAAGTACCAACAGATTTTGTGAGAAAGATATCTGCCAAAACAAACATTTTTTGTAATGATAACTCTATGGCATTCCAAACAATAATTTGGAACTGGTTGGTAATTTTTTGATTATTTACACCCAAATAAATCCTGATTATCATCCCCCATTTTTTGCCAGAATATCAGAAGTGGTGCATGTCCGTGTGTATATACATAGATCTTTTAAAACTATATTCAGGGATCCTTGCCTTATTTAAAGAGATTGGCATGCAATATCTCAACATACCTGGTCAAGATTCTCTGCAGTAGGCATCAATGTGAGCCACTCAAGTTTTAAATGCAATCTTCCTTTGGAAACTTCATCCAAAGTAAACCACTGTAAATGAATTAAATAAAATGTGGTGAGAATCAAGTTCATTCCCCAATAAAGCAACGTACAGGCAGTCCCAAGTTACAAACAAGATAGATTATGTAGGTTTGTCCTTAAGTTGAATTCATATGTAAGTCAGAACAGGTACTTTTTAAGCATAACTCCAGCCATATATATATATATATATATGGCTGGAGTTATGCTTAAAAAGTACCTGTTCTGACTTACATATGAATTCAACTTAAGGACAAACCTACATAATCTATCTTGTGTGTGTGTGTGTGTGTGTGTGTGTGTGTATATATATACACACACACACACACACACACACACACACACACACAGAGAGAGAGAGCTGGCTTTGGATAGCATAGGGCAGGTTAACACCCCTGTGGTGTTTATTTTGCTATCTGTGCCCCTGTTCAGAAGATTTCACTTTACTATCTGTCCCTGTGTTGATGAGATTTTGAAAATTCTGGCTTGTTCTGAAAACAAGGATTGGTGATAAAAATTCAGTGGAGACACCTTTCCATTATAACTCTTCTAGAAGTGAATTTCCCTTTCGAGGGGTGGATTTCGCTAACTTCCTATTGTTTCACTCCCATTCTTAACTGTGAGTCAGAGGCTTGTAAATCGGGGACTGCCCGTATATACCTTTCTTGAGATACCGGTAATACCCTTTGGAAGACACACAGATATAGCCCTAACATTACTTAATTGACAAAAAAGAGCTATGCTATTTCTAAAATAGTAGCACCATCTCAACTTATTCCTTGAATTTAACCATGCTCTAAAACTGTAGTAAAACTACTGAAATGACTTCACCTTAAAGGATATTATAATGACCTTTTAAAAAAAATAACAGAAACCTAACAACATTTTCTTCAGTGCTGTCTTTCTGCTTAGTTCTAATCAAACATCCTTCTCCTGATGGAAGTAGTTAATATTAGCCGCTTTGATATCCTGTAACATATATGTTACAGAATTTACAAATGAAGCTGTTTAAGTCTAGAACTTTAGTTTGCAAAGAAATCTTATAGCAACTTCGAGACTAACTGAGAGAATCAAGTCGGTAGCATACATTTTTGTAGGCTGTCTACTTCAGATGCATCAGATCCCCTTGCATGTACATTACAATATTTCAGCATCATCTAGTGTCCATAAAAGTCGGTGATAAACACCTAATTTCTATGTGAATTTTAATCCATATTCCAATATCTGCAATTAAAACAAAACCTGGCATATTGGAACGTAAGTACAGCTAAGCTATCACAACTTGTATATTATACATGATTAAGCCAGTGTGTGATTAAGATGAAAGGCTGACCATTCTCAGAATATCAATCTCAGTTGCTTCCCTCCCTACATTGAACACATGGAACTCACCTCGTCTAAGTAGCGCTCCTTTTCAACCTCAGTTAGGTCAATCATTAGACTAGGAGAAGAATACAATGCATTAATCTCTACAGAATGCAAAGCCAGAGTTGATCAGGAGCAAAGCAGGAAAACAGTGGACTCTGTAATCATGTTATGCTTTCCCTCCAATAAAAAATTAGGAAAGGAGCACCTAATTTCTACAGTTCAAGTTTAAATGAAATTTGAAAGCATGCACACACACTAATATAGAGATTTAGGACTTTAAAAAGACTATATACAAGAAACACTCAACTGTATGTACGAAAGGAAAAATCAAAAACATGTCTCAAAGTACATTGTTGGTAGATAATAAAAAAAAAAACTCTTGCTTAGAATTTACCTTCCCAGAAAGTCATCCTTGTCTGGATCTTCATCAAAGAGCTCAATCTCCAACTCCTGCCCTGGGTGCTCATACACTAAGGCCTGGGAATACAACAATTAACAACATCAGGATGGTTAATTCAGGATTACATGGAACATCATACCAAGAATAAGTAACAATGACCACTAGATGACCTAAGTAGTTGTAACACATATCACAACCATCAAATAAAACCACGAAAAGCCCAAAGCTCAAGTCCTGTACTAAATTTCCCAGATAGTTTTTACCTAGTTCCAAAGTACATACACCCAAATAGGGCATACTACAATTTTTATGATCTGAATATAACACAAAGGTATGGCCTGCTTTTAAATTGGATCAAAGAGGAAAACAGAATATGAAAGGCAACATGCAAGAGAGATCATTCATGCAGCACCAAACCAATGACTTGGCACTGCACCTGAATTTATCTCCTGTTCTGATAATAGAAGCAATCCAATATACCAAAACCAAAATGCATGAATGGCATTGTCTTGTTTTGTCATTGTTATGTGCCTTGAAGTTGACTGCAGCTCACAGAAACCATGTGCTAATATATTTAATTTTGCAAGAATTATTCACAGGTAATTCTGCCTCTGTGTCACTTGTCCAAAATCACTTGTTTTATTGAATATCACTTGCCCAAAGTAATCCTTGGATCTACGCTTAAGCAGAAATTCAAACTCTGTTCTCCAGAAGCCCTAATGAAACACTCAAGGTCCTACATTTTGATGGCTTCAAAGATTCTCTCAATGTAGAAAAAAGCAATATCTGAAATTCCTTTCAAAGGCTCTAGTATGTCAGTGAAACGAAAAAAAAACAAAAACAAATACTGATCAATCATTTGAACTTTTTACCTCATAAACCTCATTCCACTTTGGATTGAGATTTTCTTTAATGACTTTGCTTTGAAAAATTTGATTACCCACACGAATGATTCCATAAGGATCTGATTTTCCCTTAATAATTCCCTTTAGATAAGTATCTTTCCCTTCAAGATCCTGAGCTTCAATGAAGTGTATTCTTAGTACACCCTGTTAGAAAGAAAAAAACAAGAAAAATGATTACCATACAATGTTCACTAATAAAAGATTATGAATTCTTTCTAGCTGTAGGAATGAATAACAGCACTCTACAGTTTCTCCATTAAAAAGTGGTCTACAATAAACTCTGTGGTACACAAGAGGGAAAATATGAGGTATGGATGAATTAATATTACTTCCAGACAGGCCCTATATTCCAGGTTTTCTGTTTAGCCTAGATTATCGGGCAGTTTTCCTTAGTTGCTTAATAACTGAGTCAGAAGATGTTTGTTCTGACCAAATTCTTAAATGCTATCACAGAAGATAAAGGAAGATAGATTAAAGTAAGTTTAATTTTCATTGTTTGTTTTCTAGGTTCCAGAAACTATTCTGCTATCCACAAATATATAAAAACCTTCCTTGCTTAGTTTCCCATACCTCACAACCTCTGAGGATGCCTGCCATAGATGTGAGCGAAACGTCAGGAGAGAATACTTCTGGAACATGACCATACAGCCCGGAAAACATACAACAACCCTATTCTATTTATAGTTTATTCAATATCTATACTGTTAGAGGGTATATTGTTTCAGAATATTATGCTACAATTCTTACCTTTGGTATGGGGAACCGCAACTGATCAATCTGCACTTCACTGACAAGAGGAACAGTGATTCGATTTGGAAGCACCAAATAATTGGATATTATATCTAGTATTATAGTGTCTGATAAACCGCTGTTGAGGAGAAAACATAGGCAACATTATTACAAAAAAATCATTAACAATAGTTTTACATATTGTTTGTATTCAAACAATTATGCTTGCTTAAAAACCCATGCCAATTCTAATAAATATATATTGCAGGATAGGAATATTTCAACTCAAAATTAGTTTTGTCGTCGCTATTCTGCATGATGGGATTTTCAGCCAAGCCATTACCATGTTTAAACTTTTGACTTACGGCAACCCAATGAATTTGATAGGATTTCCTTAGGTAAGGAACACTTAAAGGCATGGTTTTAAAAGGTTTCTTCTTCTGGAATGTACAGCATGTGGTATTCATTGGTGGTTTCCATCCAACATCCAAATACAGTATAGATATGTATAAACTGACTTTTAGGTGTTTTAGTTTTGGAGGTACAGTAGAGTCTCACTTATCCAAGACTCGCTTATCCAAGGTTCTGGATTATTCAAAGCATTTTTGTAGTCAATGTTTTCAATATATCATGATATTTTGATGCTAAATTCATAAATACAGTAATTACAACATAACATTTCTGTGTATTGAACTACTTTTTCTGTCAAATGTGTTGTATAACATGATGTTTTGGTGCTTAATTTGTAAAATCATAACCTAATTTGATGTTTAATAGACTTTTCCTTAAATTATCCAAGATATTCGCTTATCCAAGGTTCTGCCGGCCCATTTAGCTTGGATAAGTGAAACTCTACTGTACCTACCTGCAATCACCCAACCAAATGGGCATTTCCTGACTTCATGTATAAAAAATGTAGAGACTTTTTACTGTTATTATTATGATGACTACAATCCTTATTATTTTGGTTTCATTGTGAAAGCATTTTCTTATGAAACAGTTCCTTAGTTATATTCGTAAGTAAATTATTTTACCTATATGTACTGGATTTCTTTGTTTTATTTTGGCAGACTACCAGTATTGAATGTTAACAACAACATCAAATGTTGTTATGTTGATGTTATAAACGCTCCTGAGGAAGAAGCATGGTTTAAAATGCAATTGGCTAACAAAAAAGTTTTTTCTTCTCACCACATGGACTCCCCCCCCCCGCCCCCCCCCCCCCCATTCTTTCTCTGTTTGTGGTGACATATTTGTTCATTACAATCCCTCCCTTATCTGCATCTCAGTTCCCCTGCTTCCTCTCTGGTCATAATGTCTGATTTTTTTTTTAAATGTATAAAATTACTTCTGTTAACTATAGCATTTTCAAAAACAGCAACTGGGTACAGCATGCAAAACAGCAAGCTGACATCCCTCTATCTACCACCCTGTGAAATAATCCACATGGGGGAAATCTGGCATGTTCTTAATGATACTTGTCTTATACCTGCTTTGTTAAGAAAGTTAGATTTAAATTTACTACATTATTTTCTGTAATTAGCCTTGCTTCTTTAACATTTATCCACTATCTATAATCAAAATACAAGCAACCAACTAAGCCCCATTATTTACATGTATCCTAGCATTATCTTGAGTAACCACAAGATGGAAACAGTGCCTCAGACGTTGCTGTATTAGCACAGCCACAAGAGAATTACAGCAGATTTCATATGTGCATTAATCCCTACGCACCAACAATTACTATTACAAAATAGAGGTTATATTTATGTGGACAACTGTGCAATAATTTCCTTTCCTTTCATAAGTAGTGGATGGGAGGGAGCTGCCCTGTGATAAGATTAGTAACAAATGAGGCACAGCGCTAATCAGAACCAATAACTGAATTATTACTTTAGAAATAATATTAAATTACAAAAAGCAATTCCTCTCTTCTTCCTTCTGTTTCCCTAAGCACATTCTGTTATGCACTAGATGTACCAAGACACAGCAGTGAGGCAAATAATAAAGAAAGATAGTCCCATTAGTGGCCAGAGAAAAGGGCATGCGTTTTTTAGCATCCACTCAGCTTTAAATCTGCTTTGGTTGATGAAGTTATTTTCTAGTAAACTGCAATACATCTCACATGGTATAAGACAGTCATCTTTATTATATGACTATGGTAAAGATGGGGGAGAGCAGAACCTGGCTCCCACAAATACTAGTAGACTTAAAATCCTTCATAATCATTCATTTGGACCAACATCTGAAAACCTAGCATTGTATATTTTAACTATGGCTGCAAAAATTCAGACTAAGAAAAGAACACCTAAATTCTGTTGATATCACTACACTTCAAATAACAGCATATGTCAGAGTTAAATTGTTTATCCGGAAGACAGCTAGTCCTCAGTATTTAGAACATTTGCTTATCCACAGACTTTGCCATGGTTTACTTTCAGCTAATTCCTGAATTAGAGCTGCCCACAAGTTTAAACTAAAGCTGATGGTCTTACAATAGCATCTGACTGAAATATAAAGTAATTAATCCAGTTAGTTTTTATTACAGAAACATGTGTTCCTGCCTTTGCCATTCTGTAAAAGGCAGGCGCCAGATTCTACACCCAAATTCCCATGAGGAGCCCTCAGAACTCCACGCAAATTTAGCAATCAATATAAATGACTGTAGTACCTGGTGTTATGCTGGAAGCATTAATGTAACTTACATTTTAGAAGTGCTTTATTTTTGTTTATTTTCCCCTTTGCTATGATCAGCTTGGCAGCCATTGTAAGGTTATTATTCTTATTCTGTGAGTCATATGTTTCCTTTTTTCCAGTTTTAAATATATCACAAATTGTCAAACAGGGTTGGGTGGGCAGGGAAATGAAAACTGACAGAGAAGAGGGAAGAAATGATGGTTTCAACAAATGCAGAATGTGGCACACGCAGTAACCAGCAGAAGTGGACAACTCCTGAGAATACGATGCCAACCTTTTTGATTTATTTAAAACATAATCGTATGTATATAAAATACTTATAAAAACTTATATCTCTGGATCAGCTGTTAGTTTAAAATCAGGATAGCCAGTATTGTTAAAACCTAAGTTGTACAAAATTAATAATTCTTAAAAGTAGCAAAGAAACTATGATCAATTTTTTCTAAGTTTTTTATGTAGAACAGTTATCCTAAACTGAATAGCAGTTTCCTAAAAGGGAGCAGCTATAATAAATTGGATCAAGGATTTCTGGGGTGGGGAATTAATATCCTTTGGGGGGGGGGAGGATCATTCACAAATGCCAAAGAGTGTTTGATCACTCAGCAGCAGAAGATAACTATAACAAGGTGATGCATAATGTAAACACGAGTGAAGGCGTTAATATAGCTGCTGTATGCACATCAATAAATATGTAGCTGGAGAAACTGGAGAAAGAATCCCAGCGATTGTGAAGTGACATCAAGCAATTTCAAAATCACGAGTAGAACTACACTGAAATGTATACCACAGGCACATTTAGGAATACCGACTTTGGTATCTTTATTCCCATTTGTCTCTCATTAGTCCTTCCAACCCAGGTAAAAGGGGAAAAAACAGCTGAAAGGCAGAACCTAATCAAGGACTTCATGGAGCTTCACTGGCAGTATATTTCTTTTTCTAGAACCTTAACCAGTCAGATTAACATTTTTTCATGTGCTGCATTTGGGGATTCTATAAACAATAAGGTTCAATGTTTGTACACAGATTAAATTAAATTTATTTCAAATGTTGATGGGAACAAATCATTAATTAAGATGAAGCAAAATAAATGTTGCTGGGTGGAGTGCTACAAGCTAACCTCAAATATTTACTACCTCAAGACGAGACTTCTCTGACTAGAGCAGAACAAGAACGACTACATTCTTCCCTTTCAAAGGAAAGCCAAATATAATCGGAATACTGGCAGCGTGTCACAAAGAAACACTTTGTTTTCTGCCAGCTGTTACACTACAGCAGTTTACCATTGATGCTACTGATCCAACAAAAAACAGAAATAGAAGCTGCACAGCATAACTTAGTCTTAATTGCCTATCATTTTGTATGGTTTTCCCTCACCAAAGCATTTTTTCTACAATTAAAAACCAAAATAAAAAAGTCACCACTTTTTTCTACAGTTTTATTATTGTATTTATTTTAATGATAATTTTAAGCATTTAGTTTGTGTCAGTGAAGTTGCTGTCTTCCCAAGTGGTATTTGTAACTGGAAAGGAGGCTAGAAATGTAACAATAAATAATAACCACAAATTCAGCAAGAAGTACTCAGTAGCTTCCAGAACAGCATTTCCAACCCAAATATTGCTTTTCTCAGCCATCCCTGTACAAAATTAGTGTAACGTTCTGCTACTGAGTTTGTATCTACTACTATGCTTTACAAAAAAAAGGTTACACACACACACAGAGAAACAGGCATAAAAATCTGACATTTTAAACAGAATTTGCAGTGTCAGTGCAACTACAGTCTGCACAGCGAACCCTTGATATTTCTGCTGGAGTAAGATGCCCCTTAGAGCTCTTTACTCTTAGGAGAGTAATGAAAGCAAGACTCCTGGCTCTAAACTCAAAGGCCCAATGGTTTGAATTGGAAGAGGGTTATACTGTACATCAACTGAACTGACATCTAGATGGGGAAATGGGGCAGATTTAATTCCTGGACACATTTCTCATCTCAGCCTCTCTGGAGCCTACTACACAGAAGCTTATTTCCCACTACAAACATATAAACAATGCCAGAAGCTGCTTGACAATTGATTATCTGAGTATGCCAAAGCAGCAAGGCAATGAAATGTCCTTTTAAAATCTGGACAAACACAAGATGGTCTATGTACAAAGAAAATATGTCCAAATAGCATATGGTGTTATTAAAGTTCCCCGTACAAAGCTCAATTTAGCAGTACCAGACAAAATGAAAAGGAGCAACAGCTCTAACACAAAAGTTATCCAAGTCTGATATTGGTTCCAATGTATATAGGCTTCAGGGATACATAGTCAATGAAAATATCTTCCAAACAAAGTAAACAGATGGTTGGTCATGTTGCTGTATACTGGAATGAAGAAAATAATGATGGAGCACCGCTCTCAAAAAAGTCTTCGCAAGTAAAGTCCAAATAAAGTCCCAAGTCTACAGGGGTTCCCGGGTATTTTTGTACCCTGTTTCAGGGAGAAATTCCCCCTCTTCGGGAGTTGGTATACTCAGCAACAAAGAACTTATATATAGTGCCTAATTGCTTACAAGGAGTGACTCTGCTTATGGACATGACCAACCATCTGTTTATTTTCTTTGGAAGATATTTTCATTGACTATGTATCCCTGAAGCCTATATACATTGAAACCAATACCAGACTTGGATAACTTTTGTGTTAGAGCTGTTGCTCCTTTTCATTTTTTCTGGTACTGCCAAATTGAGCTTTGTACGGGGAACTTTAATAATACTATATGCTATTTGGACATATTTTCTTTGTACATAGATCATCTTGTGTTTGTGTAGATACTTTACAAGTATTCTGGGATTTTATATAGTACTTTTAAAATCTGGAAGCAAGAGCTTAATGGTTATTTCTAGATCCTGCTAAAGTAGACAATATCACCAGTTTGGACATGTAGTTGATTTAAAATATGACAGAGAACAGATGCATTACACACAATTAGTTATTTTTAAATATTTTATATGCATACACACAGAGAGACACAAAAGCTCAACTGTGTGTTTCCATTAAATCAGTTTTATTCAATTTCAACTTACTTTAGTCCTGGAATATCCAGAAGATTTGTCAGTCCTGTCCAGTTAATTTCTAAAAGCTGGAAACAGGGGAAAAAACATATTACACGTTCAGAACTTCTACAGTTTAATAAAGAGGAACAAGGGTCATATATTCTAACAGTCAGAAGAATTAATTTTGTAATCTGCCACACAGGTATCTCTTATCAAATCTGATAAAACAAATCCCCAAAGTTAGGTCTGAACTAACAATCAAGATCAGTGAACCATGAAGATGAGTGTATAGGGTAGATTACCACCCAGAATACCTATGTAACAGCTCTAGAAGGGTCTAAACAGTGTTCTCTGCAGGGTATAGAGAACCCGATTTGTGTGAGTCATAGACACCATGAAAAAGAAAGATGCTGCTCCTGCTCCTGAGTTGTTTCCAAATTTGTGTCTCTTGGTACTGTTCTTGTCATATGCAGCCATCATCAAGCATTCATCCCTTCTAGATTATGCAATATTTTTCAGATCCCGATAGACCACTTTACGGAAATCTTTTCTCAGTAGGATTTCTGTGCCATAAAGCACACATTCTTATGATACACATAACACACAAACCCATCAAAAATACTTTACAGACAGGAACAGAAGGATACAATTAAAGAAAGAAGTATTATGTATGAACCAAATATTTAAAATCATTTGGGAGGAAGCAAAAAACTCTACAGCTTATGGCACTCATGAACAAAAACTGTTCTGACATCCCCAATACCTTAGAGAACTCTAAACCCAAGGTATCCCGTGCTCTTTAACAGATATATATTTTATAAAAGTCTTGCAAGCTACTAAGGCAAATGGTTAAATCTGTTTTATTTTTCAAAACATCTTATAACAAGAAGCTCACTCAGGTCTGATGCAGCAACTCTCCTACTCCATGCTGGCTCAAGCAAAACTACTGCGTAAAGGCATTAAGGGAAGGTGAATTTTTAGAATACAGACAGCCATAACTAGAATGCATTAAGTGCTATAAGAGTTGCCTCCCCAGTTATTTGTATCAAGATCCCTGCCTAAAAGCAAATGTTCTCTCTTACTAAAAAAATTTCCAAACCAATTCAAAATCATTCATAGTACATTAGCTAAACAAAACTTATCTTTACAGTATAAGCAACTAGCAGTCATTTTGTTACTAGATCAAGATGAGTAATTTTGTAGCAACTACAAACAGCAGGATGTCTGACAAAATCTCTCTGTATGGCTCACAAGTCACAGAAAGCTTAAGCAAACTCATTAAACAAGCATGCTTGGAATTATTAATTTAGGCAGTGTTGCCATATATAGTCATTGAAGCCAGCAACAGAAAAGGACTCCAGCACAAACTGAATTATTGCCAATTGTTACTTTTGGACTGGAAAATATGAGAAGAAAAAAATATGTAACTAGTTGCCAAATAATTCCCGTGTCTCTGTCCTGACAAAATATTTCCAAAAAGTTTTTCTTGGATAGATGCAGGCTCTCAGTTCTAGGTAACAGAAAAAATGCAGTAAAACTTCCAACTTACACAAAAAGTTATTTCAGACTGCCATATAGTAAAGGTAGTGAGGAAGAAACACATGCCATAAAATGGGCTATAAAATCTCATTAGGCGTTCTACTACATTTTTAACAGATCATCTAAATAATTTATTGTAAGCTAGAAAAGCAGGAGTCCACAAAATATTGATTCGTCAGCCAGCCTCTATTTTATTCCTTTTACCAACACCTCTCCCCTGCAGTTCTTTGGCATGTGTTGTACAAGAGGCTGGAGGGAGACGCAGGAACTCTCCCCCTTTGCTGCTGGAGAACAGAGAAAAAGAAAGGAAACGGCAGGGAGCATGCAAAGATGAGCTGCAAGATGGCTCATGTGTTCTGTGAAGAGTTTGAAAATAAGGACCAGCAGGAGTCTTTCCCACTGAATTCCTATCTTACACAAACTATCACCAAAATAAGAGAAATCATCACTTTTCTCTCAAGCTTTCTTTGACTGTCAGAGGGCTGAAGGGGCCCCTCCAAGATCCAGAGAAGGAAGGAACAAAACTCATGCTGTGTCTTCCCAATTCAAAATAAGAATGCAGCTGTCAGCTTCTGAAGGTCCTTCTGGCCAGGTCCTTGCTGGATGTATCTGTGGATGCCTGTGTGAGATCAATCTGGGCTAGGGCCAGAACACATCATGTTTACCAAAGTGTGATACTGGAAACATCCTCCGCATAGCAACTAAACTTTCTTCAATAGTACTATGCTCTGAAGCACAAAGAGTGGGCCCTTCATATTGGGTTGGCTCCAGAACCCCCAGTGGATTCCAAAATTCATGGATTTGTCCTATAATATACAGCAGCATAATAAAAATGGTAAGTATAAAATTGTAATTTCAATATTGGTTTTTTAAACAGAAGGAATATTTTAAAGCTATGGATGGCTGAATTCATAAAGACATAATTAGCATTTTTCGCCACTCAGAAAACACGATGAGGTCTTGGAACTGGCTTATTTTGAAATAAAGTGAAGGTTGCAATAAATTCCGTACACAGTTGTACAGCAGACATGCAGCATATAAAGTGTCATATTAAAAGCCCATTTGAATTATGTTAAACTGGGTGCTCTTTCCTTTTAATTAATTAGTTACTGTTGTAATGAAATCAGATCTCAATTTGGGTAATCTCAAACTACAGTGTGAATAATGAACCATTCTAAATTTAGATCACAGGGTACAGTAATTAAAAATACCATACACAATAAATATGTCCATTAGTATGATTCTCAGATTTCTAAACAATATTTCGATGTGGTTTTATTTTAATTTGAGAAATTATGCCATTCTCTGCAGTGAAATAGGTGGCCATAATAAAAAATGTGTATTAATACAGTTTTGAATTATCCTAAAATAGTAATATAAAAATTCAATAGTATTGAAGACTCAATCATTTATGTTTTATGGCAAGAAATAATTCCATGCTTATATATGGACCAGATCTAAGCCTTAGTTTTAAATTCTTGAGATAAGAGGAATCTATAGAGCATGTGCTGTCTATATCCATGAGAATTTCCAACAGATCTTCTTTGTGGACTGGTAGTAGACTGAGGTCTGTCGATTCAGTTGTAACTGACTACCATGATATAGAACAGTGGGCAACAAGGGAGAAAATTATTACAAATATTATGGTAACCTAAATAGTCATTTCCATGCCCCATCAAAAGTGGCATTATCTTCAGGACACTCTGATCGTAGGATGCAAGTACTTAATAATCACTTTTCATGCTATTCTAATGGGAAGCCCCCATTCTCTAGAGTAGATTTTAAGAACGCCAGAAAATTACAAAGGAATGACAGACTGTCTCCTCTCTTATTCCACCACTGGAAATGATCTTCTACATCAGAACTTTTGTGTGGATGGAAAGAGATTTACAGTTCACAGATACAGAATCTTCAGGAAAAGTTGCAAAACATTATTATTTTTATAATATGGATAATAACAAAAAAAGTGCAACAATTTCACTCAAAATAGTATGCCTGAACTACTGAGCATTTTGGTCTGCTGTCCAGCAACTTCTACTTAGCTTTTCCTGCAAGTGTGAATGGCTAGGATCTTACTGGGCCATGGTTTGTTTGTCACTTCTCTAGGAAGCCAAGATCCAGAAGCCTGAAGGAGATACGTTGTATTATGCTTTTGTTTTAGTTCTTGGTTATTGTAACCACTTTTACTTGCAGGAGGAGTTCAGTAGGAGACTTGTGCTTTTTGGCTGAACAGTGATCAATTTCTGCTATCTGAATTTCGGCGGACCCACAGATTTGTTTTTGTGAACTTCCAGAAAACAGACACTACCCAAAAAGCCATTTTCTGTCCGCAGCTGAAAAATGCGGCAAGATCTGGCCAATTGGTGGCAAGGTGAGGGGGGGGGGGGGCTTCCCTTCCTATCATTTTTAGGGCTATCAGGAAAAAAATGGCCACACTTGGAAGACACATCTACCAATGTTAGCCCACCAAGTTTCATAACATTTGGGTCATCCCCTGATTTTTAGGAATTTATTTTCTTTCTAGAAATAAAATCTCCTTTTGAAAATTCCCTTTTGAAAAAGGTGTTTTGATTGCACAATGTCCTTATGGAGGTTGGAGTTAGAGAGAGATTATGGGTTCTGTTGGCTTGGCAAAGCTTCCACAGAAGCCCAATAGTTTTATTATTTTTAGGCAACAGCCAAATTATTATTATTAAATGAAATTAAGAAGACAGAGAGCACAGAGAGAAATATAATAAAACAACAGAGAGAACTTGTGATGAGATTGCAAAGGAAATAAATTATTAGGTATTGGTGGTATGGGTAGGTAGGGAGGTAGGTAGGCAGTTCTTCTGAGAATGAGACTTTGCTGTTTGGTGGAATTCTTATAATTATTAATAACAATAATATTTTAAAAGTACAGTAGAATCTCACTTATCCAAGCTAAACGGGCCGGCAGAAGCTTGGATAAGCCAATATCTTGGATAATAAGGAGGGATTAAGGAAAAGCCCATTAAACATCAAATTAGGTTATGATTTTACAAATTAAGCACCAAAACATGTTATACAACACATTTGACAGAAAACGTAGTTCAATACGCAGTAATGTTATGTTGTAATTACTGTATTTACGAATTTAGCACCAAAATATCACGATATATTGAAAACATTGACTACAAAAATGGCTTGGATAATCCAGAGGCTTGGATAAGCGAGGCTTGGATAAGTGAGACTCTACTGTACTTTCTGAAAGCGCGGCGGGAGGAGAGAGAAGAAGCTAAAGGTTTTAGTAAAGGCTAAAGGGTGACTCAAAGCTCAGAGCCACCCTAAAAGAAAAGTACACCCACCCACAAGTCCCCAAACGCCATACACCCACCCACCTGTACTTTCCAACTCCCAGTCCCTATAAAAATAAAGAAAATAATCTAGGGAAATGAAAAATAAGATTCAATAAACCAAGCCAAAATCTGAATTTGCGAGTAAGAAGCAAGGCAATCTGACTGCAGCGACTGAAGCACCTCTCTCTAGAGGCGCTCGCCCCATTAAATAGACACAGCTTGCGTAAGACACGCCACAGCTTTCTTCTATTCTGATTGACTCAACAGGCAGGGCTCACTGGGAAACCTCGTGCAAGCACGCAGCAGCCTCAGCGCGCTGCGTGATCTCGAACAGAACCGAAGGTATCTGCAACCAGCAGCCACATGATCCATTTCAGTTCAAAAAAACATGGTGGCAGAGCCCTTGCCATTATGGGTGACCAAAAAAGCCGAAGGCAAACATCGAAAATCAATCCGTGCACAAGCCTAGTAATTAAGCAATGCACACCAGACTGCTTGTTCACAGCCGCAAAGAAGGAAGAAAATATAAAGATTTTTCACTTACCGGTTTCCTAAGAAAAAATAATGACAGTGCTCCAATTAAGGGCATGTCTCCTAGGAGAGGCTCCAATATAACTCTCATTGTACCATGAATCTAAAAGAAGAAAAAGATCAAAGTACTCAGCATGAATTGTAAATAGAATATTGAGAGTATATGGTATTGCAGAGGTCTGCATACTTAGAATTACACCAAAAAGAACAACTTTTGTTTCCAGTTTGGTATGAGGATTACATAACTGATTTTATGAAATGTATATCTTAAACTAATATGGTTGCATGATAGGTAGAAAAGAAATGAAACTTACCTGTATACTCTTCACACCAGCTCTGCAGAAGTATCTCTTGATCTCCAAGTCAATTTCACAATTGCCAACAAAACTAAGAGTGTGAAGAAAAACAGAATATGGTATACATAAGAATGCATTCATAAATGATCACATGTTTAATGAGAACAAATATATCAAAATTAATATGTCCCTAAAATATGCCAAACCTGACAGTGTGGCTTCAAATTCTCACTAAATATCTGAGATTTAGCAAAATAAAATTGTTGTTGTTGCTAAAAAATGATCCAAAGTGGCTAACAACACTAAAAACAAAACATTGCTTCTAGAATTTTTAAAGAGGGATTACAGTATACATACTCAATACATTGTAAATTCAAATACAGTAGAGTCTCACTTATCCAACACTTGCTTATCCAACGTTCTAGATCAGGGGTCCTCAAACTTTTAAAGCAGAGGGCCGGTCCACAATCCTTCGGACTGTTGAGGGGCCGAATTATCATTTGGGGGGAAAAACCGAACAAATTCCTATGCACACTGCACATATCTTATTTGTAGTGCAAAACAACAACAATAACATTGAAAGAACAATACAATATTTAAAAATGAAAATAATTTTAACCAACATAAACCTATCAGGGTTTCAATAGGAAGTGTGGGCCTGCTTCTGGCCAATGAGATAGTCAGGTTAATTAGGATTGTTGTTGTTGTTGTGTGTCTTCAAGTCATTTCAGACTTTGGGCAAGCTTAAGTCCAGAAATATTTATTTAAGTCCAAAATCATTTACTACATTTATTTACTACATTTATATCCCACCCTTCTCACCCCGAACTCAGAACAGCTGTATGTACATACAATATATTATATTATTAGCATAGCACAATATTAGCATTGTACTATATTGAACTATACCACTATACTGTAATACTATATGTAATATATAACATATAATTAATATTATTATATGATATAATTATTAGTTTTGTATTGTATAAAATGATAATATTATTATCAATATTATATGTATATACAATATATTATATTATTAAAACTGATATAAACATATTATATTATAAATGAGGGCGGGGGCCAGGTAAATTACCTTGGAGGGCCGCATCCGGCCCCCGGGCCTTAGTTTGGGGACCCTTGTTCTAGATTATCCAACGCATTTTTGTAGTCAATGTTTTCAATACATCGTGATATTTTGGTGCTAAATTTGTAAATACAGTAATTACTACATAGCATTACTGTGTATTGAACTACTTTTTCTGTCAAATTTGTTGTATAACATGATGTTTTGGTGCTTAATTTGTAAAATCATAACCTAATTTGATGTTTAATAGTTTTTTCCTTAATGCCTCCTTATTATCTAACATATTCGCTTATCCAACATTCTGCTGGCCCGTTTATGTTGGATAAGTGAGACTCTACTGTATCTTTTTTATATCTGGCTTTTTCATTTATCAGGTGTCATTGTGTTACAGTATTAGTACAGTATTACTACAGTAACAATATAAGTAAGTAAGAGATTACACACATGTATACAGGCAGTTCATTAATGTCACTATTGCCCTTCAACTCATACTTCTTGGCATATGTCTTTGCAGCATAGCTCGTATGAAACATGATCTTCTGTTTGCACAGTGGGTAAAGTGGAACACTTTATCCATGGAGGGCATAAAGGCTGTGAATTATGTAAGGCTAAATTAATCTGAAGATCCCAAACATGACAGGCACGTTTCACATTAATGGAAAATTTATTAACCTTTAACCCTTTATTTTTGTTAATATTTTCCACAGTAACCAATGTGAAACATTTTAAAATATTTCCCCAAGACCTAATGAAACACAGTTAAAATCACACATCTTAAACAATAAGGTTTTTATTAATGTACTTCTAACAAGTTTACCTGATTTGAAGATCCAAAATGATTTGCCTTTTATCCACATTTTCAGTGTACACTTTAACACCATTAATCCTAAGGGGCTAAAGTAAAGATTTCATTTTTAATAGAGCAACAATTCTACCAAAATGATCCTTTAAGGTAAAATAGGTTTTTTTAATTAAAAAAATGGAAAGTTTATCTGTATCAGAAAATATAGCTTACAGAATTCCTCTCACACTGAACATGTTTTTAGAAGTTGCTATTGACTGACTACACTGAAGCCATGGACACCGTGGAAGTGAACAAAGGAAAACAAAGTAATTCCTGCCATTGAGAGAGAAGTTTTCTGACTCAGCCTACTTTTCCTATGCCTAGTTTTTACAGGTGAGGGAAAGGTTGTTGGACCACAATGCTCTTGGAAGGCTGGCTGCTTTGTGCTTTTGCCAAAAAACATCACTCTTGGGGTGTTGTGTGGTTTCTGGGGTGTATGCCCATGTTCTAGCAAGTTTCAGAGAATCCTCTAAAGATGCCAGCCATAGATGCAGTCAAAACATCAGCAGAAAATGCTGCTAGAAGATGGCCATACATCCAAGAAACCACACAACATCCCAGTGATTTCAGCTGTGAAAGCCTTCAACAATACACTGAACTTCACTGCTGTTAAAGCCTGCCTACCCAGAAGACCCTAGCCTTTGGAAGTAAGGTATATAACAAGTAGCTCGCTTGAAGCTGGCAAGCCTCTCTTCCTGACAATAATATCTTCTTTCAGTGCCAGACAAAAAAGTGTGATTGCTTGTTTAACATGCTGTTGCATGAGCAGAGCATACCAACTGTGGCAAAATATTTCATATGTGTATTATAAATAAAAATCAGCTTACGTGGACACCTGTGTTGAGGCGGAACTGCATCCAAATGACCAGGTAAAAAGATTTGTAAGAAAAAGTCTGTTTGGTCCTTAACTCTCAATGACAAGGAGAATTTTAACTATGAAATGATGCTACAATATTAAATCTACATGTATGACCTGGATGAGAAACCATATTTTCTAAAATAGGGAAGCCATATTTTAGGAAAGGGGAAATGAAATGTCTGGTGTCTCTGACACCAGGATTTAAGAAGAGATTTACATGAAATCATTAACATGGTCATCAGAAAAATGTTGGACTAGACAAAACTGACCCTGTGCTGATTAAAATTCAAGCCTCAATATCCAAGATGTCTAACCAGATTTTAATGAATATGGGACAGAAAATATTAAGAACATAAACTGGATTTGTTAAGATTATAGATCACAGGACAAGTAAACCATTTTTAAAAGCTTTCTGAAAACCTGTTCAGAGGCCACAACATCAATTCAGAATGTCACAACAACTTGGCACAAACAGGAGATCTCCTACAACTCAAAAGGAATGGCCATTTTAAGGCAAGAGATGGAAAGGGCAAAGCACAGAATTATGATGATGGAGTTAAAATCAAAGGAAATGCGGATTAGGCTATGAGCTATGCCAAAAGAGCTGACTTAAACAGACCGTTTACAAAGCTATGGCAGATCTTATACACAGCCTTAGTGAAGAATTTGACTAGAAGGTTGATTTCTATTGAAAGTAGGATAAAGACAGTGACCATATAATTAAAAATGAATAAGTAGCTTTTGAAACTAGAGACAGAATATAAAGTGTAAAACAGTATATGAATATGTTGAGCATAATGCCCTATGGGAGGAAAGGTGGTCCAAAGTAGTAAAATTTGCCTTGTGCAGCAATTTTTAAAAAACCTCTATAAAATAATATATAGATGGTATCTAAGCCCAAATAAGCTGCCAAAAATGTCCTAGAATATTTTAAAACAATACTGAGTGTATCAAGATAAGGAGTGTTCCTTGTTTCATGTGTTGTGAACATACAAGAAAGTAAAAAATAAAAGTAGATTTTGTAATGTTACCAGAAAGTTTTCTGCTGGGCATTTCGGATAAATAATTGGAGAGTAAATATGGACTACTTCCTTGATACACAACAGCAGCAAGAATATTGTTTGCTCATGGTTAGAAAAGGACTGAAACAATGACAATGGAAGAATGTATTGTTAAGGTTGATAAAATGCCCCAAGTGGCCAAATTAACTTGCATTCTCAAGGATAAGCCAATTGAAGACTTTTTTAAGATTAGAAAATATTGTCTTTTTGAGCACTACAAAATCCACCACTGTAATAATCTGTGGTTATGGTTACTAGTACTTTTAGTAGGAATAGTTAGATCCATAGATCCCCCTTTATTTTTCTTTTCATTACATTTGGGGAAGAGGCAGTGCTCTAGTTATATGTCTGCTTTTTTCACTCCTTTTCTTCATTCTAGTTCTTTAGCGTTTGTAAGCATATTACTAAGGTTAATAACAAACAAATACACTGAAGAATTGGAAAAAGAAAAATGGATGGGTGGTGTTTTTTTTTGTACGAGAACATGCCCCTGAGCTCTCTTGCCCAATAAGGCTGATAAAGATTATCAAAACAAACATGCCACAAATGGCTGAAACAGCTGTAATGTGTTTGCTAATCAAGAAACATTTTAAGAAGTGTTTTGAAAGACTATGACATTTTTGGCAGTTCACATATACACAAAGTTTATTTAACACAGAGATATGTAGCTCAAAGAAATTACTCCTAGCCAGTACACCACACATAAATGTTTTAAAAGCATAAGCTGTAATAGCAACTACAAAGGTAGTATACCATCTAAGGCAAGTAGAAAAGCAAGGAAAACGCTTTTACATTTCACTCTCCCACCCTCCCCAAATCCTTTTCCTTGTGTGTGCTGTCTTAAATTTAGACTGTACACCTGAGGGCATCCATCTTGCAAGCTGCATTGGAAACATTTTTGAAATATAAATGGTTTAAACTGACAGATTGTAAAAAATTAAAGGCAAATGAATACAATCCCATTCACATTGCCCTAAATGTATATTAACACTGCCTATGATTTTTAGAAATCAAAATAGGAACACAGTATGACTCAAGTGTTCCATCAAATCTATCCCTGCCCCAAGCTATTATTTTAAAAGACATGGACAAAAAGTATATCCCCTCCAACAGCATTCACATTAGCAAATGCTTATGAGTGGTGTCAAACGTTTATCTGAATTATTTTTGTCCAAATGCTTAATTCACGGTTGTCAGACACTGTTAGCCAAGACCTAATATTTGAAAGGTAAGGCATCCATTGCTTCTGGCCACTGAATCAACCACAGAACTGAACTGAGCAATCAAACAATATCTGCCCTGAGCAACAGTGCTTTGATATTATGTCTTTATATGTACAGTATTTATATACTGAGCAACTTTTTCCAAAGAAGAATACAATCACTGGTCAATATCAGACATGTGCGCAAAATTCGTTCTTACCGTTTCTTCTGTGTCTTTCGTGTGGAGCCAAAATTTCATGTGTGCGCGCTTCTTCTCTTTCTCCTCCTCTTTCCCTCACTCAAACCCACAATGCCCGACATTCACTCACAAGAGTCATGGCTGAGTGGCCCCACATCTAGACTTCAGCATCAGGGTGGAAGGAACTACCTCCCCAATCTCCTTTTCAGGCATGTGTGTGTGTGTGTGCCAGCATTCAGCTGCAGGCAGGCACTGAAAGGCGAATATGCACTTTCCAGGTCTGTCTGCACCCTGTTACAAACACACTTTCTTCCCAGGGAGAGTGTGTGTGGCGTGGGGCGTGGGGCGTGCAAGCAGGCCTGGAAAGCTTGTGCGCGCCTCTCAGTGCCTGCCTGCAGCCTACCGGCTGCACAGTCACGCACCCCACCACATGCACACACCCCGCAGCCCACCATACTCTCCGAGTTGAAAGGAGGGAGGGGCGGTGATTGCTTCCTGCTTGCTTGCTGAGGTCTGGATGTGGGGCTGTCTGGCCATGACTCCCATGAATTAATGTGGGGCATTGCAGGCGTGAGAGAAGGAAGAGGAAGAGAAGAAACGCAGTGCGTGCCAGGCAGTCAAACACCTCAGGAAGAAACAAAACAAAACAAAACAATTGAAAACGACCCTCCCAATTTCAGGAGGCTTTCCAAAAAGGGCTCAGGCCCCGGAACGAAAGTCGGAAACGAAACGGGACAAACTTTTACTCGAATGCACACCACTAGTCAATGCACATTTAGGTGCCTCAAATGTTAGACCTGTGTTTGGGTATATTTGAGCTGCTGATTCCATTTGTCTAATATGCACCCAGGCAGGAAGCATTTTTTACAACTTTAAACTATCTTGGAACATGAGTTGTTTTACAAATTGCAACCCTTACTCTCCTGTTGTTCCATCACCATAGCAACAGCAATCAAGCACCTGTATCACCAGATGACAAAAGCACACCAAGGTACTGAAACATATCAAGCCACTGCTGCAGACTATCATAATGAGAAGATTCCTGTAAATATTTAGTCTGCACGTTTACTACAGATTTTCACAAACTACTGTATTATGAATTATGACAAGTCAATGCACCAAAATAATTTTTGAAATCAAAATATTTCTTCACTTTATCATCAGAGAATTCTCCCTTTCCCAACAGCAAGATATTTTCAAATATCTCAAGGATAATGCTGGAAAAAAAACAGTATTTTGTGATATTATCCACTTGACCCTATTCACACAGGCACAAAGTGTGCACATCATGCACAGTCCAAAAAAAAAAACCCTACCTGGTGCCCGATATCAATCTTTGTGAAGCTGAAAGTACTCAGGTGATTGTTCGCTCCTCTCACTGCTGGTTCTATGGTTTCCCGGAAAAGTTTTTCAATAAATTGGCAAATGAAAGGCCACATGTGTTTTACAGTCTGAGAAAGAAAAAAGTATTTTAGGATTGTCAGTTACAATCATATGAACAGAAGTATTTCATAAAGATGATAATGTTGCATGCAATTTAACCCTCATGAAACCATTAGTGATTCTGGCAACCTCTTGAAGGTTATTCCTATAACTCATTTACAAGGCTTTATATGTATCTTTTCGACGTATGTTTTTCAATTAAGTTTCATTTTAAAAATCTGTACTTATATTTTATTATTTCGATTTCCAGTATATTTTCAGACCTGTCTTTTATCAAAGAGACTGTACACAAGTGAAAAATATAGCACGCTTAAAACACTTCTTGCAAATGTGTGCGTTTGACACAATAACAGCTCATAGCAAATTAGCAACCAAGTCCTATCTGAAGCCTTTTAGTAGCTAATTAGCAAAGTGTAGACTAAATACTTTGGAGCAGTGTTTCTCAAAACTCTTCTTCTCTATGCGTTTTGGACTTCAGTTCCCAGAAATCTCATGCAGCTTACCAACTGTTAGGAATTCTGGGAAATGAAGTCCAAAACACCTGGAGGAGCAGTTTGAGAACCACTGCTTTAGAGGCACTAGATCTCATCTGATCTTGGATGGTAAGCAGGGTCAGCACTGATCTGGACTTGAATGGGACACCAGCAACAAATACCAGGTATTGTAGGCTATATTTCAGAGGAAATGACTAGAAAAACCACCCCTGACTAATTCCTTGCCTAGGAAACCTAATGAAACCAATGGGATCACCACTTGAATGGACATATACAAGGGGAGGGGGGGAGAGAGCAGAAATTATAATACCCATACCAATTCCCTTGCACTATCACTACATGCTGCAAATGATGGAACACGTGTCTCCATGTTGGCTGCAAGTGAGCCCTGAATTGAAAGAAGCATCAGGGAAAATCTTCATGTCAAACTGCACAGCAAGAAACTACAATCTATTTCCACATCTATTAAACTTTGTGAAGCAAAAAATAAACACGAGGAGACTACAGTCAAGGAGCACAAAATGAAGCACACAATCAGGCAAGGACATAAAGGGTAGTGGCTGGATCACTTTCAATGGACCACAAAAGCATGCAGCCTTACACCTTCCAATGTGGAAACAGGACTTCGTCTTCAAAAGTAACAAACAGGATAATTTGTTGTAGAGCAAAGAATAAAAATCTGCTCTATACCATATTAAAACCATTCTTCTCATGGATGATGGATGACAACAAACTAGTTGTGGAAAGTAGACCAGCCCAAGAAATTAGATGCTTTGTCATGTCAGGAACTCCTGATCAGAAATGTAGGTTTCCATAAACTATAATCTTCCAGATTTTTAGCCTGCAACTCCCATCATCCTCAATTAACTGCCATGCTGGCAACCCAAAACACATGAAAAATGCCATGTTGGGGAATGTTAAGAACTGGCCAAAAGGCAAGGAATAATCTTTTTTATTATTACCAATGTTTTTAGGCAATAAGAATAATAGCCTACCTTATTTAACCATTCTGCTCTTTCTGTATCTGGAAAATGGACCTAAGAAAAGAAATATGCAAATGAGAACAGATACTTAAAGTTGAAATCACAATGATGCAGAAACATAAACTGCTAAACATAACATGACTAACTGTAGCAAAAAAGTTAGAGATTGTGAAGACCATGAAAAATAAAGTCTGACCACTCTTGCTATTACTGGCTTAAACTAGGAGAGCATGGATAACTTGAACGTATTTCTTTTTTTTTGAGCTCTGGAGCTGGTTGGGAGCTGCCAAGGCAGCTTTCTCTCTTGATGGTGAGGGTTTCGTCTGCCTACTCCCTCATCTTTGCTGTGTCTTGGCTGTTTGCTGCCACTGCTGTCATCAACATTAGCTACTTGGATTAGTTATACTTAAGTTGGCTAACTAAATATGATTAGGTACATATGCCTTCACCGAAGTATTACAGGTTGAGTATCCCTCATCTGAAGTGCTTGGAACCAGAAGTGTTTCAGATTTTTTTCCAGATTTGGGAATTAGTGCATTTGCATATATGTATGTCACAAGATATCTTGGAGATGGGACCCAAGCCTAAACACAAAATTTATTTGTTTCATAGACACCTTATAAACATAGACTGAAGGTAATTTTATACAACATTTTAATCATTTAGTGCATGAAGCAAAGTTTTTGAACATAAATACATCAGAAAGCAAAGGTGTCACTGTCTTAGCCACCCATGTGAACAATTACAGATTTTGGTCGCAAATACTCAACATGCACAGAATGCATACATTGAAGAACGTAGAGAAGCCCCATCAGCTTGCTGGCACATTTAGTCTTAATGCAAAGGCAACTTGTTTAGGACACTGTCCTAGTTCATTGCAGCAAAGAGAGAAAGGAAAAAGGGAGCAACAGATTCACACAGTTACCATTATAGCAGACTTCTAATCTGCTTACATATTCAGTTTTACTTTATCTCAGATCTCGAACACCAACACTAAAAGACTATTTTTTCCAAACACTTGTCATATTTAATGAGTTGAAGTACATGAGAACTATCAATAATGTATACTGAATGCTTCTAAGTACAAGAATATATTTTATTTATACTGAGTTCAAACAGGCAGTCAAGTATGACACAGCCAGATAACTATGGCAATAAAAGTGTGAGATCTCCGTACAAGTTTTTTCAGGGTTATTCATTTATGTTCTGTAAAATTTAAGCGCCTTTTTTTTGCTCTAAAAAATAATTTCATTTGTACCAAAAAGAGAGTACAATCTATCCGTAGTGACCATGGATCTAAATAACACGAAAATACTTGAGAAGTATGTAGAATACCTGAAATCATCTTTTAAAAACATCTGAAGACTTCTGAAATATAAAATTCTAGCCCTTCTGTGTATATAGTATTTCCTGAACCAAAAAAAAAATCAAATTTAGTTATTCTTAGCTACCTTTCTAATCACCTCACATGACCTTAACCCATAAACTAACATGGTGACCTCAAAATAGTTGACACAGAAAATAGAGGTTTGTACTATTTCAGGATATAGCAATCTAAAAAACCTCTAAATGCAGGCCAACTAAAATAACTGTCTTGCATTTTAAATTCTTTCACTTCATTCACAGCCAGAACCCACACGTTCCTTCAGACATGTGGGTTTTACCATCGTTTCATTTAAATCTGAAACCCCATTTCAGCCAATAATGGGACTGGCAAAGGCAGGAGCTGAAGGAAATAATTATTATAAATATGCAGATACTGGTAGAAAAAACATTACTGATTTTACACTATAGCATACTGTACTTGCCATTCACTGAGGACCAAACGCAGTGCCAAGTATTCTGGAAGCCAACAAAATCACCAAACTGAAAAGTGGTGGCTTCTATATGCTCATAGGACACCCCAATAAATGAATAAATATGCAGAAGATATGTAGAATTAACATATTTTAAACCACCTTCTGCCATGCCTAACTATAACGTCTTGGGTCACAAAATATTTGTGCTAACTGCGCCATGCTTTGTCTAAGGCAATGGTCCCCCAGCTTTGGTCCGTGGACCACCAGTGGTCAGCAAGAACTGAAATATGGTCTGCAGCCTCACCATTACTGCTATGGATAGTAAGTAGTATTATTATCCAGGCCAGCCAAAAAAGGGGTTTTTTTGTGTCTTTGTTTTTAGGCCTGTACCTGGGGTTATTTGGGGTGCTGATTCAGAAAATTGCATTGGATAGACTACATCAGCTCTAGATTATTAAATATGGTTTTCTGTGGGTGATCAGATGTGACTACTGGGTGGCATATGTTCTGTATCAGAAACTAGAGCTGATGTGATCTATCCAATGCAATTTTCTGAATCAGCACCCCAAATAAACCGAATTTAAAGCTGACCAAAAACTGATTCATAACCCTTTTGGAACTAATGTTGGAGAGTGGTCCCTGGTCAAAAAAAGGTTGGGAACCACTGGTCTAAAGAAACCAGAATTCAAGGTAAGAGTGATTTGACATTTTATGTTAGTAACCAGCAGGGAGCAGAAAATGAATTGTAGGGTGGTTATGTGATATATCAGGGCCCCTGGTGGCACAGTGTATTAAAGCGCTGAGCTGCTAAACTTGCGGACCAAAAGGTCCCAGGTTCAAATCCCGGGAGTGGAATAAGCGCCTGCTGTTAGGCCCAGCTTCTGCCAACCTAGCTGTTCGAAAACATGCAAATGTGAGTAGATCAATAGGTACCACTCCGGCAGGAAGGTAACGGCGATCCATGCAGTCATGCTGGCCACATGACCTGGAGATGTCTATGGACAACGCCGGCTCTTTGTCTTAGAAATGGAGATGAGCACCAGCCCCCAGACTTGGTCAAAACTGGACTTAACGTCAGGGGAAACCTTTACCTTTACCTTATGTGATATGTCAAAGCGTTTCCAAATGTTTAAAAATCTAGCTTTCATAATTTTTATCTGTGCACACATATCCCAAGTAAAGCATAATGATTATTAAAAGGTGACCATTAATGTCTCTCTCGTTTTCCTTTTCCAAATCCAAATGTATACAGTCCTTCTCTAAAAGCTAATAGGAGCCTGTATACTAAAAAGGCATCAGATCCCATCTATTATAGAAGTTAATCAGGATCAGCCCAGTATGGAAAATACATGCTATATTCACACACACACAGTAGAGTCTCACTAATCCAAGCCTCGCTTATCCAAGCCTCTGGATAATCCAAGCCATTTTTGTAGTCAATGTTTTCAATATATCGTGATATTTTGGTGCTAAATTTGTAAATACAGTAATTACATCATAACATTACTGTGTATTGAACTACTTTTTCTGTCAAATTTGTTGTATAACATGATGTTTTGGTGCTTAATTTGTAAAATCATAACCTGATTTGATGTTTAATAGGCTTTTCCTTAATCCCTCATTATCCAAGTTAATGGATATCCGTTTAGCTTGGATAAGTGAGACTCTACTGTATATATATATATGCTATATTTCAAAAGACGGACCTAACAAAACCACCAAATCCTTATCAAATGCATGAGTGTGCCATAAGCTAACATGTGAACTAAAGGCACACATAGATCACAAATGAATACTTGCCTTTTCCACTATTAGGCGTGGGTTAGCACGCCCTGCCTATCAATTGGGGGCACGCTTCATGACACTAAAATTATTTGAAAGAATACAATCTGAGTCCAGCATGCTTATGGACTACATTTTCCTATATGAACTTTATAACTAGAGCACAGCTTAAAATCTCAACTTCAGCACTGAAACCTCTGCAAGTCATTCATGCAGCCTATCAGAGTTCACTACTTCAACCACATCAATGTGGGTGAAAGGGTGAACTTTGAAAAAAGCACTCTATTTTCTTCTATATATCTTCTGCAATTGTAGTGATAAGATAGCTTGTGTTCTTTCATCATGTTTTGCAACATACTTAATATTTTCTGAAAAAGCAGGATTTCTGGAACAAAATATGGGAAAGAAATTCTGAAAATGAGTTTATATTCAGAAATTGTTGTTCAAAATTTACAGTCATGAAGAAGTGTTATTTATTATGCAGTTTGTCCATACAAATAAACTATAGCCTTATTATTATTATAAGGCCCTTATAATTTCTGATGTGGTCTCCAGTGACAAACAAGCTATGCCTGAGTAAATAGACAGTTAAGTAGACCAAGTTGTGGAATGTGTTACTCATGCTCTATTAAATCTATTAATGTTAAAGTGCCTCACATTTTCATTTTGTTTCATGATAGCAGATGAACATACTCCTTCTGGAAACAGAAAAGGAGTAGTAGGTATGTATAGGATTACCTTTAAGAGGAAATGTGGGTATGCATGTCATTACCTTTAAGAGGAGCTAGCTAAAATACCTATTACACATTCCACTAAAATTCTCAATTTGTTTTCCACAACACATAGTTAAATTTGCTCACAAATATGCCCCATTATAGTGAAAATCAGCAATTACCTCAATAAAGATTTATTTAAGTAATTTATATGAAGCCAAAGCTGCAGAGACATACTGTTTACACAGAAATGGCAGCACATATTTTATTACTAAGCAGATGGAGAGTTTGGTTTTTGAAAAATACTGAGTCATTAAACCACATTTCACAAAAGGTTTATTTCAAACTCAAGCTTGTGAGTTGAAATGATTCATACATAGAGTACTGATATGACAAGAAACAGGCGCAATTAAAACGGGTTTTTATATAAAGATAAAGAAGGGAAAGACTGAGGTGTTCTGAAAGCAGGTTTGTAAGCATCTAGAGTAAGTGAAAATATTTTGTTACCACTTTAATCTTTAAGCACACCTCAACATCTCTGATCTAAGAAAGAGATAAGACCTTGCATATAACTTTCAAATCTGAAATCTATTTCTATCATTAAAAAGACACACGTATCCTGAATGTGTTTAGCAGCTGAAACAACACGGAAGCTGGCTGCAACAATAGTTTAGATCAGGGGTCCCCAAACTAAGGCCCGGGGGCCGGATGCGGCCCTCCAAGGTCATTTACCTGGCCCCCGCCCTCAGTTTTAGACTTAGGCTTGCCCAAAGTCTGAAATGACTTGAAGGCACACAACAACAATAACAACCCTTCTTGACTATCTCATTGGGCAGAAGCAGGCCCACACTTCCCATTGAAATCCTGATAGGTTTATGTTGGTTAAAATTGTTTTTATTTTTAAATATTGTATGGTTCATTCATTTACTAGTATTGTGCTATGGTAATAATATAATATATTGTGTATACATATAATATTGAGGTGGCCCAGTGTGTTAAAGCGCCGAGCTGCTGAACTTGCAGACTGAAAGGTCCCAGATTCAAATCCAGGGAGCAGAGTGAGCGCCCACTGTTAGCTCCAGCTTCTGCCAACCTAGCAATTCGAAAACATGCAAATGCGAGTAGATCAATAGGTACCGCTCTGGCAGGAAGGTAACAGCGCTCCATGCAGTCATGCCGGCCACATGACCTTGGAGGTGTCTACGGACAACGCTGGCTTTTCGGCTTAGAAATGGAGATGAGCACCAACCCCCAGAGTCGGACACGACTGGACTTAACGTCAGGGGAAACCTTTACCTTTACTATAATATTGATAATATTATAATGTAATACAATATATTTATTTATTACAGTATTTCTACCCCGCCCTTCTCACCCAGTATGGGACTCAGGGCGGCTAATAATAATAATACAATGTAATAATATTGTATAATATAATAATATTAATTATATATTATATATTAAATGCAATATTACTAATAATAATAATAATAATAATAACATGGTATAGTGGTATAGTACAATATAGTAATATAAAATGCTAATATTGTGCTATGCTAATAATATAATATATTGTATGTCGATACAACTTGTAAGCTGCTGAGTCCCCTTTGGGGTGAGAGAGGGTGGAGTATAAATGCAGCAAATAAATAAATATATAAATAAATAAACTGTTGTTGGGAGGGGGGTTGCACTACAAATAAGACATGCAGTGTGCATAGGAATTTGTTCATTTTTTTTTCAAATGATAATTCGGCCCCTCAACAACCTGAGGGACCATGAACTGGCCCTCCACTTTAAAAGTTTGAGGACCCCTGGTTTAGATAGTATGTGTAGAATGTCTTTGTTTTCTTAAATTAAGTATTCATAATTGTATGACCGTAGAGGGATGAAAAAACTTCCATTTATCCATGCTTCAATAATGAGGTCAACACAGGACCAAAATAACATTTTCAAGACATTTTAATTGTAACTTCCTTCCTTTTAATAATATAGAAGAGGAAAGGAGATTAAAAACAGATAATGCTTCAGGACTTTGTTATGATAATGTTACAACAGAAATCAAAGAGCCTGAACTGCTAAAATGAAACTGGATACCACACCTTCTCAGATTAAGAATGATCGGCGAACAACCATGCTTCTACATGCTGTAACATAGGTTTCATGAGCTTGCATTTTTAATGACTCTCCAAGTATTTACAAAAAGAGGCCCTAATATTTAGATCAGGTGTAGAATCTTATTACCCTCCAGATGTTGTTAGACTGAAAATCCCAGAAGCAGCAGCCAGTAGAGCTAATGGTGAGCTAATTGCTACCTAACAATTTCTGGAAAAACACATGGTTTGGATGAATATGAGGCTGTCTAATATCAAAACAAAGAAGGAACTTCAATAACTGGGATGGCTATTTTTTCCATCCCCATTCCCTGATGTTCTTTGAATTGGTGATCCAGGAGTTAAACGAGACTTTTCTATGTACTTTACCAATGAGCTATGGCATTTGATTTTGCCCAAAGTGCTTCTAGAAACTCTCATGATATAAAACATACCAGAATTAATGATGGCAAGAATGTATGAAGATCTAAATTTGAACTGCCAAATTACAATGTTATAATCTGTCATGTTATCTATTTTTTCTTACTACTTTGAACATCCTTCTGTGAAATAACAAATGGCACACACTTAAAAAGAGCAAAGCAAAAATGACAACACATTCATATCTGTTGAAATCTACAGTTCTACATCACAAGAAAGTTGAAAGTTTAACACTGTCCAAAAAACGATTCTTGTTGTTACATTAAAATGTTTCAAAAGTACCAAATTTACAGTATTCTAGTAAGAATCAGGAACTTGTTTGCATTAAAATCATTGGTTTTCTTAAAATAGTATTTTTTATTTTAGTATTCTTGGAAGAGGCTTTTCACACTGCATTAAAAAAAAACAAGCAGTGTGCTTGTTTTTCAATATTTATAAGTCCCATAACTGCATGTAGCTGTGACAAGGGGTAACTCTTCTTGCTAATCTTCAACAGGGGATTCTGTATTCATGGTCAGAATTAGCATTAACAGCAAACACATTCAACAACCTAACATAAACTTGCAGTCAAACTAAAGAAAAACCAGGCATTTAGTTGTGCATTAAGAGCTTATAAACAGCTTTAAAGTCCATTACAAAAAGGACTTCTAGACAGGATTTCATAAGATTAGTTAGAAGACTCAAAGAGTATTCTGCTAAGAGTGCATTTAAGAAAACTATCTGGTAAGAGGAGCACGGTCCAATTCTCAATAAAGGTACAATTAGTTGTACATAGTTGTACATAGGGGCTTTATCTACGGATTCAAATTCCCACTTTGAAAAAATCCCAAGTAAATCTTGGTATTATCATTTTATATAAGGGACACCAGTTTAATATATGATGGGATGGAAGGGACGGAGAAAGATACAGATCAAGATGTATTTATAAACTTACTTTACAGATTCTTGTATGAACAAGCCACCAACCATTTCTGCCAAGCTCTAATTCTGAGTGACAGGCTTCAATGCAAATCCCAGTTTTAGGGACCAGCAGCTATTAAAATGTCTCCACTCCTCAGAATCAGAAGGAATTATATTCACTGTCCTCACTGTATTATTTCAGAACAAATGTACATGTTCACTAACTTCAACCCTCAACCTTTGTGTTATGATAAAATACCGCATCGAACAATCCCGTGTACATAATAGTGTTGCTTAAAGAGTACTGCACAAAATCAAAAGTTTTAATTACTGCACACTGTTGAAATTTTTTACTGCATCTAGGTAGCCAAAAAGTCCTAACATCCAAATTGAAGTTAAGCACTTTTTCACTATTATACTTTATGGTCTATTAACAGATGTGCTGCAAAGACAGATTAATCTCTAGCGGTGTGCTGTGCTATACTGATTATTGCTGCATGTTTTGGGGACTTTGTCAGGGCTGCAGATTCAACTATATAATTTCTGGTTTCCTTTGGAGGCCTTGATTGTATGCAAGCAGTTTTATGTATGACTGGAGATGCAATGTTTGTTAGAAAACAGACAGGGAAAAAATAGCAGAAGATGTAAAAAGGGGCTTCGAGTATACCATCCAGGTCTATTTTTGGCTCAGGAGCACTGCAGTTGAAACCCCTAAAGAAATGGTTACATAAGCCAGAAACACACAAAAATATGTCATTGAGTTTACATGCTGTTACGCCAATCTTCACAGACAAGTGCAGTGATAGCATATGAATTTAAAGCTGCATTAACGTTTACGTCATGTCTTATATTTAAAAATGAGCCAGTCATGTTCTGGCAATGCTTGCAGTCACATCAAGAAAACAAGAGCTAATATTATACATTAAGTTTCACTAAATTTTGGCCACAATCCAGTTGAATACTTCCACTGACAGAACTATTTCCATCAGCAGAATCAAAAAGGAAAATCCCTTCTCTCCAAAGCAGCTCATGCACTTAATTCTTGTTCCAGAGGCCAAGGAAACCCTCCAGAGCTAATTATCGTGTGGCATGAATAACTATGGTGTGGAGGATGGGGAAAATATTAGTTGCACTAATGGGTAACAGAATGGTACCAAATGTAGACCTATATAAATACATATCTTAACATTTCCAGCCTAACAGTAAATATTGTTAGTCCAATGCCATATCTTTACTTTTCAAGGTATAAGGAACCAACATAGCACATTTCCAAGTTCATAACAGTAATAAAGTGATCAGAACATGCTTAGCCCATGCAATTCACATGCTAAAGTATACAATTTCTCCATTGTTTTCAAAATACTGGCAAGATTTCACAGGGTGTTTTGTGCAGTGTTTTCTGTATGCCAAGATGATTACCATATTAATCCACTTACAAATATGCAACTAATTAAGTGATATCACCTATATGATCCAAAGAATCCTTAACCCAGAGGACTATACAAGAAAGAACAGACATGCACAAGGTAAGTAGGGTAGGGAAACTTCACCTGGCACAGAACAGATGGAGAAAAAGCGAACGGGGAGGGGGGGGGAGCAATAGGACCTTTTTACTGTTTTTATTTGTATAGAATATAGTATAATAGATTAACATTTTAAACGTGACATCCCCATTGTAGAGAAGTTATGTGTTAAACAGAGATTATTGATATGATTTTATTTATTTGTTTGTTAAAAAAAAGTTATATATTAGCAAGGAAAAGCCTAACATGGAAATCAGCTG
The DNA here is from genome assembly GCF_035594765.1 of Anolis carolinensis. NCBI lineage: Eukaryota > Metazoa > Chordata > Lepidosauria > Squamata > Anolidae > Anolis > Anolis carolinensis. The sequence goes on along the minus strand of NC_085846.1, from coordinate 107,511,824 downwards.
GAAGCAGCGTTTGGTAGGTTGCCATGGTAACACAGCTTCCCTTGGGAGAAAAGGGGCGTGGCTAAGATGACAGTTGGAGCATATTCCCTTTTAAAAGGAGTTGCTGTGAGGGTTTAAAAAGGGGTGGCTGTTAGGGGTTTGAGAAGAACAGTGGCTGTTAGGTTTTGGAAAGATTAGGAGCTGTGGAAATCAGCTAAGGACGGCAGCTTATGGTCACTCAGGGGAAAGGCTGGGAATATAAGTTGACCGGGAGTTTAGTATACTGTTTTGAAGAGAAGTTATTTAAGATATATCCATTCAAGAAAGACTACATTGTAACTTAAGATCCGAAACGTTTACTGATTGAAACCACACACGCTGAGTTTTATTGTTCATAAAGATCAGTCTCCTTGCCTCTCTGTAACTCTGAAGGAAGACTATTACCTCACGTTGGTGGCAGTTACCGTACCTATCTATATAAGTTACCGTACCTATCTATATAAGTTACCATCTTTACTCATTTAAACCCATCAGTTCTGTTATCCTTCCTTATCCACTAAATCCTCCCTGTCATACATTCACACATCCTCCATCCCTCCCTCTCACACGTGCGCACATCTCCTCAATTGGAGGCAGCGGTGGGATTCAAAAAAGGATTTCCCCCTGCCTGAGTGAGTTTCACAAATTGGGGCTCTCCTCACCCATATTGGAATGTTCTTTTCTTACAGAAAACCTTTGAAGGGCCCCAGTTTTTCTTGAATATTGAAGGTTCTTTTATTGGAAGATATTTTGTCAAAATGTTCATTTGCACTATTTCTGTTACTGTACTTTTACTATCCATTCTTCCATTTTTGGTGTTTCTTCTAGTTTCCATGTCTGCACATACACAATTCTTGCTACAATGCTCATCAATCCCTTCCAAAAATTGCCTTCTTGCAGAACCACCACATATGAAAAAAAAGATCCCGTTGCTTGTTTACATTTCCAGCAGGTATTTTTCAATTGTGGTTGGATATTGGCTATTTTTATAGGTGTCATGTAATATTGATAGAACATTTTGTAAAAGTTTTCCGACACTGAGTAATTTCTGAATATTTTTTATTTTTACTTTCCAGAGGCATTCCCACTTGTATCGTATGGCCAATAAGGCCAGTACTCCCTGAAAACCCATGGAGCTGGGAAGAACACTCAATAGAACAATTCCTTGTAAAAATGGTATTAGAGGAGGAAATTAGAAGTCTGGGAGTTAATGAAAATAGGAGGTGAAAACACTTCCCAGCATATAATTAAAACACAACAGCAATTCCAATGGAATAGCAGGGCTAAGGAGCAGATGGCCAGACACAGGTCATTTAGCCTGCAATCAAACATATCAATAAACACCACAACAAATTGAAGAAATGTGTTGATTATATTCACACACAAGAAATGCTCTGTAACATAGTACTTTAATGCAAGAACTACCAAATAAATTAATTAATCTAAGTTAGTGCTTTGCAGGCACAAACTGGCATCCAGTTCTATCTTCTGACATTTTAGTACATAGGAATTTGGCCTTAACAAGAAAAGCAACAATATTTTCATGGGACTTCACTTTTTCCTGACCATCAATACCTGGTAAGTCCCACACCAAAAGATGCTTCTGAAGGTTGTGGGAGCTTCTGGCATATAACATCTTGAGTGAGAGTGAACATCACAAATTTTAGAAGAGAGAAGCCTTACTAGCTATCAGCTAGTCACCATTAAAGAAAATTAACAGTTACTTTAAAGACTTCCTACAGGTTGAGTATCCCTTTTCCAAAACGCTTAGGACTAAAAGTGCTTTGGATCTGAGATATTTGTTTTTGAATTTTTGAATATTTGCATATACATAATGAGGCATTTTGCAGATAGGACTCAAGTTATATACATAGAATTTCTGCATGAAACTAAGTTTTTGTACTATGAGAGAGCACATGTGTTACTATCGCAGCCATGCATGTGGACAATTTTGGATTTAGGTGCATTTCAAATTTCCAGATAAACGATATCCAACCTGTGGAATATTACCTTCTGACACAAAGGTACTGCAGCACTTTTTAACTGTAACAAAGTTTGAAGACATGAAAACCCCTTAGCATAGAATGACAGGACAATTAGGTCATATGGATAGCAAAGCTACTCTCACATTTAAAGACTGTTTTTTGTTTTTATTACATGAGTATAAGGAGAGAATAAATTGGTTATTAATCACTATGTCAATTTTATTAATAATCAAGCATTTCTGGTAACTGCATATTCATATTACTGCACTTTATCATTACTTCACTGCCTCTAGTGTACCCCACCTCATTTGATGGCAGCTTTGTTAATGCTTGAAGAATTTAGCTCTCAAGAACAGCTAAGGCATAGGTCCACATATTTTTAGAACTACACTACTGGAGGGCCAGGGTAATAGTACTGTTAGTATATAAATGGTGCAATGGAACACTTAATTCTGCTTCACAATTATACAACACAGTCACCCCCAAATAAGGACAGTCATACTGACAAATAATGGAAGGGACATAAAAGTAATGAAAACAGAATCTTCTGAGTAATGCAGAGAATTTAATTAGTTAATGTAATCAAACTCTGATATTTTAAAAATGTGTTTCACATTATGTTAGGAAACATAAGTGCAACTGTGTAATTTTAACATTCAAAGGGTTTGCCTTTGAACTGGTGGAAATGCAGCTCTTAAGCCATGCTGCTATATGATAAGGACAGTCAAATGACAATGTAACACTCATCATGTGACAGATATTTTCAGCCAAAGACAAACCGCAGTCTCATTTTAGTAACAAATTCACTATATATTATTCAACCAAATTAGTCCAGAACTTTTACTATTTCACATTTCAAGCTCAAGTATATTTATATTCAAAAATCATATCAATTAAACTTCCTCCTCAAAAATATGTTCATAGCTTAACTAACAATTTCGTTGCATTAAAATGATGCAACTAACTTCTAAGAAAATATAACCAGGAACAGGGTAACTTTACTACTGGAAATTTTACAGCTGGACTAAGAATCAGTAGAAAAACATAATATTACACTGACTCATTACAGAGGAATGCCTTCCTCACAATGTTTTTTATAAACATACAAGTTCTGCAAGCGAAAATGTGTATTTGTTTAAATTATACAGACATAACTACTGTGTTTTTGGCCAGTGTTTCTCTAGCCTAACAGCAAATACATTTTACTTCTGAATTTATATGTTTATGATTACAATGAAAGTCACACTGAAACTTGATGGGGGTGCAAGTTATTTAAGATTAGATATTAAATTCTAACTATGAAGTTCTATGCACATTTACCAAGTAGTTCATTTGTGTTAAATGGAACTGACTCCTATGTAGGAATGGATAAGGCTGCAAGCTAGTAACTATACAAGAAAGGTGGTGGCTGGAGCCCCATCTATACTGACCACAATGCATTTGAAGTTAGCTTCAACTTTGGAGACCAAAGAAAAACTCCAACAAAAGCAAGCAAAAGAAATCCCTTAATATGCAGAACTGCTCTATGGTTTGTGTAATCACCATCCAGGCCTCAAACTCATTCTAGGATTTCCTACGTAATCATTTGCATAGCAAAACCACTTTCTTCAAAACCAGTTTGAAATTGCATTAAATGGTAAGTGTAGCTGCAGCCTTGGCTATCCTTCTAGACCAGTGGTTCTCAACATGTGGGTGCCCAGGTGTTTTGGTCTACAACTCCCAGGAAGTTTAGCAGCTGTTAGGATTTCTGGGAATTGAAGCCCATAACATCTGGGGACCCATGGGTTAAGAACCACTAGAACATGCATTTTAAAAAGCACCTGAAGCTACAAAAAGCATGCAAACAAATTTGCACAACCATGAAAGCATTTGTAATGTTTGTTTAGTTTAAGTGAAGCTAATTCTACTGAAATATATATAGGTTAGCATGATATAGCTGTTTTAAAGTGTTTATTTATTTTATTTTAATTATTTATACCCCGCCCTTCTCACCCAAGGGGACTCAGGGCGGCTTACAAGTGGCAATTAATGCCGTTATACAATAAACTAAAACGATTAAAACAGTTAAAACAGTCATAAAATAGTCATAAAATACAATATACAAAGTTTAAAACAATGCAAAGTGCTTATGCCATTCATCCACCAGACCTTATACAAGAGCCGTAATTCAGACCGCGTCGAAGCTAACACATGCTTATTCTTCAAATGCCTGCGTACATAGCCAGGTTTTCAGTTTTTTTCTGAACCCCAAAAGGGATGGGGCCTGCCGAATGTCACTGGGGAGGGAGTTCCACAGCCGGGGAGCCACCACCGAGAAGGCCCTGTCTCTCGTCCCCACCAGCCGTGCCTGTGAGGCGGGTGGGACTGAGAGCAGAAACTCTCCAGCTGATCTTCAAGTGTTCAACATGAAATTTGCTACTTGAGGTCATTGCCAGCCTCAAGAAACATAACTGACATTTAAAATGATTTTGCTATCGAAGGGAGGCAAAAGCACATGTAATAAAATTGCAACTGGAAAATTTTCCTCCTAAACAGCACTATTGTTTTATTTTAGTTCCAGGTGCTGCTGGAAGACAACACATAGCAGTCCTCACTACTGGCTATGATAGCTAAAGCTGACAAGAGTTATATGCTGTACTCAATGCAACATCAAAGAGCTACAACCAGTTCTGGAAAATAGAACAGTCCTTTCACAAGTTCTGGCGGACACACCTTTATTGGCTTATAGACAGCCTCCAAATCTTAAACAACTACTCACTTACAACAAGAAACATGTATAGTAATACAGAGACAAGACCCTACAACAAACTTTGATCCCATATCTACTCTAGGAGTAATATCATTTGGAGGAACAACATTTCTCCTCCAAATATATTCCTCCAAAGTCACATACACCATCCTGCACCAATGCCTCTCTACACTCTACATTAGTCAAACAGAATAAGCAGATGTATTACTTTCAAACATCAAAATTAACCACTGTAAAGATCTGAAAGATCTCTTATCACATTGCCTGTCCCATGACTCTTGCAATACTTACTGAGATAGCCCTTTTGACTTTTGAGATTCCCCCATATCCTTTGAAATTTTGTGTCTTTCTGGATCCTAATATGTTGTATCCCAGTCCCACAACCATATATGCTTCAAAACCTGAGACTTCAAATACCACTCTGTATTACCGGTACCTCTGAAGAAATGGATGTAGATTCGTGAAAGCTCAGGCTAAAATAAAAACCAGTTAGCTTTCAAAGTTCTACCACGTTCCTTTTCTCTCCTGTTCCATTCCTTTTTGATACTCAAAAAATGTTAACAGCAATATTATATCAAACTCTGTTGTTGTCACATGTGCATTAAAAATTGCTTCCAATTTATGGCAAGCCTAAGCTGAACCAATTGTGTGGTTTGCATGGCAAGAATTGGTCAGAGGGGATTTGCCTCCCTTCTTTTGTATTTCCAAAAAATGTTAGCAGTGACAGAATATCAAAATCATTAGACATATATTAGGAGTAATATACACACACAGACACACTAAAATGCATAGATCTCTATCATGGAAAAGACATAGACATTTGCAAAGTAACTAGCCTGTACCCTGAATCTTGGAATGCTTATGAAATACCCTTCTGACTTTTGATTCTTCCATACTCTTTCAAGAAAATAAAACATGCCTAAAGGCAAACCAGAACAAGAATACTATTCAGGAAATATTTAGCATTGTGTACCAATAGCAACATCATCAAAAGAAATGGGTTGATGCCTTCTCTTACTATGAATCAGAAATCCATTCCTACTTGCTATAGTAAGTGGAGAAAAAGAGTAGCAACACGGGTTTTATCATCATTCACCTAAGATTGCGATAGCTATTACAAGCAATTCAAATAAGACTTATTTTTAAATATACATGGCATATAATAATGTCATGTACCGATTAATATTTTTCTACAATTTACTATACAGATAAAGTACTAATAGACCCAATGTTTAGGATTGCAAAAAAATGTGGAAAATAAACGATATAGGGGAATTAGAAGGCCGTAGGACTTCCACTTTCATGGAGGTTAGGGATGCAGGATCCCAGTGAAAGCAGAAAAACCTCTCCAGGAATCTCTAGGTCCTCCAGGGTGCATCTCTATGCACAACTTTTGTTGGAAGTTGACCACAGAGTTGCCTTGAAAGACCTATAGATTTCTAGAGAGATTGTATTAACAAAATCTGTGAAAAATCAAATGCACAAAAGTTAAACCCACAAATGAGAGGCAGCTTTCAATCATAAATGAAGTGCATTATTGTATGTAAATCCTAATAAATCGCTAGCCTGTAGCAAGCTCATAATGGAGGAACCAGGAATTCTGGTTCTCAGGCAGCCCACTGTATTTCTGTAAAAGTCATAGAGGAGGAAACAGTCTGTCACTTTACCTCATTTATATGCTGGGAGCAGAGGAAGGATGAAACATTATCTGCCAAACAGCTTACTCACCTGTATGTAATTTCATGTTGCCTGTGGCTACAATGTAAGTTCTTAAAAATGACTTCAGGGAAAGATGTTCAAGAAGAAAAGGAAAGGAATCTTGGAAATCCTTCACATCTTTAAATAGATCTAGAATTTTGCCCTCTATTTTTTGTTAAAAGGAAGGGGTTTTCAAGAGGTTTTATGAATCTTCACAGCACTTTCCAAGTCTTGTTCTAGTTTCTGTGGCTGTTGCACCATCCCATCTGTGAATTCTTCCCCACAAGGTTCCAGTCAATAAGATATCACATGAAAAATGCTGTATCACCAAGCTATGCAATCAGTCGGTTTACTTTATAGTTTTAGTAAGACCAATTATTATCATTGCCACAGCCATGCTTTTCCTTCAGTGAACTTAATTTAGTGTACATGCCTGACTCCCTCCCTCATTTTAAGCTCACAAATAACACCATGTGACATAGCCAAGTTGAGAGAGTAACTTTGCCAAAGGTCACCCAGTAACATTCACATTGATCGAGTGGAGACCTGAATCTGGATCCACACAAGTGAATTCTCTAATTGTTACACTATATTCATAATTGTTGTCAATTACACATTTGCCCTCAATGAACTGGGAGAAAGGAATGGGAATACATCTTCATTGCAAACATAACTAATCAGCCACTCCCTGGTTTGCCATGCTGCACTACAGCAGTTTCACTGCTCACATTCTCAACATACCAAAACAGGAAACATCAGCATTGCCATCACAGAAAAGGAGAGGCACTTCTTCAATTTTTCTTCACAGGAATGATGAGCAATCAAACTCAAACAACTCTTCAAAAATGAGGCTGGCTTTCTCAGCCATCTTGTCATCCTGTAATCATTTATACCTTTTCCAGACTGCAAAAAAAAGCCACTAAGATGTATGTGGCTATACTTGAAGGCAATAAATGTTATGAATGCTGCAGTTCAACATAGTTCTACCATTAATAGTCTATAACTAGCCCCTACTTAAATTAACTAATAAAAAAACTTTATCCATCTGTAGTTAAACCTTAAGAATTCTAATTTAATTCAATTTCTTGATTAACATAAGCTCTCAAATATTAAGAAATGTTCAATTTTCTATACTGTTGTAAAAGCTCTTTCATTGATCTGCTTCTGCGCCTAAATCTAATCACTAGCTCCTAACTGACTCAACTGCTGAGTGTAAGTCAACACATATATAAATCTCACTAATTGGATAACTCTTTTTCACCTATGAAGAACAATGTATTTAGTGCAATGATTTTTAGCCCAGCTTCAAATATTCTTTTCCATATATTCCAAAAACACAAATCAGCTATCAGAAACAAATCTGCACTTTACCCTCACAAGAACTTCTCCTAGCCAAGCCTTATCGTGGCAACTTCCTCAACTACCTTGATAAATGTGTCCTGATAAATTAATCTCCTTATTTAAGCAAGGATTGCACAAACAAATATGTGTGTCATACTAAACCTATATTAACAATGCAAACGGAAACTTTATTCTTTCTATGAATATTGGTAGAGTGTTGCAGGTTTTCTTGCACATTGGAGTTCCTAGACACACCCACAAATTACTTTTTTACATGTCATGAAAATATAAAAAGATTAAACATTTAGCAAGCAGGACCCTCATAAGAACCATAAGCAACTATCTAACTTGAAGAGTTAATAGGAGAATAAGACTGACAGTGGGCAAGTTGAAAAGCAACAGGTGCCATCTAAAGAAGTTGTAACTATGAGTAACTGCTGCGAGGAACCACCACTATCCTCAGAAGTTATGGAGAGACAACACCTCTAAGGTACATGTACTCATAGCAAAACAAAGTCTTTACAGGTAAGTCCTGAGGCTTCACAGGTAAAAGTCAGTGGAAGAAAACAGTGAGTAGGAAGGTTGCTTAAGGTGTGGTTTTCACAATGCCAAGTAAATACTATACTCTGTGAAACATCCTTCAGAAGTTCATCAAGAAATTACTACTGGAGGGTTTAATAAGCTTCTTTCAGGGCTAGGAATGTGACACTCAGAAAAATTAAGCACACCTCCATGGATTGAGATCCAAATGTACAGTCAGATCTCCTGAGATAGATGCCTGTTTTCAGTAAAGGCAAATTCTATTCAACAATCATGTTTACTTGAATATTTTAATTTAACGACAGCAAATAGATCCCGCCCATTCATCCACCACCCCTAGTAAAGTGTGAAGCAGCCCAGACACACCTACAGGCTACACTGGAAGTTACTTCTAATGACCACAGCTCAAACTGGGTTTCCTGCAAAGGAGACAGCAAGGTTTCCGATGCCAAGAAAGATAGCAAGGAATGTGTTTCTTCCAACATGGGGGGTGGGGAAGAAAGGCTGGCTGCAAACCTGCTTGGCTGGGGAGTTCAACTCCACTTCTGAAATGCACCCTTAAGCTTGCTTTAAAGCCATATTGGGGAAGGAGTTGTCTTGTCAGTGAAACACTAAAACCAAAGAAAGACTTTAGGTACATCTCCACTGAAGAATTAATGCCATTTGACATCACTTTAACTGCAACGGACCAGTGCTATCGTGTCCTGGTGCATCTATGCCATAGAATGAATACAATTTAATTCCCCTAACTCAATGCTATGTAATTATGGGAGCTGTAGTTTTCCCGAGTCCTTAGCCTTCTCTTCCAAAGAGCACTGTGGCCTCAGCAAAGTATAATTCCCAGGATTTCATAGCATTCAGCCATGACCGTTTTGATTTTTATCAGTATGATAACATACTGCAAGTCGCTTCTGGTGTGAGATAATTGGCCGACTACAGAGATTATGCCCAGGGGACGTCCGGATGTGACAGCTGGGAGGCTTCTCTCATGTCCCTGCAAGCTAGAGCTGACAGACGGGAGCTCACCTCATCTCGAGAATTCGAACCAGCAACCTTCAGGTCAGCAACCCAACCTTCAAGTAAGCAACCCAACCTTCAAGTAAGCAACCCAAACTTCAGATCAGCAGTTCAGCCAGCACAAGGATTTAACCCAGTGGTTCCCAACCTTTGGGCCTCCAGGTGTTTTGGACTTCAGCTCCTACAATTCCTAACAGCTAGTAAGATGGCTGAGATTTCTGGGAGTTGAAGTCTGAAACACCTGGAGGCCCAAAGGTTGGGAACCATTGGTTTAACCCATGGTGCCACTGCGGTTCCTATCCATGGCCGATAAAGTGCTGTCAAACTGCATTAATTCTACAGTGTAGATGCCCCCTTTCCAGTTTGGTGGGGCACTGGTACTTTTTGGCAGAGAAGGCTAAAGACAGGAGAGATACAATTCCCATGATTCCACAGCACTGAGCAAACTTCGACCCTCTCTCCAGGTGTTTTGAACTTCAACTCCCACAGCCACTCCCGGCTGTTAGGAATTGTGGGAGTTGAAGTCCAAAACGCTCGGAGGGAAGGCCGAAGTTTGCCAATGCCTGGTGTAGATGCAACCCTGAGTCTTCAGCAAATTTCGAAGCGAAGTCAAGTCTGTGCTCGAGACACGAATTACAGAACTGGAAGAAACCCAAATTTGGGGGGGGGGGGTCCAGTCCAACCCCTTTGCTGCCGTGCACACAGGGAGACACCATCTGAGCTCTCCCCACAGACGGCCACGCAGCCTGCGCTTCAAAATCCTCGCTCTCACCCAGGCAGGGAGGTCTCCGGTGGCGACGGTGAGCTTGACGGCGCGCTCCTCGTCCTGCAGGAAGGCCAGCGCCCGGCCCAGACGGGAGGCCTTCCCCCCGCGGTGCCTTTGGACCCAAAAGAGACCAAGCAAAGCGAGAAGGATCCAGCTGAAACTCAGTCCCAAGTAGCCCAGCACGTAGACCGGGAAGACCAGCGCGAAGCTCCGCGCAAACTGCGACACCAGGCCAGCTAGGTCCACGCTGATCATGGGCTGCGACGAGGAAGAAGGCGGCGGTGGAGGAGGAGGGGGCTCCGAATCGCCGCTGGGCCCGGGCCCCGGCCCCGCTCTCGCCTGGGCCCCCGCACCGCTCATGCTGGCTCCGAGGCCGCTCTCCTGACGACTGAAGCTGAGGCGCTGGCTCCAGTGGGCGGGGACGCGGGCAAGGCCGAGGCGGGGCCTCGCATCGCGGTCCTGGGCGGGAGAGGAGGAAAGACGCGCCCGCCTCGCCTACACTCCTGCCTCACAGTTGCTGAGGGACGACGATAACAACAACTTCTACTACTTCCGCCGCCACTTCCGCTTTTTCTCACCCCCCCCCCTTCTAAGAAATGGTTCGCGCCTCCTGCGTATTTGAAGCTGGAGGACCGAACCATTCCTTCGGAAACGGGGAGGGGGGGGTTTAGAGTAACTATTCGTTATTATTATTGAGTTGCTGTGAGTTTTCCAGAAGCATTCTGTCTTGACGTTTCGCCCACATCTATAATAAGCACCCTCAGTAGTTGTGAGGTCTGTTGGAAACTAAGCAAGTAGGGTTTATATATCTGTAGGACGTCCAGGGTGGGAGAAAGAACTCTTGTCTGTTTGAGGCAAGTGTGAATGTTGCAATTGGCCACGTTGATTAGCGTTGAATGGCCTTGCGGCTTCAAAGCCTGGCTGCTTCCTGCCTGGGGGAATCCTTTGTTGGAAGGTGTTAGCTAGCATTACAGGTGCTTATTTATAAAGGGGGCCGGGCTGTGGTGCAGGCTGGTTAGCAGCCAGCTGCAATAAATCACTCTGACCAAGAGGTCATGAGTTCGGGGTGAGCACCTGACAATTAAAATAAAATATAGCCCCTGCTTGTTGTTGACCTAAGCAACCCGAAAGATAGTTGCATCTATCAAGTAGGAAATGTAGGTACCACTTACATATGGGGAGGCTAATTTACGACACCATAAAAATAATCCAGCCGCCGTTGGAATGAGGAAGTGTCGTCACAGTGGATGATAAAGCAGCTGCTCCCCCTGTGGCCGGAATCAAGCATACCCTCAGGAAGCTGGAAGCTGGAGAAGGTTTAAATTGCCCCTGTGTCTGTCCCAGTCTCTGTTCTATGTTATATGGCATTGAATGTTTGCCTTATATGTGTCAATGTGATCCATCCTGAGTCCCCTTTGGGATGAGAAGGGCGGAATATAAATACTGTAAATAAATAAATAAATAAATAAGCTATTGTCCTCCCAACCTTGCTATACGCCTGCGAAACATGGACTGTCTACAAATGTCACACCCAACTCCTGGAAAGACTCCATCAGTGTTGCGTCCGAAAAATCCTGCAAATCTCTTGGGAAGACAGGCCGACAAATGTCAGCATGCTGGAAGAAGCAAAGACCACCAGCACTGAAGCAATGCTCCTATGCCATCAACTCCGCTGGACTGGCCATGTTGTCTGAATGCCTGATCACCATCTTCCAAAACAGTTGCTATACCCCCATCTCAAGAACGGGAAATGTAGTGTTGGTAGTCAGGAAAAGAGATTTAAAGATGGGCTTAAAGCCAACCTTAAAAACTGGAATAGGCACCGAAAACTGGGAAGCTCTGGCCCTTGAACGCTCTAACTGGAGGTCAGCTGTGACCAACAGTGCTGTGAAATTCGAAGAGGCACAAATGGAGGGTAAATGGGAGAAACGTGCCAAGAGGAAGGTGCGTCAAGCCACCCCTGACCGGGACCGCCTTCTGTGTCAAAACCTATGTCCTCACTGCAGAAGAACATGCAGGTCCAAAACAGGTCTCCATGGCCAACTACGCATCCACTGCCAAGACACTACGCTTGGAGGGCCACCATCCTTGATTAACGAGGGATCAGTTAAGTAAGCTGGCATTGATTGTTTCCTGTCTGGAATTCCCTTTTGCTAAGTATTGTTCTTTATTTACTGTCCTGATTTTAGGTTTTTTAATACTGCTAGCCAGATTTTGTTCATTTTCATGGTTTCCTCCTTTCTGTTGAAATTGTCCATATGCTTCTGGATTTCAATGGCTTCTCTGTGTAGTCTAAATGAACAAAATCTGGCTACCAGTATTAAAAAAAACTGTAAAATCAGGACAGTAAATAAAGAACAACACTCAGAAGACAGGGGAATTCCAGACAGCAAACAGGAAACATCATTGTGTGTTTATAATGAACAATGGATTGTCATCAGTTTTCTTGTTTTTCTGTCCAGATTATCCAGCTCTGCTTGTGTGCAGTTCACAATTCCAGCAGTGTATCTGACGACGGGTATGGCCCAGGTGTTGATATTTCCACCATTTAAATTGCTCCTCAAAATTTTTCTGACATATTCTTTGCTGACCACATTTTTCACATGTCCATGCTTGATATTGCCCAGCTGTAGTGTGCCGGATATTTATGTTATTGTTGTTATGGTTATGTCTTACAGCTATATTATTATTCTGCCTTACAGTGACAGCAATTACTGTCCGGTTCTGTTTTCACAGTCGCCCCTCCCTCAAGGAATGGTTCACTCCTCCTTGCCTATCCGAAGCAGGAGGAACGGACCATTCCTTAAGGGATGGGGGGGAATAGCAGCAGCCAGTTTAAACAGACTCCGGTGTTTTTCCCCCTCTCTTCAAGAATGGGTCACTCCCCCTTTTGAATTCTGAATGGAAGGAGCGAACCACTTGTTTGGGAAACGGGGGGGGGGGGATGAAAGGAGTAGAAACAGGGCTGAGAAGAGGGTGGGCAGGAACCTGATAGTAGGAAACACACCTACTCGTGACTGGCACTCTCTAAGTCCCGCCGCTTTCTACCAGCTGCCTTTACTTTTCCAAAAAGAAAAAAAAAAGTGGCATTGCCAATTCTGGCCTGAACTTCATCACCTGGTAGTGGAGAGAAAACTGGCAAACAAGTCAAGCTAGGGTCAGTTGAGATTGAAACAATAAGCAAATATCTGGAAAGATGTTCCATGCACAAGAAACTTGAAATCTAATTATTGTTATTAATAATAATAAAGTAGGGGGCTGCATTTCCATATTGTAACCTGTATTTTATATGAGAATGTGAGCCAACAAATTATTAGAGACTGTGTAGGAGGCTATTGGATGATTGTTGTTGTTTATTCATTCAGTCGCTTCCGACTCTTCGTGACCTCATGGACCAGCCCACGCCACAGCTCCCCTCACCACCCCCAGTTCCTTCAAGATCAAGCCAGTCATTTCAAGGATACCATCCATCCATCTTGCCCTTGGTCAGCCCCTCTTCCTTTTTCCTTAAATTTTCCCCAGCATCATTCTCTTCTCCAAGCTTTCCTGTCTTCTCATGATGTGGCCAAAGGACTTAATCTTTGTCTCTAATATCCTTCCCTCCAGTGAGCAGCCGGGCATTATTTCCTGGAGGGTGGATTGATTAGATCTTCTTGCAGTCCAAGGCACTCTCAGAATTTTCCTCCAGCACCAAAGTTCAAAAGCATATATCTTCCTTCGCTTAGCTTTCCTTATGGTCCAGCTCTTGCAACCATAGGTTACTACGGGGAATACCATTGCTTTCACTATGTGGACCTTCGTTGCCAGTGTGATGTCTCTCCTCTTCACTGTTTTATCGAGATTGGTCATTGCTGTTCTCCCAAGAAGTAAAGTTCTTCTGATTTCCTGGCTGCAGTAATCTTTGCTCCTAGAAAGATAAAGTCTGCCACTGCCTCCATGTTTTCTCCCTCTATTTGCCAGTTATCAATCAGTCTGGTTGCCATAATCTTTTTTTTTATGTTTAACTGCAACCCAGCTTTTTCACTTTCTTCTTTCATCTTAGTTATAAGGCTCCTCAGCCCCCCCCCCCCTCGCTTTCAGCCATCAGAGTGGTATCATCTGCATATCTAAGGTTGTTAATGTCTCTTCCAGCAATTTTAACTCCAGCCTTGGATTCATCAAGTCCTGCACGTCACATGATGTGTTCTACATACAAGTTGAATAGGTAGTGTGAGAGTATACAGCCCTGCCATACTCCTTTCCCAATCTTGAATCAGTCTGTTGTTCCGTGGTCTGTTCTGACTGTTGCTACTTGGTTGTTATATAGATTTCTCAGGAGACAGACAAGGTGACTTGGTATCCCCATGCCACAATTTATTATGATTCACACAATCAAAGGCTTTAGAAGGATGTTGCTCTGCTTTAAATTCATTTGTCTGGAATGAAATGATTTGCTTACACACCAAAAGCAATAAGACAATACAACCACAATTAAAACATCAGTTTAGGTTTGTTTAAAAATCAGACTAAAAACTTCACACCAGTGTAGTTCAGAGAAGTTGTAACATTTCAATCTATATAGCTATCCATACATTGAATAATTCACTTGGCACCTAAAATATTAATGATATCAAGCAAGCATTTTTGGAGATAACTTCCCAATCAGAGCACAATATATTTTCAAAAAGTTGACTTTTCCCTGTTCTTCTCTTTAAGTATGAGAGAATGTGACCTAAAGGGTCGCATTACTGAGGTTGCATTTTCACTGTAGAATTAATGCAGTTTGACACCACTTTAATGGCCATGGCTCCATTCTTGATCAAGAAAGATCCAAATCCAGAACTGGAGGAACAGCATGCCTTTACCAGTTGTCTTGCTTTTATGGGTTACTGTGACCTCACCTTCTATCATGGGATATAAAATCCACCAGGCTATTATAAATTGGCTTGGCCAATTTAACACCGACACAGTCTATTTATGTGCATTCAGCCAGGTTTACATGCGTCTTTATTTTCTCCCAGTTTGTCCCTAGCAGGCTTTTCACTCTTACAGGCAAATTGGACAGCCCTGAAACACTGTGTACACATGTCTTCACCAACTGTATATTCCCTGTGTGTGTTCTGAATATTTAATACTGAGTTTTGCTGATTATAATACATTCGTTCCACTTGTTTTCCACACCACTGGCTGAGCCGACAAATGTGAAGGAAAATCTAAGTATGTTTACTCAGGTGTAAGCCCAATTAATACAATAGGGCTCCTTTTTGAGTCCACATATATGGCTGAGCTGTTGTACAAGAGGGTTGTTAATGTGAATCCAGTGAGCCTCTCTTGTATAACATGTCTAAGAGATTTGCACAGGTGTCACTCAGGGACACAGAATGGCCTCCGGATATTTTGAGAAGAGCAAGGAAGCAGCCGCAGCAGCTGCATTATTCACACTGGAGTTCAGGAGGCTGTGCCTATCACAGTCAAGTGGAATAAATGAGCGGAGTATATTTTAAGAAAATTATACTGGATTTCCCCATCTCACAGTTTGCCAGTAGTTTGCCCTGTGTCCTTCCTTCCCATATACTGGAAAGTTTTAGAATAAATCCAAAGCATAGCTAGAGAAGGATGAAGTAAGTCATGCCACGGAGGAGTCTTTGTTGTGCAAACCAACCTACAAATAAACATACAGATAGACAGAAGTACTATGGAAATCCAAAATACTCCCAAATCCAAAATTGTCCACACGAGGAGCTGAAACCCCTTCTATACTGTCATATAATCCAAATTATAAAAGCAGATAATCCACATTATCTGCTTTGAACTGGATTATACGAGTCTGCGGCCCTTCCAGATATCTATTGGGGTGTATATTTGCATGCAATATATCATGAGATGCCTTGGGCCCCTTCCACACAGCTGAATAAAATCTGAACTGGGATATATGGCAGTGTGGACTCAGATAACCCAGTTCAAAGCTGATATTGTGGGATTTTCTGACGAAACTTGCCCATAACTGCCTTATAGCCTGAATGCAATTTTATACGATATTCTTGATAATGTTATGCTGGATTAAAAAGTTTATGTACACCGATTCACTGGTAAACAAAGTTATCACAGTCTGAGGTTGGATCTACACTGGTATATGTAATTCAGATTATCTACTTTGAACTGGATTATATAGCAGTGTAGACTCGGGGCCCTTCCAGACAGGCTCTGTATCCCAGGATCTGACCCCAGGTTTTCTGTTTTAAACTGCGCTATATGAGTCCGCACTGTCAGATATTCTAGGATAAACAGAAAACCTGGGATCACATCCTGGGATATAGGGTCTGTCTGGAAGGGCCCTGAGTCTGCACTGCCATATAATCCAGTTCAAAGTAGATACAGTAGTCTCACTAATCCAAGCTAAATGGGCCGGCAGAAGCTTGGATAAGCAAATATCTTGGATAATGAGGGATTAAGGAAAAGCCTATTAAACATCAAATCAGGTTATGATTTTACAAATTAAGCACCAAAACATCATGTTATACAACAAATTGGACAGAAAAAGTAGTTCAATATACAGTAATGTTATGTTGTAATTACTGTATTTACAAATTTAGCACCAAAATATCACGATATATTGAAAACATTGACTACAGAAATGGCTTGGATAATCCAGAAGCTTGGATAAGCGAAGCTTGGATAAGTGAGACTCTACTGTAATCTGAATTTTATATGGCAGTGTAGATCCAACCTCAGACAGTAATAACTTTGCTTCCCGGTGATACAGTGTACATGAACGTTGATTCCAGCATAACATGATGAAGAAGATGGTATAAAATTGCACTCAGATTATAAGCAGGCATGGGCAAACTTTGGCCCTCCGGGTGTTTTGGACTTCAACTCCCACAATTCCTAACAGCCTACCGGCTGTTAGGAATTGTGGGAGTTGAAGTCCAAAACACCCGGAGGGCCAAAGTTTGCCCATGCCTGCTTATAATCTGAGTGCAATTTTATACCATCTTCTTCATCATGTTATGCTGGAATCAACGTTCATGTACACTGAAATACAAATGACTTGGATCTTATCTCTAAGGGCCCTTCCACACAGCCATATAACCCAGAATATCAAAGCAGAAAATCCCACAATATCTGCTTTGAACTGGGTTGTCTGAGTCCACACTGCCATATATCCCAGTTCAAAGCAGATAATGTGGGATTTTATTCAGTTTTGTTGTATTTGCATTTGTATTTATTTTGGAAACCGCCCTGAGTCCCCTCGGGAAGACAGAGCGGGATATAAAGTTTTATTATTACAGTATTATTATTATTGTGTGGAAGGAGTCTAAGGCATCTCATGATATATTGCAAGCAAATATACTCCCCAGTAGATATAAGATGGAGAGGAAGGCCAGCCAGCTTGACTTTGCTTTCCAGAAGCCTTTGCGGCCTTAGGCCCGCCTCTCTCGCTCTGGCTTTCTTCCGATTGGAGCAGAGGGACCGGCTCCACCTATCGCCTATGACTTCACTTTGCGTGTGCGCTGATGGGTGGGGCTTCAAGGCGGTTGCCTTGGTTTCCAAACCCCGCTGCGGCCTGGTCTGAGGCGAAGCCAGGCGCTCCGTTGGGGATGCCCGCGTTTGGGGCCGACTGCGAGTCGGGATGGAAGGCGATAAGGTGAGCGAAGGATCAATAGCGTTGCTTGTGTGACTAATATATCCCCGGGGAAGGGGTTAGTTTCTTACACCCACGCTTATAACTCAAAAGTACAGTAGAGTCTCACTTATCCAACATAAACGGGCCGGCAGAACGTTGGATAAGCGAATATGTTGGATAATAAGGAGGGATTAAGGAAAAGCCTATTAAACATCAAAATAGGTTATGATTTTACAAATTAAGCACCAAAACATCATGTTATACAACAAATTTGACAGAAAAAGTAGTTTATTCACATTAATGCTATGTAGTAATTACTGTATTTACGAATTTAGTACCAAAATATCACAATGCATTGAAAACATTGACTACAAAAATGTGTTGGATAATCCAGAATGTTGGATAAATGAGACTCTACTGTATATCTAAGTCAGGCCTGGGCCAACTTGGGCCCTTCCTCCAGTTGTTTTGGACTTTAACTCCCACCGCCAGCTGTTAGGAACAAAGTCCAAAACAACTGGAGGGCTCAAGTTGGCCCAGGCCTGGTCTAAGGCCATCCAGATAGCTTGAACCATAGAATAAGAGTTGCAAGAAACCACATGGACCATCTAGTCCAACCCCCTGCCATACAAGAAAAGCATAATGAATTTACCCTTGACAGATGGCCATCCAGCCGCTATTTAAAAGCCTCCAAAGAAGGAGCTTTTTCCACACTCTGAGGCAGTGAGTTCCACTGTCGAACAGCTTTTACAGTTAGGAAGTTCTTTCTAATGTTCAGGTGGAATCTCCTTTCCTGTAATTTGAACCCATTGTTCCTAGACTGAGGGCCCTTCCACACAGCCCTATATCCCTGAACATCAAGACAGAAAATCCCACATTATCTGAATGTGGATTCAGATAACCCAGTTCAAAGCAGATATTGTGGGATTTTCTGCCTTGATGTTCTGGGATATAGGGCTGTGTGGAAGGGCCCTTAATCTCAAGGGTAGCAAAAAACAAGCCTGCTCCCTCTTCTTTATGACACCTTTTCACATATTTTTATATGGCTCTGATGTATAATCTCAATCTTCTCTTCTGTAGTCTAAACATACCCCACTCTTTAAGATGCTCTCACAGTTAGGAAGTTCTTCCTCATGTTTATTCAGGTGGAATCTCCTTTCCTGTAGTTTGAAGCCATTGTTCCGCATCCTAATCTCCAGGGCAGCAGAAAACAACCCTGCTCCCTCCTCCCCATGACTTCCCCTCACATCTTGATCCATGGCCCTCATCATGTCTCCTCTCAGCCTTCTCTTCTGAAGGCTAAACATGTCCAGCTCTTTAAGCTGCTCCTCATAGGGCTTGTTCTCCAGACCCATGATCATTTTAGTTGCCCTCCTCTGGACACATTCCAGCTTATCAACATCTCCCTTCAATTACGGGGCCGAGAATTGGACACAATATTCTAGGTGTGGTCTGACCAAGGCAGAATGGAGGGGTAGCATGACTTCCCTGAATATAGACACTAGATGCCTATTTATGCAGGCCAAAATCGCATTGGCTTTTTTAGCCAACACATCATATTGTTGGCTCACGTTTAACTTGTTGTCCACAAAGACTCCAAAATCTTTTTCATATGTACTATTGTTGAGCCAGGCGTCCCCCATTCTGTATCTTTGTATTTCTTTTTCTTTTCTTTTTTTGACTAAGTGGAGTATCTTGCATTTGTCCCTGTTGAACTTCATTTTGTTAGTTTCAACCAGTCATCTCTCTAATCTGTTAAGATAATTTCCAGAACAATAAACTCTTGAGCGAGTATACATTTTTGGAAGAGCACACTGTATATCTGGTTAAGTAGCCATAGAATTGGGCTAATCAAGATGGAGCACATTGGAGAAACAATGCAACATATTTCCATGTATGTGTGCCTTGTATTGCAGGATCCTGGGTCTGTCATACCATGTCAGACTGTTTATCCAACCCAAGCTGAAAGACCTCCAGATATTGGCAAACTGTTAATTTAGAGCAGTGATGTCAAACTGGTACTCTGGATGTTTTGGGCTTCAAGTTGAAGAAGTCCCATCCAGCCTCTCCAATAGTCAGGAATTCTGGGAATACCAACTCTCTTCTTTTCATTTTATGTTACCTGATACTGCTGCCTTTGTAAGAAGGAATCAGAAAAGCAGTAACCATCCAGACATTGTTGAACTCCAGTCCCTGTCAATTTTATATAGCCTCACCAATGGTGTGGTATGATAACAGTTTTAGTGCATCAGCATCTGACAAGCTGAAGGTTCCTCAGCCCTGTGTTATGGGATAAGTGCTTTTTCCAATGTAAGCATTGTAGTTTTTTAATAACCTGATGCTCTAAAAACAGCTTCTAGATTAAGAGTGTTTGTTTTCCTTTTTTTTTTAAAGAGAAGAACAAAAGATGACACTTGGAAATCAGATGAACTAAAGAAGCATCTTAAGGTAACACATGTTTCCCATTTATCACCATTGTTACTTACAGAAAAGTTAGAAGCCAGATACATTTGATATGGGCCAAAACATTTACAGATAGATTTTAACTGCAAGTTTACAGATTTTTTTTACAACTTTATAGGAATAGCAGGTCCCTGGGCATACTGTACCAGATCTTAAACTGCTTTTGTCTTAGAAATAATTTACCTTGGGGTATATATTTTTGCTATTTTGAAAAAGAAAAAAAATGACTAATTTGGGCCTTTGAATCCCAACCCATCTAGCAATTATAATTCAAAGAATACCAGATTAATCTGAATCTGAGTGAATCTGAGAATGAAATTCAACATTATTTGTTTGAGATCCTATTTAAAGAAATATTCATATTTTTTCTTCTGCTAAGAGTTTGCTGATTGTTGCCAACTAGTGGATATTAATCAAACAAAACGAAATCAATTTTTCAGCTAGTACTGGTAGATTCTTCAAAATGAAATGAGTGCCACATGGGAGTTTGATGGCTTATAGGCCTTAATATGTATTTATTTCTATCCCGCTTTTCTCCCAGATCAGGACTCAATGAAAAATGAATTGAGTTGCATTGGCAAGAATCATAGTAATTCAATAGGATTCCACCCCTTTTTTTGCTTGTTCAAACAACAGAAAACAGAAGTTTTCTGCATATGAGGATCATAGCTAAGATTGATCAAGCCTCATTATTTTTACACCAAGTCATTGTATATTATAATATCTACATGTAGACTGACTCATTTGCTGTATTATCTCTTCTGCAGCCCCTACACAGTTGTCCAACTCTTCTGTAAATCCTGACTTTTTGCCATGTTAGCATTTCTATAGCTCTTAGCTTTCCTAAAAGGACTTGAATTATTCTAGCTCCCAGGCTAATGTTTAAAAAGGTAAGCCAGCCCCAGTAATAAAGAACTTGTTCTTCTTTGCCACAAAATGGACCCAAATGCTGAAAGGGAATTTAGAAGTTCATGGTTTGCAATCTTGAAATAAAAATGAAGTTATAAAGAAGTTTCAAAATCCTTCATTCATTGTGGCATATAAAGCTCTATGTACATAATGCGCCAGAGACTTCACTGAACAAAAATAGTATAATAACAATGTTAACTTCTCTTTTCAGACATCTCGATCAGATAGTCAGTCTGAAGACAGGAGGCATCGACAGAGGAAAGCACGAGATGGAGACAGACATGATGCTGATGACTACAAAGAGGGTTTGCAGAAGGACCAAGACAAAGAGAGAGTAGCACTGAAAGAGAAAATGAGATTTAAATCAAGTGAAAGGCACCGGGATGAAAAAAGAGAGAAAGTTAGAGAAAAAGATTATACTGGAGAGCAAGAGAGATTGAAAATTCCAGTGACTCATGAAAGATATACAAAAGAAGTCATGGGAAAAAGTGGAGAGAGGCACAGTGGTAAAGAGAAAGAGAGAAAGCATAAGAAAGAGGAGCTGGCACTTTTGGAAAATGTCGTGAAAGCTTATGGGGAAAGGAGTAAAGAACATCATAGAAGAAGAGGGAGCAAGGATCATACAGGTATTTCAATTTATTGCTATATTTATTTTGAAATAACCTTCCTGATAGTTGTAGCTAATGATGAAAATAAACGCAAGCCAGTAATGTTTGCATATGCAGGAAGGTTGAGCCCTTTATTTTGGGCTCTTCTGGACCACAGTTATTCTTTACGTTGCGTGCTTTGTAGAACTAACCAGTTTTAGCAAGATAGCTGGATTAATGAGACTGAAAATACTTCAAAATAGGTATTCAAAGACATAATTTTGTTAGTCTGGATCAAAAGGATCTTTTAAGACTAATAGAAAGAGAGGTTTGTAACACAAGCCTATGTAAACTTGGTCTGCTTCATCAAATGTATTCTGTCTCCATTATTCTTGGATCAGTGCTGCATGGGAAATGTTGCACTGCCATTTTCCATCGTGTATGGAGTATACTTATGTCTGTGAGCAATGATCAAACTGACCCTTGAAGTGTCAGTTTGGGGATAGCATGGGAAACCTTAAAAATGAACTAGTCAGGGAAAATTAAGTGGGATGTATGCTCACTTTATGCTTCTGGAAATGTCTTGTCTCAGAGTGGTATAACAAGTTTAATACAGAAGAAATATGTCAATTAATTTAAAATATTTTGCAATTATAGTAAGAAATGTGAAACATTTTGGGGGTATGTTGAGTACAGTGTGTTTAAATTCTATGGTATGGAAAAGGTTGAAATGCATTTGCAGTCTTATAAGTGTCCTTATTTTTAGATCACCCAAAACTAAAAGGTGATGAAAGGGAGAGGAGACATACAGAGAGAAAGGTAAGAAAAGGGACAAAAGCAAGCTGTGTTCCAAAAGTACTAATTCCAGTATTTCTGTAGCAAATGGCTTTTAAGTATTTGGTGATGTATCAGCTGTTTAAAGAGGCAAAAACTCCACTCCATTAGTGCAAGAGCTTTAAGAAGTCTTGGATTCTAGTCTCCATGTAAAAAATAAACAAACACATGTTCTTTTCATGAGCAATATTTACAGTAGTGATCCAAAGTCAGCCTGCATTTACTAAAACAGAGGATTATTCAGGTCAGTAGTTTTAAGCAGGATTAGATATATTAAAGGCATACTAGCAGCAAGCTCATTCTGTAAGTATGACTGTTTATGTGGCCACAACAGCACCATCCACAGAAGAAGAGACCCAAGTTTACAAAGTATCAGAAAGCCTTTAAAAAATAATTAAGGAAATGCCTTGCGGGCTGAATATATATAGTGGAAACTGAATAATAACTGACTCACTGATGAAAAGTAAAATGGTGACATGCATGGAAATAGAATGAGGTATTCTGTCCAATGTGTTAGAGGGAAAACCCGAAGCACTCCATGCTGCAACATTTCTTTACAGGTCTTGCATCTGAGCTCTAGAATTCTCAAATTAATGACTTCGATTCGGATTTAGAATTATAGTCTTGACTAAGAGAAGTACCATTGACTTCAACAGGCCTAGTAGTCTGTTTCAAGCATGGTAAGTGTGTTAATATAATATGAGAAGCTAGATGTTCCTCACAAATTAGTGTACTGGTACATTCTGCTCAATTGCTGTCAGTTATCGGTTGGCTCTGCAGCCAAAGATCTGTCGGATGCGGGGCACGTTTCTTTTTCTTCTTTGTTCTTCCCCAGTGAATCAGAGAAGCCAAGAGCAAACTGGACTAAGAGAAAGAAAGCTTCTGACAGGCAGATGATACATTAAACTCATTGCAGAATGAACCCTGTTGGTTTATTTTGCTTCTCCAAGAGTCACAGATCCCTGGCTTGCTAGGTGCCAACACACCCAATGTATTTCTGTCTTGTCTGGTCTACTACAATGTTTTGAACTATTAATCCTCCTTGCTGCTTCCAGAATGGGGAGAGGAAGAACAGTGTTGGTGAGGATTCAGCAAACAGACATGAAGAAAAGGAACATAGGCACAGACTGCACAAAGAGCAAGACGCAGATAAGGAAAGAAGACAAAGGCATAAAGAGAAGAAAGAGCAGGAATTTGTAGCTGTTGAAGAAAAAGAAAAGCACTTGAAATTAAAGACCTTTACATCTCTCAGAGATGGGGAAGAAGGCCATATGTCAAGGAGACATAAAGAGCGATCGCATCATAGTGGGAGACATCATAGGGAGACTGGTGAAAGTCAACAAAAAGAGGAAAGTGAAGAAAAAAGGAGAGATCACCACAAGGTTTGTTTTAAATAGATTTTCAATCAGCAATTCTAACATTTGTATGAGAAAGGATGTGCTATAAAGGACAGGTTTTTGACATGGTAAATAATATTTCAAGAAACTGGATTAAAATAAAACATGCAAAGTAAAATTAAGACAATTAAACAAACGTTAATATACTGATCAACAAAAGTATATATAAAAACAGATTATTTTCTCATTCTGTATTGGTCACATTTATATCCAATCTTTTTTGTTAGATTTTGGGACAGCAGTATGAACTAATTCATAGGAATATTTCAGTAAAATTTGTGTGTGGATTAGGACACCTTTTGTTTTTGAAGTAATGCTGTTCTATTTTGTTGCAGTAATCACACTTTTGTAGTTCTTAATTGTGGTTTGATGCTACAAATAGGCCATAGATATATTTTTTAAAACTCAAGTTTTTTTTTATTTAGGCTGAATCATATATGTTCCATGACTTGGCTACAGACATATGCCTCAGGCTCTTTATCTTTGCCTTTTTCTGAATCAGAGAGAGTATGACTTGCCCATGGTCATCTAGTGAGTTTCCATAACTGAGCAGGGTTTGAACCTTGGTCTCCGGCCCTATAGTCCCAACTCTCAAACCACTGCATTATGCTGGCTGTCCAGAACACAGACCCATTAGTGAATTGAATTAATGGAAACTTAATGTAGCAAACCAACGCTGCCATAATTTCTGTTACTTTGATCACTTAATAATAGATTCAGGCCATTATTTGACAGACAGAGACAAACTACATAAACATTATTTAAATTTGTATACATGTGGACTGTAATGTACTTCTTTGGAAATAATTGTTTAGACATTTTAAACTGATTTGGAAAAAAAGGCGGAAGAGAACATGTCATAAGAATTCTGTGATTACAACCAACAAGCAGTGATTTAATAACCGCCCAAGGGGGAAAAAATCTTGTTCTCTAGGTTTTTAGGCCTGTTCCTGGGCTTTTTGTGGGCACTTGATTCAGAAAATTGCTTTGGATAGACCGCATCAGCTCTAATTTCTTAGATATCGTTATCATGACTTTCTATGGGTGAACAGATGGTGACTGATATATGGCATATGACCTGTATTTCAAAAACTAGAGCGGATGGGGGAAACTGGTGCAATTTTTGAAATCAGTAGCTTCAATATCCCCCAAACAGGGCAAACATTTAAGGCACCAAAATGTGGTTGGCTGGCATAATCTCCAAAATTCTCTCTAGCCAACATAGGCGGTTTTTCCGTCATTGCATGCTTTTTTCTTGAATGAGACAATCTATAATAATGGGAATTTTTGAAATCACATGTCACCCTGGAAAATCCTTCATAGTGTTTAAATGCTGCAAGTCCTTACATTTTTTTATTTCCTTTGCAGCACAGTGAACACAGAAGTCACCATAGAAGCTCAAGGCATGAAGGTGATTCAGACCATCGACATGAGAGGTGTGCTCTATTCACATATTTGAGAAAATTTGGCTGTAATCTCATGCAGACTAATAAACCCTATAGGCTGGTGGAACAGACTTTTGAATAAATGCATGTAGGACTGCATTTTGCATTTTATCTGTGTCCGGTTTTCTTTGTTTCTAAAATATATTCTTAAGAAGGTACCTACACATATTTCTTACATGTTCTTTTCTAGTAATAAAAGCCACATAGGATTTGAATGACTTCAAATATTAATTAATTAATTAATAATCCAAAGATAAAATGTCTGAGAAAATATTTAAATACAACACACAGTATTTTGGAAGCACAATCATATTTTTAGACTGGTCCTGTAATGCTTTGGGAGGGATGAATCTATTCTTAGGCATCAGCATCTGTTTTTTTTATGTAACCATTTTGATGATTCATGTTGCCTCTCAGCCTCTCGAGGCCAGTGTGACAACAGTATGGCTTCCTTTTCACGTTGCTTTATTTCTTAAAAGGGCCTGTTTCAAACCAATGGGTGTGTGCTACAGGATTAGGTGAAGGTGCTTTTTATTCTTTTCCCAGTTTTCACTTTCCTAGCTCTCTTCTTAGGATAAGACCAAGTGGCAGATCTCTAATAGCCTCAAATAGGTTTTTGTATTTCTGTGCTCATGAAAACATGGTTCTCTGTAATAAATTATTCAGTGAAGTGATGGTGTTTCTGTCACTAGGAGTAAGCCCATTTTATTGTTTGCAAAGGTGTAAAGGAATTAGTCTTCATAAGCTTGAGATTGTTGAAAAAGGTATATTTAAAAAGACCTTTTAAAATGGCACTCAAAAGTTCTAAGTAGGGAAATACAATTGGAAGATTGCAGTGCATTGTTGTTCCTTAGAAACGTTCTACCATGAAAAAGTGACTTACCTGTTTATGAGAAGGAAATTACAAAGGAGCAAGGTGTTTGCAATCAGAAATGATTCAGACCTGTTTTGACAAAAAAAAACCCATACAGTTCATAGATATCTAAAAATTGAGATCCACAGACTGCATATCATATGTTACAGCATAAAGTGAGAAATATGAAACAGAAATCACAAATCCTTATCCTCTCCTGCAGTTTCTTAGCAAAGATGTGATGCACCTTTGTGATCCCCTTTTTCTGTAACAATTATCTTGCTGGCTGAGCTTTTAATGCAATATAATTCTTTTCCTTTTAAAGGAGTACAAAAGAAAAAGTAAAGAAACATGGCACGAGTGAAAGAGAGGACATAAAACAAGAT
This sequence comes from Anolis carolinensis, assembly GCF_035594765.1. NCBI lineage: Eukaryota > Metazoa > Chordata > Lepidosauria > Squamata > Anolidae > Anolis > Anolis carolinensis. The sequence continues at coordinate 107,485,230 of NC_085846.1, read as the reverse complement.
GTAAGATGGTTGTATTTGGCTTTTTTGAAGACTAGAATATTCTGGAAATTAGTAATACAGCGAAGAAGAAACAGAACTAAATATGCATCTACACTGTAGAAATAATGCAGTTTTACATCATTTTAACTGCTATCGCTCAATGCAGTAGAGTTGTATTTTACAAAGTTTTTAAATATGTCTGCCAAATAGTGCTGGTGCTTCACTCAACCACAAGTTCTATGATTCCATAGCATTGAGCTATGGCAGTTAAAGTGATGCCAGGCATAAATAAAAAGTACTGTATATGAGCAAAACTAACGTGTATCCAAAGAAAGAATATTGATTATCCACAGTATCTGTGTTTGCTAGACAGTTATATAATTTATATACCTATCCTCTGCTAACTTAATATTGTTTTCTTAATATTGGTGGTGGAAAGAAAAACTTAGTTTCCATTAAATTTTAAACCAATAGAATGAAGGACTATATTTATCACAACAATTTCAAAGTACCATTTGGACACCCTTTAAACTACTACTTTTAAGATATGCACACTTAATTTTTAATTTCAATGGGATTTTATATTTATTTGTTAGATTTTTATTAAGTTCAATTCACTTAGTTTGGTTGAATTGTCAATTCCAATGCTTTTCTCATATTAGTTGTTTTGTATATTGATACGTTAGCAGCACCACAAAGCTGATGGCCCATCAGCCATGGGACCAAGTCACAAAAGGCAAGCATCTGAAGAAGAGCAAGAAGAAGAAAATGTAAGAGTTATGTCATTACAGTATTTTCTGAAGTGTATAGATGTTCCAGATCTCTCTTGAGGAATGCTTTCAGTTAACATTGTTAGCTGTACAATTATGTCATGATTTAATTCCATGTTTCCCTTTCTTACCAGGAACTGAAGAAACGTACTTCCTATCCAGATTATGATTCTTCAACAAACTATGAAGATGATTTTGAGGTGGGTGCAAGCCCATGCTTTTTTACAAGACTTGAGAGATAAAAATAAATACAGAGATGATGACAGGGGAATTTTAATTGATAGGATATTGGTCATTAATGTGTTTTGTACATTTGAGATACAGTGCTCACAGCTCTCTGCCATGATACAAACAAAAACAAGTTTAGAGAAACTGGAAGAATGAAGAAGAATGTGTTCTGACTCAGTATTATTCACACTGACAAACAGGAAATCTCTTTGTTCAGGACTGAACTTGGGACCAATGTCCTATGGTCCTTTCTCAGAGACCCACTTGTCTTTGTTCTTTTTATGGCTCCTTGACTCTAGTCCTCAGAGAAAGCTGTTTTCTTAATATAAGCTTTCACTTGAGGGTATTGTTCAGGTGAAGATGCTATAAGAGGATGTTGTTTCCTTAAACAAACTATAGAAATGCTACTTGTACAATACTATTTTAGTATTTATGAGATGCCTTTCTTAGTAATAAAAATGAGTGATCTTTATTTTAAAGTTCTGCAAATGGTCAGAAGATCTGAGGTCTATTGGAGTGATCTGTTGCCTTGTAAAAGCTCTGTTTCTTTTTGAAGGATTATGAAGATGATTTTGATGATGTAGATGAGGAAGATGATGAGGAAGAGGAAGATAATCAGGAACAGGAAAAGGAAGAAAGAGAAACAGAACAAAAAGTTAAAAAAATGCCTATTGCCAAGAACTCAGAAATTGAAGAAATTCAAAAAGCAATTCATGCTGAAAATGAAAAGATTGAGACCTTGCTACCCAAGCAGAGAAAGAAAGAATTTCACTCAAAAGAACCTGAAAAGAAACCAGAAATCGGTATGTGACCAGGCACTAGTTTTGGTTAGAAATTATGAGAGCAACCCAATTTACTTGCAAAGCCATTCTCAGGAAGGCTAAAGGAGCAACCCACAACCATTTGATTAACTTGTCATGCAGGAGGTAAGGTTTAGTTAGGCTGTAAATGTTGAGGTTTGCAAGCAAAATTAAACACTAGAATGTGTGGGAGCATAAAGGCAACATCACTGCCAAACATATCTTCGCAAATGAAGTGAAATGAGAGCATAGCAGATGATGAAAGCATAATTAATTCAGAATACTATTCTGCCTGAGAATAGGTTGAATTCTTTATCAGCAGTCTTATCCCAAAGCAAGACATTTCTCAACCAGTTGACAAGACTGGCAAATTAAAAAAATTGAAGGAGGGAGAGAAGAGATGAAATAGTTTAGAATATTGATCTTCTGCCTTGATTGATTAGCTAAAGGATTAACCCAAGGGTTGTGGATTGCTCCTTCATCCTTTCTAGAATGATAATTCATGGTAAGTATCAGCCTTTTTTATTGATTGTTGTAAACCGTGGCCATAAGGAATCCTACATTAGGCAGGGGATTCAGAGGACAACCCTCTTAGTATATCCTAGTTTAAATATAAAAAAGTAAATACATTTGCAGTTAATGCCAAGTTGGTCTCAATAACATCGGTCCGGTGGTCAGATTTGCAGGAATCTAGGAAGTCCAGTTATAGTTATACTTCTTTGCTTTTCTGTCATTTCAAAAGCAGTCGTCATCTCTGTGCCATCACTGTTGTGTCCCCTACTTCTTCTAACTTTACATTCTGTGAGTGGACCAAATCAGCATGATGACGACGATGATTATTTATATCCCACTATTTCTCTCTTTCTCTTTCTCAAGACACATTTGCATTTTATCTGTTTTAGCACCATTGCATTTTGTAATAAAAATGGAAGTCATATAATTGAATGCCTCCATGCATAAAAATAACTCATACATGTGGAAAATTAGTATATAGTGGATGCTAGGCTGAATTCCCCCCCCCCCCCCTTGCATATGGTGTTTCTATGGGGAGGGAGCTTTTATTTTGGCAAAGATTCAAATTTACAGTGTGATTTTACAAAATTGAATTGGTCCACAGCCTGTAATCTTACTTGCTTTCATATTAATTTATGTGGGTCAGATTTATCCACCTATTGTTTAAAATTTCATTATCATACCTTTTTTTTACAGAAAGACCAGATTCATCTGCTCATATGGCTAAGTCTGGAAAGTTCATGGATTTTCAAACAGCTAAACAGCGGCAAAATAACAGAAAAATTGCCAGTCAACAGAAGTAGGTGATATTAAAATAAACCACATCATGAAACTGTTACAAGTAGCATTTTAATACATTTTTGTTGTGTAACAAGTTGTTTGTCTAACAATGTGGAATAAAACAATTGAGTGTGCAATTAATGTGTATAAAGTCTAAATTATTTGAATACATCACATTCAGTAGGGATAGAAATAGAGACATGTTTGCATGGTTCTGAGACTCAGGTGATATAATTCTGTCAAATGCCAGTTTATAAAAACAGAAATTATGTATCTGTATTTTGCTACGTCCTTTTCTTAGTTTTGTGTAAAAGACAAAGCTGTATTTCCCCTTAGAAATTAATAGATCCTTGAGTTTAGGAAGAGATCTGTTCAATATTGATCTATCACAGAGTCTTACTGAGAAGTGAAAAAATTGTGCCCCTTTTAATTTTAGTTTTATCAGATAAATATATGGCCAGGTTTGCAAATTACTGTGTAAAATTTCCTTCCTGAAAGTAGTGTATCAACAAAAAATACTACAATTTTATTTCAGGAATAATTAATATAGCCTGCAATTATAAATATTTAACATATGCTTCAAGTAAATTTACACATAGCTTTTGAAATCTAAGATGTTTTAAATCTACCTAAAAAGTTAAAGTGTGAATGTGACAAACATGCTTGAAAATGCAAGCATTTTTGCACCTGTCAGGGAGTTTTTGTTTCTTGTTGAGCAAGTTCTTTGTGGCAAAACCACATGGTTCCATTTGCAAGATATGTAACAGGACGCACAATGTATATGTCAGTACCTAGAAAATAATATTTGTCATCCAGAATTTACTTTAATATCTTTCTCCTGATATAAAGCATACCATTATCAATAACATTTAAAAAACTCTACTTTTTGTTCGTATGCCTTGGCACTGAACATACATGCTTTTCATAGTACAAGTAGTTCTAGACCAGTTATATGACTCTGTAATTTGAGCTTACTGACCATTTTGTTTTCCTGTTACATGTTTTCAAGGAAACGTAGTGCTGAACTCCTTCGACTTATTGACCTGGACTTTTCAGTCAGCGTCTGCTTGCTGGATTTGCCTCCAGTAAATGAATATGACATGTATATCCGGAACTTTGGAAAAATAAATACAAAGCAGGTATAGAGCAACTTACAATTCATTACATTTCTTAGGATGTCTTTTTGTCTTATTCAGTTAATTATTCAAGCCTGCAATGCCTCAAGGCTGTCTTCCTGTTAATATGGCTGGAGTATGGTGCATCTTGTGGGCGAAAGAAAATAGCACTAGCATTTTTTTAACTCAGCTCAAAAGCTACCATAAGATTGTTCACATGAATATTATCTTGATAAAATTAGATGCTGGAAGGATTTACTAGAATTCTATTAATCATACTTCAGTATTCATCATTATTGTTTATTTATATAGCACCATCACTGTATATGGTGCTTTACAAGGAAAAGAACAAGAAAACACAATTTAATTCCCTATTTATGGAACTGGATTAGATATGCATCACTGAACTGTTTTATAGCAGTCCCTACCCTGCGCCTCTCGTTAAAATTGTTTGGATCACTAACATGTATGTATGAGTGAATGACACCTAAAAACAAGTCTGCACTTTGGGGGTCCTCTTGGACTTAGCATAGAACCTGGAGGCCTAGGAATCTGCGGTGGCCAGGAAGCCCTTTGCGCAATTAAAACCTGTATGCCATCTGTGCCCATTCCTTGAGAAGCCATGGTAGTACATGCCTTAGTTACATCCTGTCTAGATTACTGTAATGCGCTCTACGTGGGGCTGCCTCTGAAGAGTGCTCGGAAACTTCAGCTGGCCCAAAGATCATCAGCCAGGTTGCAAACTGGGGCTAGCTACAGGGAGCGGACAACCCCCCTGTTGCAGCAGCTCAACTGGCTGCCAGTCTGTTTCCGGATACAATTCAAAGTGCTGGTTATGACCTTTAAAGCCCTAGATGGCTCAGGTCCAGGCTATTTGGCTGACTGCGTCTCCTTGTATGAACCTGCCTGGACCCTGAGATCTTCAGGAGAGGCTTTTCTCTCAATCCCATATCCATCTCAAGCATGGTTGGTGGGAACAAGAAACCAGGCCTTCTCAGTGGCTGCCCCTCGATCCTGGAACGCTCTTCTTCCCAGGGAAGCCAGAATGGCACTCTCCCTGCTATACTTCCAGTGGCAGGCTAAAATCTTTTTATTCAGGCAGGCATTTAAAGGAGAAGATTTTAAAGCTCAAGTCAGGAGGTGCTGTGATTTTTGCTTTTAATACATTTTAATCAGTTTTAAGGATGATGAAGATAATAATAGTAACAGTAATAGTTTATGCCCTGACTGAGTTTATTGAGTCTAGAATGGTTGGATGATATTATCCATTATTAATGAGCAGATTCCATTTAGCATCCTTAGATAAAACATAACAGTCAACAAAATACCCTTTTTAGTCCAAGCATGAAACAAAATTGTAATCAAGGCATCTGGGATTTTATAGAGCTGAGGGTTCTATGGGATCAGGACATTTGTGAGTGACTCACCTTAATTCCAAACAAATATGAATTCAAAAAGATTTTTTTAAAAAACATTGAATTAAGATAATAGTAATGCATTGAACGTTGTGTGGAGATTATACACACACGCATACACACCAAGTGATTAATTGTAAATGTTCGTAGCTGACCTGAAATTCGAGCTAATAACTTCATTCTTCTCTTTTAGGCCTATTGTCAGTGGAATGAAGATAATTTGGACAGAGATGTTCAGACTGAGGAAATAGAGACTCAAGAAAAGTGGACACAGCATCCTGGAGAGACTGCCCTTGTGTGTGGAGGTAATTAGCATTGATCTACTGTAAATCAAGCAATTGTAATTAAGTTTAACCTGACCCTGTTTCATCATTACTTAATTACTAAATCTTCCATAATTTTAACAGCACAAAGCATAAACATCCAAACATTCCATTAAGCTTTCTGAGAAATGTTTTGCGTTACTTTATTTTTTACATGTGATTTTGTATTTCATATCAGGTCCAAAAAGCACTAGAGATGTTTCTGCTCTTACACCAAAAATTGATTCCCAGAGATTGGCAAGTTTTCTGCGGTCGGCTTGTCAGGTATACTGTTTTAAAGCTATTTATTAATGATATAATAGCACTAATAAATGATCATAATAAAAAAAAGGTTGTGTCTGGACTCCATCTAAAGCTGGTCTGGGATAGTCATAAGTTTCAACACCACCACTGTACTTGGTGCAGATGGAATAAGCTTTTTTCTGTAACTCTAGAGATTAGAACACAAATCAGTGGATTCAACTTACAAAAAAGAGATTCAAAAGAAACATTAAGAAGAACTTTTGACCCTTATGATCCCTTCCAATTTTTTTTATCCTAATGTATCTACTCTAATTCTAAGTCTTAGTCTAGTGCATTGTTTTGAAATTCCTATATTATTTGGATATTTGAATTATAATTTGAGAGAATTGTATTTATGTGTTTTGTGTCTTTTCCCTGCTTCAGTTTTTCTTAATTAAGTAGGAATGAGTAATAATCCATCCACAGTTTTTAAAAACGCAAAGCAACTCACAATGAATAAAGCTTTCTCGCTATCATAGTCTCTGTATTGGCCTATGAAAGTGCAATGCTCAAGTACACATTTTGAAAAGATAACTTATTAACACTGCAGGGTGACAAAGGAATATCTTTTTGCGTTTCTTTAAATGGCATGTTCAAAAGGTGATTGAAGTTCTCCTTGAGGAAGATCAAGTAGCGATACAACCCAGACGAAATCTAAGATCACGGCCCTCCAGTCTGTCTATTTCTGATAGATGTTTTCAGTTAAATACTGATCTGTCTTTCCTAAATGGTAAGTAATATTTCTTCTCAATTATAAGAACATACGAAGAATTATATTGACTCAGATCAAAGGCCTGTTTAGTTCAAGATTCTGTTTTTTCGACTGGCCAATGGGATGTCGATGGGAAATCCATAAGTAGGACCTGAGCATAATTATCTACTCCAGCTGCTGTTCCTTCACTGGAGACTGAAAAATCTTAATTTTTAGCACAAAATATAAAATTGTATTGGCAGAACTAATTTGTCTAGCCCTTTTAGTGAATCCTGATAAAAATCACCCCTGGTATTTTAGGCCTCTTCAATGGAATAGTATTGGGACACTGTTTTACATAGGTTGCAGACTCAGAAAATGATGGTGAGGCTGCTGCTTAAACCATGATCTATAGACCCTTCAGTATTTTTTCTGCTATTTAGCATATATTTTCTCCACTCCATCTCAGTTTACACCCTACTTTAGATGCCAAACACAGTTTTCTGCATGCACAGAACTTATCTGAATGCACTGTCAATTTTGTTCTAGCCACTCTGAGTCCCCTTCGGGGTGAGAAGGGCGGGGTATAAATACAGTAAATAAATAAATAGTTTGTTGTGAAGCACTGAATAGAAATATAACTTTCTTCGTAGTGTACTTTTTCTCTTTTGTTGAGTCCCTTTTCAAGTATTATTGAAAGTCCTTCAGAATAACTCTGTCCTTTGCTCTAGCCAGGGAAATTACCACTCAAATCAACAGAGGGGATCTGGGAGTGCTCATTCCTCCTTTTTCCCCAATCAAAAACATAGCACTCCTCCCTTATCTTCTTAAGTTGAAAGTGAAGCTTTGGGTGACTCTGTCAGAGAATGGCTCTATGTCTTTGGCCTTTGTGCATTTTATTTGTTTTTTTAAAAAACCTATGTTTGTCTTAGGTCGAAAAATATCACACTTGCATATCTCTCAGGCTCAGAGGCAGGCTCTGCTTTCCGTTCATGGGCTACCTGAAAAGTCAAGTGGCTTGCTACTGGACAGAAAATACATCATTTGTGTGTGGAATGTCTGGCAGCCTTCCAGTCCTCAGAAATTATTATTCTATGAATCACAGGTATATTTTAATTTGTTTACTCTTGGGGACCATGATAAACTATGTATAGTTTTGGCCAGAATTGATAGAGAACCTGATATAAGATCTGAAAGATGTATGGGAGAGAGAATCAAGTTAACAATTCAGAATACAGGTCATATGTCAATTAACGAGGCCTCTGACAATGAAGCTCCTTTTTCTACCACTAGTTTTCTCTTCCATCTAGCTAGAGCTCTTTGAGCAGCACTAGTATTGAGAAGTTGGTAAATTAGGGCTGAAGCAATACTGCCTTTCAGCCGTCATGCTGCAGCATTTTATCTACAATATATGATAGGGTAAAGCTACAGTTACAAAAGAGCAAGATTCAACTCTAGCCAAATTTACCATGGTCAAGTGTGTGGCTATGGCAAACAGGCAAAATGAACAGCCTTACAGAGCACATACCAAGAGCAAAATAGAGAGAAAAGGAGAGAGCAGGTCAACCTATCTCATCAGCATTCCCTAACAAGTTAAAAAAACATAGAACTATTTGTCAGGCTACCAAAATCAAAAGTCAAAGGAAAATTAAATTAAACAAATATTGACAGTGGCAATATTGTTATTAAAACTAGTGGTTCAAAAACCGTTAATGATAATACAAACGTTGTGACACTAGGTAAGCCAATTAATACATGTAGTGTGATTACAACTTCTAGGAAAAAAAGAATAGCTTTGATGTGGGAAGGGATTTATGAGTCTCAGTAAAAAAAAATTTGCAACATTATGGTTTCCATGTTTATGATTCTGACATAATTTTCCTACCATTTAGGTAACATGCTGCTGCTTTAGCCCCAGTAAAGCTATTTTAGTGTTTGCTGGGACAGTTGATGGTTCAGTGCTGGTGTGGGACCTCAGAGAAGACTCCAGAATGCACTTCTCCATGAAAGTCAATGAAACAAATTGGACATTTCGATCTCCTACATTTTCTACTGGTTAGTTGGCATGACTTGCTTAATTTAATCACCTCTCTGTTATAACTAGATTGGAGAACGCTAGATTTTAATTGTAAATATTCATTTCCATTTCCATTCTTTTTGTCATTGCACTGAAAAGGATGTGCTCTGCTTATTGTGCAGTAAAGGCTGAATTTCCGGATAAACCTGTGTAACTAAAGTTTACTGCAATAAAGTTCAATAAGGCTATCAACCCAAAACTGGCTTATATGGAAGTTTACTCTTGAATGCAGTAAAAATTAGTACATCTTAATAGTGGATATTAAAATTAATTTTTAGCAGAAATTTGCCAAGACTTTTATGTTTTGCGTTTCAGAATCTAATTTTAACAACACCCTTAAATACTATTGTCAAAAGAGGAAGCTCTCTCTTCTCTGTATCCAGACCTTTGTTATGATGAATGACATTCTTTGGATGAAACATTATATTTTGTTCTTAGAACCTGTTATTGAGGATCCACACCGTTTGAAATTGATTAGATATAATACCTTCTATTTAAAAGACTGTTGATACACGTATAGTGAACTTTTCTTGTTATCCAGACCAGCTTTACCATTGAGCATAGTGAGGTAGTCAACCCTAGCAGCAGACTACTAATGACATACAACATTAACAAACTATTTGTTATTTAAATTGCTATATTTTTACTGCTAGGAATAAGGAGGTGAGTTTTAGGGACTTTTTGCCTTCGGGTCAAAATGACTTCTGTCTTTGGCTTCTGTGTTGCTTAACTTGAGCATTCATGGAAACATGTCTCAAACTGATCAGAGAACATATTTAAAATGCAGCTTTTGAAAAATTAACATTTACCATAATCCTGAATAAAATGATTGAGGTTGAGTAGGTGACTGTGAACTGTTTTGGCTTATAGATGGAGTATTTGCCCCAATAAACCATACATGTCCCGTGCTGACAATTGAACCTGTCTCAACATCTGTCTTCAAAGAGCAGAATTCTGGGCTTTCTTATCTCTCATGTCGAGAAGGTATGCAAACTATTTTCCAAAATCAATGAATGATCTTTATATATAGGCTGTAACCCTTCCTTTAAGTCAGGACCTAGATATCTACCTCACACCATGTCAGACCATTCCTCCATCTAGCTTAGTGTTGTTGACTCTGACAGGTTCTCTGTGGTTTCAGATGAGAGGTTTTGCGATCAGTATGAAGGTGCTGGCATTGAATCTTATATCTTTCGTATAGAATCAAATATTTTTAGCGAAACTAGTCATGCCTTTTTGTTTGCTCCTGGTTTTAGATATTTCAGTCATTTTTTTTTAATTCTGTGGCATTTTTGAAGAGACCAGCCTGATAACTACTGCTGTTTCATGGTTACATATTCTCGTTTGTAAATATATAAGATTGTATATGGTTTCCTTTTGTGAATTGGCTTCTGGACTTTGATTGCTGGACAAGCAATAAATATATTTAAAAATACAATAAGCCGCCTTGAGTCCCCTCCAGGGTTGAGAAAGGTGGGGTAAAAAAATGAAGTAAATAAATAAGTGAATATTCTTGCCATTTTGGATAATTGCCTTAGACAATCGATGAGTCTAATCTGTCTTATGTAGGTTAATTTTAAAGAATAAAATTAATTAAGAATACACACCAGAATTTGTTCAGATACATAATTACTGAACTACCCTTTTCTCCTACAGAAATGTTAGGGCTTTCTTTTCAGATTGCCTCAATGGATGAAAATGGGACTCTCACTCTGTGGGTGAGTATGAGCTTTTTATTTCTCAAACTATAACCCATTTTACTCATTGATTGGTGCACAGTATTTTCAAAACACTGGTTTGTTTTGGATGGTGTGTATCATTTTATTGCTAAATGAACCACTCTGGGCTTTAAATAAAGGTTCAAACTAAAAGTTTGATCACTTGGGAAACATTCTCCTTTCTACTAATTAGAACATACATTTCAATTATAAGAGCAGTCGATTAGTATAATGAGCACTTTTTGTTTTGTACCATTGAAAACAGTAGCAATCTTTCGCCAAAACTCAATGTAATAGTTAGTTGAGTTAAACAGTACTATGTTGGATTTTTCCCAGTTGTGTTAAAAGTAACACATTTGTTTTTGTGGCCCCAAGCACAATACTCACTGCAGAACTGGAAACTGTGTGTAAACCAGAACTGTAGGTATCCCATGAGTGCAGCATCTTTTGCAGTAGTGGAATTACACTACAGGATACAGACCCCAGGGCTTAATTTTGTCTTATCCTACTTTAAAATCTGGATTTTCAAGAAAAAATAATCCATTCTGAACAGTCATTATTAGACGTCTAATAAAAAGAAGTGCTTTCAGAAATGTTTACTGAGACAACAGGCAGGCAAAAATGCAGTACAATGGGAAAGAAAAACTAGCTTAAGGACATTGGGGCAGCACAGGGGGAATGTTTGCAATGTAAACATTCTTTGGAAAGGCAGCAATAAAGGAATTACAACCAGCATAATACAGACTTTGATTGTGACAAATTGCAATGTAGGGAAGGCCCTCCTGAGAAGGCCTGAAAAGATTTAATACAAATAGAGTTTACAGTTTATTTGCAATTATGTTGCTTTTGTTATTAATTTGTACCATTTTCTAGGTAGTGGTTGAACTTCAAAAGGGGGATTTGGCTGGCTCACAAAGTGATTTAGGTGGGTGAAACTAATTAATTATAGACCCTACTGTTCATTTAATGAAAAAGAGAGAAACATGTTTTTGAGAGAAAAGCAAAAAAAATTCGGACAATCCGTTGTGCCATTGTACGTAATACTTCAGTGAAATATTAAAACAATAATATTGAGATAACAATTCTGTACACTCTAGTCATTTATATAGTATACTCTTCTCTTTGATATCTACCTAGAATGTGACATTCACTTATAATTGTGCTGACCATTTGGCATTTACTTTGCTAAGCTGGTAGTAGCAGTCATTGCAATCCAGTTTTATTTATTCTAGGCTTAATTCCTGGGGGGAAAATTAAGTTGGTCCATAGCTCTACTGTGCAGCTGAATTGCAGGTAAAAATGATCTTTTGCTTTGTATATTCATATATACTGCTGCTTGTATCTGCATGTTTAGTGTTCTTTGCTGTGTTAGTACTGTTGATAAGTGTTCCCTTGACCAAAGCCTGCATTTATCCTACCAAAGAAATCTGCTTATGTTGTATATGTGCCCAATGCATGTAAAAACCTGAATATATTTCCTTTTTCTCAATACAACCTGGAGAGCAGGCCAAATTCTCCATTATTGTTACTGAATTAACAAATTGCTTAGAAGAAAACAAGTTGATTCCTGCAATAGTAAGTGCAGCCAGGAGAGCACCAACAGTGTACCACTGAAATTTTTTTAAAGTGGCATTCTCTTTTTCAGCATTTCCAAAGGGAGACTTTAACAGAAAAAAAAATCTACATTCTTTATCACTCACTGAGGATTCAGTCGACATTCAGTGTCCAGAATGCTGAATAACTGCTAAGCAAAAAACTGAATAAGGAAATAGGATTATTAAGTGGCTGGAATATGCTATGCTATTGCATCATGCTATAAATTTCACTTGTTTATATTCACTTATGTCTTTTACATTTTTCCAGCCTTTCTCCAAAAGATATGTTCATGGGGGTACCCCAAACACTGAACATTAAATTTCTGCCTTCAAATCCCAATCACTTTGTTGTTGGAACAGACATTGTGAGTATTATTGCAGCTTTAATTCCTCTTTTGCCTCCTTTTCTTTCTTAAATATGAAGAACCGTGGTTTTTTTTTTCAAATGGTAACATCTCTGAAAGTATGCACATAGAGGTATCTATTACACATTTCGGCTTTTTAGAATCTGAATAAAACCAGTAGTTCTCTATAAAATATTCTTCAGTTTTGTTCAATACATCTTAGATAAGAGATCTTTTCTTATTTGTCTTTCTCTTCTTCTTCTTTCTTTAAATCACAGGCCGTCGTGAGTCATGGTACAAGGCATGAATTAAAAGTACCTCCCAAGTGGTTCAAACCTCAGCAGGGGGGACCAAGGTCAAGCAGAGTCAACGCAATTGACTTCTCCCCATTTGGAAAGCCAATATTTTTGGTATGGGTGCCCTAATACAATTATTAGAATCATAGAGTTGGTAGAGACCTCATGGGCCATCCAGTCCAACCCCCTGCCAAGAAGCAGGAAGATGACATTCAAAGCACCCCCGACAGATGGCCATCCAGCCTCTGCTTAAAAGCCTCCAAAGAAGGAGCCTCAACCACACTACAGGGCAAAGAGTTCCAGTGCCAAACAGCTTTCATAATTAGGAAGTTCTTCCTAATGTTCAGGTGGAATCTTCTTTCCTGCAGTTTGAAGCAATTGTTCCATGTCCTAGCCTCCAGGGCAGCAGAAAACAAGCTTTCTCCCTATGACTTCCCCTCACATATTTATACATGGCCCTCATCATGTCTCCTCTCAGCCTTCTCTTTTGCAGGTTAAACATGCCCAGCTCTTTAAGCCGCTCCTCATAGGGCTTGTTCTCCAGACCCTTGATCATTTTAGTCGCCCTCCTCTGGACGCTTTCCAGCTTGTCAACATCTCCCTTCAATTGCAGTGCCTAGAATTGGACACAGTATTCCAGGTGTGGTTTGATCAAGGCAGAATAGAGGGGGAGCATGACTTCCCTGGATCTAGACACTATACCCCTATTTATGCAGGCCAAAATCCCATTAGCTTTTTTGCTGCTGCATCACATTGTAGGCTCCTGTTTAACTTGTTGTCCATGAGGATTCCAAGATCTTTTTCACACATATTGCTGTCGAGCCAGGCGTCCCCCATTCTATATCTTTGCATTTCATTTTTTCTGCCTAAGTGGAGTACCTTGCATTTGTCCCTGTTGAACTTCATTTTGTTAGTTTCGGCCCATTTCTCTAATCTGTTAAGATTGTTTTGGATTCTGCTCAGGTCTTCTGGAGTATTAGCTATCACTCCCAACCAGTATTGGTTGAAATTACCAAGAATGCATATTATAGCTAGAAGTATCTGGAAGTGGGGTTTTGAGTTTTGTGTTCACGCACACATACTCTGTGAGAGATAAGCTGATTTATTTATTTATTATTTATTTATTTCCAATATTTCTACCCCGCCCTTCTCCCCGAGGGGACTCAGGGCGGCTTACACAAGCTGATGTAGTTTAGTAGCCAGTCCTGGAAGTTCTGTAACCTCAAAATCACTGAATGTGTGACCCACGATTTTATTGTTTTGTTAGAGACTGAATTTTTCAAATTTTGGTATTGGCAGATGTTAAACTGATTAATTAACTAGGATAATCAATCAGGGCCAGCTAACACCTCCCAACAAAGGATTCCCCTGGCAGTAAGCAGCCAGACCTTGAAGCCGAAAGGCTATTCAATGCGAATCAAGGTGGCCAACTGAAATATTCACACCCGCCTCAAACAGACAAGAGTTCTTTCTCCCACCCTGAACATTCCACAGATATAGAAACCCCACTTGATTAGTTTCCCACATACCTCATTACCTCTGAGAATGCATGCCTTAGATGCAGGTGAAATGTCAGGAAATGTCAAGAATGCTTCTGGAACATGGCCATACAGCCTGGAAAACTCATAGCAACCCAATAACTAGGAGATATTTTGGAACAAGATTCCTAGTATTGTCTTTTAATTCTTCACTCAACTACAGAAGTGAGAAAGACACAGAAGTCCTGATGTAGAACAGGCATAGACTATATAGACTAGCATATATAGGATGCTAGTTCTGACCTTTAAAACTCTTTACGGCCAGGGCCCATCGTACCTTAGGGACCGTCTCTCCTTCTCTCATCATTGGAGGTCGCAACGACCATCCCAACGAGACTTACTTTATGTACCGGGTCCTAGAGAAGTGCACTTGGAAAGGACCAGACTCAGAGCTTTTTCTACTTCTGCCCCTGCCTTATGGAATGCCTTGCCACCCTATATGAGAGCCATGCGTGAGTTAGGGTCTTTTACCCTAGCACTCAAGACCTGGATCTTTACTAGAGCTTTTAATCTATGTTAATTTTGTTAATATTTGTATGTATGTATTTTTATCCTTTACAATTTTATCTTGTAAATCGCCTAGAGCATTGTGGATGGAGGGCGATTAATAAGTAATTAAATGATGATGATGATGATGATGATGATGATAGACAAACTTTGGTCCTATCAGCTGTTAGGAATTGTGGGAGTTGAAGTCCAAAACACCTGGTGGGGGGAGTTTGCCCATGCCTGCTGTAGAATCATAGAATGATAGAATTAGAAGAAACCACAAGGGCCTTCCAGTCCAACCCACTACCATGCAGGAATGTGAAAGAACAGCAAATACATTAACAACTGCAAAAGTGCAAACCACCAATGCATATTTCAGCCATATTCCAAAACAGTGCCAATCTTGTGTTTTTTTATTGCCAGGTGATACAGGTAGTAAGGCAGTGGCAGACAGAAGGGAGAACATTGTAGGATGCACGTGTACTTTGGAAACCATCTGGGTAGTTGTTACATGTTGCAAGTGATGTGTGTCCCCTTTAGAAGTATTTGTTTAATGTTTTAATCAGTTCAAGAATTACTTGTGTTGATTAACTGTTTCGGGTTGCAATTCTTTTTATAATGGCATCTTGTTTCATTATGTTTTCAGGTGGGGTGTTCAGATGGGAGTATAAGATTACACCAAATGACTTCTGAGCTTCCACTCATGCAGTGGAACAACAGCACCTCGGGACACCCAATCATTGCCCTCCAATGGGCCCTGACTAGGCCAGCTGTGTTTTTTGTTTTGGATGCAACATCAGTTGTTTACATTTGGGACCTGCTGGAAAATGACTTGTCACCGGTAGCAAAGCAGCCTATCTGGTCAGATAAGTAAGTCTATAACACACATCTTCAGTTGAAACTTACAGAATTGACATATGTGAAAGTTGCTAAATTTCAGCTTTTAAAAAACTCTGGCCAGCCTTCTATTTCCTTAATGTGTTTTAATACAATGATACAGATCATCACCATAGTGGGACCAAAAATGACATTCCACATTTTCTTCAGGACTCCCTTGCTATTTCACCTCTTCCTCAGACAAACCAAGCACTTTTGAGGCTTTTCTAGAATGCATTTGTGGTTTGGAGTCTTTTCAGGAGGGCATTCTAGAACAAGTCAAAGGGAGATTGATCCCAGCCTGACTGATAGAATGAAGCTTGTTATTTCTAGTGTTCTCTTCTTTCTATCCCTTTATTAAACCAAAACACTTTTCCCTTCGCAGGGTTATAACTATGGCTGTTCTGGGTGAGCCTGAAAAACCTAGTGGTCTCCTCGGGATTGCACTGGCCAAAGAATCTGGAACAATTGACATTAAGTATGTAAAGAAGAAATGGGCGCTGCCTCAACCAGAGGAATCTGAGAAATTAAACTTACGATTGCAGCAAGCCTTGTAAAATCCAAACAAATGCCTTTCTCTGAATACACAAATATGACACTAATTTTGGATGTATTTATTAATATTTGGATTTTAACCTGGCATCACTTGTTAGATGATATTTTATATTTTAATTCATTTTTTGTAAATAACATATGTATATATATTTAATAATCAGCACAGTATTTGACATAGCAAATATTTTTTCAGACACAAAACCGAACAAATATATATGAAATCATACCATCAAAGGATGATGTACAGTATGTTTATATTTAGTTCAAAAATGTATTTACATACCCTACAGAAATCTTTATATTTTGGAATAAATTCC
The DNA here is from genome assembly GCF_035594765.1 of Anolis carolinensis. Lineage (NCBI taxonomy): Eukaryota > Metazoa > Chordata > Lepidosauria > Squamata > Anolidae > Anolis > Anolis carolinensis. Next base: position 107,468,529 of record NC_085846.1, on the reverse strand, counting down.
TGAGAATATGCTCCCATAAAAACTTGAGTACTTGTTTTTAAATGTTATATAAGAAAAACATTTGATTTTTTAAATGTTTACAATACATATTTTTATAACACCAGAAGATCTAGGAAATGCTGTTTTTTCTGTGCTTTTGAATTATTCATATTTGTAGCAATTTCACTTCTACCAGTGACTAATCTGCTGGCAATTTGGTCTGTAGTTTTTTTTAGAGTAGGATGATCTGTAGCTCTGTCTCTATTAGAGATCCCTTTTTTGGGTCTGCAGGAGGTGATGTGTATGAAAGTATGTGCTGAGTCCCAATATCAAGGCTGTGGTTTAATTAAACAAAAGCAACGTAAGCCGGGACCATATTTCACTTATAAAGAAAACTAAAGTCTTTCAAGGTTTGGCTGAAATAATAGAATTATTACACTCAAATGGAGTAAGATGAACACCGCCAAGGACAAAAGACCCTTTAATGAAAACAAGCTGAGTACTACAGAGCAAGATCCGGGACCAAAACAAACAATAGCCAAGATTACCTTCAAAGAGTTGGATGTTGAAAGTTCAATTATCAGGGTTCATAAAGACCAAGAATCTAGGGGTACAAACCGAAGTTAAGAGTTCAGAAGTAAAGCCAAATAATCAGGAATACAAACTGGAAGTCAGTCCAGAAGTCAGAGCCAGAAATTCAGGATTTTCAGGGTCCAAAATAAGATTGCAGGAACCAAGGGCAGAATCCAGAAATCTGATCAAGGGGCAGCAGAACAGAGGTCCAGGACAAAGATCTGAAGTTAATCTGCTCTGACAAAATATTCTTTTCCAGGCCCTTTTATCACAAGTTCTCAGATGTCACCTGTTTTAGCAAGCCTTCACAGTTACTCACTGGATACTGTGGGCCCTTCCATGTTCCAAAGGCTATCTAATCCTTCCCAAGCTTGCTGGAAACCTGGGAAGAGTCCTGCTCTGCTGGAGGCCTGACCCAACAGAAGCTAAGTCAGACCAAACAGAACACTGTCCATGACAGTATAAAATGCAAAGTCTATGTTATATTCTGAGATACATAGTGGGGATGGGGTAGAACAAGCAGTCATTTTGGGGAATGTTGACTTCCAAAAACTTCTCCATCACATATAAAACACTTAAGAGGAATGACTACAGTGACAGCAAAGAATAGAGAACACAATGTCAATCATCTCACTAGAATTACCTTGCTGTGAAACATTTTCCCTGAGAATATTCCTCCAAACTTCAGAATGGTAAGGCCTTCACTGTACTGGTTTATAGTGCTCAAAGGAAAAGAAATATACTGAGCAGAAGCACAGAATGAGATGTAGGGATTTTAAGACATGATAATTATAGTTTATTTAATTTATTTGGAGTATGACAGGATAAAAAACCCTAATGCACAAAGAGAAACCTGCAGAATCATACCTCTGCTAGTGTATTACGGCAATGATACCAAACGTTTTGTGACACCTTGAAGGCTGACAAAAGGATTAAGGCAAAAGGTTTTGTGTATGAATTCTGATTGTCGGTAAATATACACACTGGTTTATGTGTGGAAAATGTAAATATCATGGGCTTAAAAGTCAATAAAATGTGAATGATTAAGTTCCTGACATTTTTGCCCAAGGCTCAGGTGCATACAAGAAAAGTTTACTCACTACTGACAACAGTACGTAAGTCATGACAATGCTGATTTAAGTTGAGTGATGCTGAATTTTTTTTAAAAAATGCAAGCAATACCAAGCCATGTTGGGGACCTGCCTTCTAATTTCAGAGATAAGGATGAAGCAATTAAAACCTACTTTCCTTATTCTTTGATAGGAAGTGTTGAGGCTGGGGGAGAGAGGAGCTTAATTAATACATTTTCTCTTCCATTTGATCCTGATTATTGACTCTGCGCTGCTAATAATCATACAAGGTTTTAACTGTTTTCCACACTACACTGTTGACAGCTGATCAGATTGACGAAAAGGAAAATTATGTTCCGCTTCCTAGGCCGCCTTCAGAACACAAGAACTGACCAAAGGATATATGTATCCCATGTGACATGAGTTGCTTATGTGTTTTAAATTAATAAATTGCATACCTGGTGAAAATCCATCTGAAGCTTCAGTGCTTGAAAAATCAGTGCAGTGACAACTCACAGCAGCAGTAAGTCATGGTTATTTAGCAATGCTAGGATTATTTTTGCAAAAGTAATTAACATCCAGACTTGAAGAAATGCTCTGTGTAAGGCTGAAATACTTAATGGGCAACTGAGGTATGAAACTGGCTTTCTGCAACAAACTAACAGGACTTGCTCCTCTGCAAATATTTATTCTCAGTGGGAGTTCTATTTAAATATTTTTACAGTCTAATTGTCTTGTCCACAAGAGGGCACCAAGCTATTGTTAGTTAATATGGACATTTGTGTAAGATTAAATGCAGGTTTATTTACATAATGCATAAATACAGTATTAACTCTTTTTCCAAAAATGGTATCTGAATTTCTCATGAGCCTTGTTTACATATATTTTAAGATCTGTAGTTGTAAATGAAGACACAAAACAACAACAAAGAGGAAATATTATTTGCAATTTTAAAAACTATTTAGCTGCTAGTTTAAAATAATAGCTAGCCATTAGATAACAATTTATAATGACATAAATCTATGTGACTAACTCTAAAGCAAAGCTATTGTTGTATATGCCTTCAAGTCATTTCCAAAATATGGCAAGTCACTAAGTCAAACCTATCACAGAATTTTTCTTGGCAATATTTGTTCAAAGGATGGTTTTCCATGATTGAGAATGGATTCAAACCTTCTAGGGGTACATCTACACTTTAAAATTAATGCAGTTTGATACCACTTTAACTGTCATGGCTCTCAGTCCTATGGAATCCTGGAATTTGTAGTCTGGTGAGGCACCAGCACTCTGGCAGAGAAAGCTAAAGACCTGGTAAAACCAGAACTTCCACGATTCCTTGACATTGAGCCATGACACTAAATGTGGTGTCAAACTGAACCACTCTGAGTCTCCGTTGTGGAGAGAAAAAGCAGGGCATAACTAAACATAATTCTCTTTGATTTGTTGTCAATCCACTCTTTTGGGCTTCACACAAATATACCATTTGCCAAAATATATGAACCCATGCTTTTCTTTTCCATTGCTGCCCAAACAGCTTAACCATTGGTTCGCCCCATTGGGTACGAGGTCTACCTAAGGGCCGCTTGTGGTCTCTTGATATCCAGTTCATTAGTCACCATGTCCATTGGTCATCTTTTGTTTGTGTTCTATGCCCTGCCCATTTTCTTTTTGCCGTATAGATCTCACTGACCTGTTGCTGACTCCGTTGCTGACTTTATCTCTTATTGTCATGCCACACATCCTTTTTTCCATTGCTCTCTGAGTCGCCACCAGTTTTTCCTCCTCTAACTTTGTTGTTGCCCATGTTTCAGATGCGTATAACATTGCCGGTAGAACTGTAGTGTTGAAGATATCTGCTCTGACCTTCATTGGCAGTTTAGCATCTGTTAGCACTGTCCAGTTTTGATTAAAAGCCATCTAAATCTTGCCCATCTTCTTGCCCATTCTCCGTTTGCCAATTTATTCAACTGTACTTGTCCAAGATATACATATTCAGTCACTTCCTCAATTTCATCTCCGTTTATAACAATACGGCTCTGGACACACTGCTCATTTTTTATCCGTTTTGTTTTCTTCAAGTTCATTTCCAGTCCTACTGATTTTGAGAGTTGAGCTAGTTGTTGGAGATCATTTTGTAAATCTGGGTTTTTAGTGAGAACACAATTGTCTGCAAAGAGGAGATGAGAAAGTTGTTTGCTATCAATTGAAATCCTGCCTTTAAATTTGATTCTTCAGAAAAGGTTCTCTAAAGTAACTGCAGACAGTTTTGGGGATATTGTTAATGTGGGGTTTGTGTATTGATAGTGTTTAAATGCAATTTGTGTCTTGGTTTGTATTGCATACTGATTGTATCATCCAGAGTGTACTATAGTCTGGAAAGACTTAATTACTGAGAAGCTGTGACACACTTCTGACAACAGTTTTACATCCATTATACACCCTTTATTGATGCTTTTTATGATGTTCACATGCGTTGGTTTTACACTGACTTGGTGCAGAGTGCTAAGGATAGCATTGATCTCAACGGAGTCGAAAGCCTTTTTGTAATCATCGAAAGCATGACAAACCGGAACTTGATACTCTCTGCTTTTTTCCAGTGTAAACATAATAAATATAATCATAAAACTGCATTACAGGGTTTTATGGACTGTATGGCTGTGTTCCAGAAGTATTCTCTCCTGACGTTTTGCCCACATCTATGGCAGGCATCCTCAGATGTCCTCACAACCTCTGAGGATGCCTGCCATAGATGTGGGTGAAACATCAGGAGAGAATACTTCTGGAACACAGTCATACAGCTTGAAAAACACAGAACAGCCCTGTGATTCTGGCCATGAAAGCCTTTGACAACACAAAACTGCATTAATTCACCGTGCAGATGCACCCTAGCTCCATATATATGCATCCCAAATCAGCACAACAAAATGTTCATAGAATATAATCTATTCTGACTCATGGTAGAGATTTTTCTCTGCCTATCTGAAAATGCCAGGAACTGAATTACAAGATTTTGCATACAAAGCCAGCGCTCCATTGTTGATCTATAGTCACACCCCTTTGCCAACCTTCTGCCCCCAATAAAATGAAATCACTGTGACAAAATCGGTTCACAGTGTACTATGAAAAGGTAATTGCCTCACATTATGTGTCAGTGCTTTCGTAAGAACACACATGTTTTACAGAATTACACCATATAGTCTAAACATCATACTTCCCACAGGAACAAATAAAATGGTGATAAGCATTAGGGAAGATTAGAGCTTGGAGCATTAGGTTTGGAAACTAATTCATTCAAGTTGGGGTGAATCGACACTGTAGAATTAGTGGCTTGGCATCACTTTAACCTCCATGGCTCAATGCAATGGAATCATGGGATTTGTAGTTTGGTGGGGCACCAACATTCTTTGGCAGAGAAGTCGAAAGACCTTGTAAAACTACAACTCCAGAGATTCCATAGCATTGAACCATCACAGCTAAAGTGGTGTCAAGTTGATCAACTCTACAGTGTAGATGCACCCTTAGAGACAAGAAAGAACTAGCAACATCCCTGCTAACTGAATGTAACTGATTTCAATTCCAATGTTAAGTTTTCAGCTTCATACAATGTTGGTGCAATATCTCTGATATTGCTGGTACAGCTTAGAAAATGGGTGACCAAAAATAACTATATTAAAATGATTTTAAAAAACCAATTCCTTTAGTAGAAACTGCACAGATTTCTCAAATAGATGTCTATTTATATGATATTTACCCCAACTGGTTTATCCCTTAGTACCTCACAAGCATAACAGCCTTAATCCCTGCAGTTCACTTGCCAAGACAGTGTGTGGAGTTGGAATTTAAAAAAAAAAGAATATATTTATCTCAGTCTTTTTTGGCCTGTAACCCATGTGTCAAAACAAGCACTGTAAAACCTTTCATCTGAGGCAGAAGAGCAACTATTTTTCCACATTTTATTTGACAAATTACGATGAGAAATGAACATGAAGGATCTAAGAGCACCAGTTTTAAACATGGATTTACATGTTTTTTTAAAATAAAAAAACGAGGAAGAGACCGCATTTCACATAAAGAAAGAAAAGAAATCAAATGTTGGGATTGGGGCTAATCAACAAATGAACAATTATGAAAAACAGGATTTAAAATGTTGGGTAAGAAGTCTTTTATTGAAATATAGGTCCCGTTCACTCTATAGTTATAGCTGTATGATTCCACTTAAATTGGCATGGTTTTGCACCTTGGCTGAATGCTATAGAATCATGGGAGTTGTAGTTTTACAAGGTCTTTAGCCTCCTCTGCCAAAGAGTGCTGGTGCCTCACCAAACTACAACTCCCATAACTCCATAGCTCTGTGCCACGGCTGGTAAAGCAGTGTCAAACTGCATTAATTCTGCAGTGTAGGTGCATTCACAGTGAACTGTCCAAGGCCACCTTTTGAAATTCAGGAAAGCTGTACAAAGAAGGCCAAAGAAGGCCGTAAGAAACATGTTTTGGATTAGCTCAGTTGTCCTAAATCATGGCCTTATGGCTCAGTTTCAGCGCTGCCACTCTTGGAAAGAGGATATGTGTATGTTTAATTTGTCTGGTGTTATACAACTGGAGATTGCCATTCTTGTGGCTGTGTTTTTCAAAATAAAAGGGCTTTCAATGATTACATTTCCCTCCCTGATAAGCTACAATTACAGTTATATAAGTGACATATTTCTTGCGAAATTAAAATTGTATGGAGAACTGAAGGGAAGTGTTAAAATAGTCCAGGTTAATGGAAATTATATTACCAACTGTAGTGCATTAGAGTAATTGCTGGAAACAATGCCCCAGCCAGACTACAGCCACTGAATCAATTTCATTTTTTGCTTTTAGAGATCTTTAGGGATTTTATGGGATCTGAAAATGTGAAACCCAAAGCATTTATTGCATCTATAATAATTTAGGACTTTATCACACAAAGTGTCTTATCCTGCAGCAGTCATTCGGTCAGAGATAGTGGCAACTTACGTAGATGATGACCTCAGTTAGCATGTTTCTCCATAATCACGAAGTTGCGATAATTCACCTCTCTATAGTTCAATGTTTTTTCTTCCACCTTATATCCAGCAAGTTATTTACTTCTGCTTGTTTTTCATTAACAAATGAATACGCCAAACTTGTACATAAAGCCTTTTCCTCGCTCTCAGATAGATAGATAGATAGATAGATAGATAGATAGATAGATAGATAGATAGATAGATAGATAGATAGATAGATAGGTTTCTATTCTGTGTCCAGTGATTTATCCTTCAACAGAGTTGTTAACATGTCCTATGAATGTGTTTCTTTGATTATTTGATTGTAAGAAGCACACTAATGTCCAGGAACAAAAAAGATATACTGTATATACTTGAGTATAAGCCTAGTTTTTCAGCCCTTTTTAAGGGCTAAAAAAGCTCCCCTAGGCTTATACTCGAGTGAGGGCCCTGGCTGGCTTCTATTCTTGAGTATATAGGTATTCAGAGTTGGACAGTTTTATGTTATTAAAGTCTTATTGTTATCTTAAATTACAGTTTTATATAAATATTCAAAAACATTTAACCTACTGATGCCTCAAATAATGCAATTTTATTAATATATATTTTTATTTTTGAATTTGACCCGTAGCTGCTGCATTTCCCACCCTCGTCTTATAATTGAGTCAATAAGTTTTCCCAGTTTTTGTGGTAAAATTAGGTGCCTCAGCTTATATTTGGGTCGGCTTATACTCGAGTATATATGGTATATCACCCATGAGTTAAGATGCTCTCTATTTTTAGAGATGTTGATATGGAGGGGAAAGTATGTCTTAGAATTGAAGAAATACAGTCTTCACTGTTCAATCTTCTGTAGTTGGTGTTTCTGTCCTTTTCCATTGTTGAGCGTATAGCATTCTTGCCACTACTAACATGTACCAGTGCTATAGGTCACACAATCAGGGGTTATTGATGGGTTAGTAGCAGGAGGCAGGTTTATAATAGTGATGTGCAAAAGGAATAGTCTTTGTGGTCTCTTCTTATTCTGTGATTGTATGATTCTAAGAGGCCATAGTTGTTATGCCTTTAAACAAAAGCATGATCTACCGTTCAAGTAGGCTTTTAACATGTAGATGAGAGAGTTTTTAGCCTAATACCTCTCTGGTCTGTTACTGGTGCCATTTTGACAGCATAAGAACCATTGCCCACCACAGTAAACCACTAAATGGAACATAATATGCCACACCTGGCCATTATTATTTATGATACTTTCTGTATACAGTGTGCATTGTCGAGACCATCTAAAATGATTTCTGTCTTTTGGAGCCTTTGTGGATTGTAGTGCCTGAAGCCGTTGATGAACATACCTTGTGCTATCATAAATCACTTGGAATAACTGTGGCTCCTTTTCTAGCATGGAATCTTTCACACAATATTTTGTCTGGAAAGGAAATATTTATAGCTCCATAATGGATTGTCTTAAGGAATTCAGAACAGTAGCTAGCTTCAGGGCAAGAGAATCTCTAGATATCTAAACTGTGGTTATTTTTGCTTCTTTTCTTTCTTCTTCCAGAACGGTTTGGTTTAAAAGACTCCTTTTCTTTGATGAATATGTTTGACCATCTGTCAACACCTGGAGGCTTTCAGAGGTTTGCAGGGTAAGAGCCAAGTATAATCTTGCTTTGAAAAAACGTCTCTCTTAATTTTGTTAATAGTTCCACAAACAAACAAACTGTTATGGGGTTTGAAGTTGGTCAACTTCAGAGAGTGGCAAAATGAGGCAGATACAATAGAACAGACAGAGAAGGTATATAGATGCCGAGCAAAGCCTTTTCCAAAAGGCATTACACATTTGTCATTTTCTTCTTCTCTTTAATGCATGTTGGATAAATAAAGTGAAGTTCTTCTGGTATGCTGAATGCTGAAGCTGATCTTTGCAGCAAGAAGTGCTGCCAGGTGATGTTTTAATAAGCTTGAATTCAGCGGCAGAACCTAGGCTTTGAATGTATATATTCCTAGGCCCAGCCCATAGTAATTGCCCATGCATTGTGGCTTTCTGACAAAAGAATTCAGCCCAATCATTCACCATTGCAACCACCTTCATAAAGTCCAGATCTTCTTTTACATTTTTTTTCACTCATGTATATTTCAAAGTGACTCCGTCTGTGGAAAAGCTTCTGTTATATAAAGCTTCACTTTTTTTTCCAATTGAGTTTCACGTAGCCCCATGATTCATAATGTTGAAATGAGAGGCAAGAGGATTTGCTCTTTTTATAGTATTCCTGTATATTGTTGAATGTTTAATGGCGGTGGGGGGAATCACTGAAGGCCATGACATGCCAGGTAGGCCTATTTTCATAATAATACCTTTTCAGTCAAGTTTCTTCCTTTTATTATGGCCAAACCTGAAGTAGCAGGACAACAGCATGTTTCATTAAGTTGTCTGCATTTCCTATTATCCCAGTGAAGGGCAAATAATTTTTTCTGTAATTGCACCATTTTGTGTCTGGCTTTTAGGTTATATAACTTTCTCTGAACACAATAACATCCAATTTTTCTCTGCCTCAGCCATCTGGAGCTCAGTCTAGAATTCACATTTCTCACATTTGCAGAGCACATGTCCATGGGCCACCCCAATTCCCCTACCTTAACCCTCCAGTATAAGCAAAAGAAAAACTGTTTCATTTGTAATAATTTATTAGATGTGGATTGAGAAGGAAATAGAAACCTCTTAAGATCGGATAAAGCTGCAATTAATCCCTTCTGCTAGATCAAATGAGATATTTCCTCTGAGAGTTTTGTTATAATTTAAATGCATTGTAATTTTTAAAATCCCACACTTCCTTCTAAAAGCTGGATATCTTTGTCATATTACAGTCAGCTCTCCGCATTTGCTGAGTTTAGGGACACAGGACTCCCCTGAAAGTAAAAGACTGTGAATAAAGAAATGGCTATTTTTAATCTGACATAACACCTAGGCTTGTGCACCAGATTCAGAGTGGTTGGTTCCCTTTGGCCAATTTGGCTTTTTCAGCTTGGCCGGATGGCCGTAACACTAAGGACCCAGTCATCATGTTTTTTATTCATCACGGGACCACGTGGCAGTGATCATGGCTCCTCCTCCCCACTGGGTATCATGTGGCACACAAAGAGGCTGGCTGCTCACAGGGGATTTCCCTGTGAGCCCTACTGTTGAGCCAATCTGAAATGAATAACGCTGTCATGTGTCTTACGCACTGCTTCCTTAACCCTATTGTTCAAACTCAGACTTCCTTGAAAGGAAAGAAGAAAAGGGTCCCAGGAAGGATGCTTCTTAAACCCCATTGCTCAAACCCAGACTCCCTTAAAGGCAAGAAAGGAAAGGGTCCCAGGAAGGGTGCTTTCTGAACCCCATTGCTCAAATCCAGGCTTCTTTGAAAGGAAGGAAGGAAAGGATCCCAGGAACAGAAAGGGGAGCCTTGTAAGTTCCTCATTGCCACCAATTGGCTGGATCTTCCTTGATCTTTCAGCTGCTTAGCCAAAAACAGTGATTTCCATTAGCCAATTTTCGGGAGGCTCCTGAAAAATATTTCTGGGTGCCCAACAAAATTCAGGTGCCAAAACTGGATCACTTTCCAGACAAATTGCACAAGCCTAATAACACCTCCTTCAGAATTTCTAGATCCTTTAGCATGGCTATAGGAAGTTGATTATAGAGTCACACTGGAGGACCTAGGGTTTTCTGCTGCTGCTCAATCACATAGTCGTTTCCGACTCTTTGTGACCTCATGGACCAGTCCACGCTAGAACTCCCTGTCGGCCATCGCCGTCCCCAGTTCCTTCAAGGTCAAGCCACTCACTTCAAAAATACCGTCCATTCATCTCGACCTTGGTTGGCCTCTCTTCCTTTTTCCTTCCATTTTCCCGAGCATCGTGATCTTTTCCAAGCTTTCCTGTCTTCTCATGATGTGGCCAAAATACTTCAACTTTGCCTCTAAAATCCTTCCCTCCAGTGAGCAACCGGGCATTATTTCCTGAATGATGGACTGGTTGGATCTTCTTGTGGTCCAAGGCACTCTCAGAATTTTCCAGGGTTTTCTAGGGAGAACATTTTTAATCAAGTCTATGAATAAACAAATCCATAAAATTCAAAACTGCAAATGTGGAGGTATGACTGCTGGGTCACCAAATTCCAATGATTATTAACCTTTGGCTGGGATCATAGAACCCATGGAGAATCTGATGAAAGCTATGGACTGCCTCTTCATAAAAATACTCATGAAATATACAGAACAAAGGCCAAGATTTTCTTGATGGAGTCTATCCATTTGGAATGCAGGCTTCCTCTTTTCCTACTGCTCTCAATGTTACCAAGAATAATGGTCTTTTCTGGTGAGTCATCTCTTCTCGTGATATGGCCAAAATATTGCAGCCTCAGTTTCATCATCTTGCTTAGTTCAGTCTAATTTTAGCAATTAGTTTGTAAGCAAAAAAAGAGGGCTCTCACATTTTATGTTGCCATCCTTTCCTTCCCAGAATGAATGAAAAACTAATTGCAAAATGCTGACCAGATCTCAGCTGACTGGTCTTCTCAGGATAGCATTTTAATTATCATTGTTCTGTGTCTCTCTTTCATTGAGCAGAAGGGTCTAATTAATACTCAAACTATCCTGTTTTTTCTGATGTATGAATTCTCCCCTGCCAAATTTCATTCCACAAGCAAGATGGCACAATATGAAAAGCTTAATGGCAATTAGACAAAATGAAAATTTGACATGGCATTATTTTTTTCTTTTACTTTATGTCTGGAAACTTCCTGGTGTTGCACAGCTATGTAAGTCCCCTTATGTGTTTGGTTGTGCCTTTTATGGCTGTTGGGCAATGGGCATATTTAGTTCATGGTTATTTAAGTAGATTTTCAAAAATGTGATTGTTTCCAGTGCATTTGCATATCAATGTGTATTTTTATGTAGTTGTTGAATTTATACACTGCGTTTTTTCCTGAGTTGGAAGCACTATTTTTACATATTTCATAAACAGGTACTGAGCGTTCCTCGATGTGCAATGAGGCAATATGCAACACATTGGCAAACTGATTTAGTTGACTATTTAAAGCAGCATTTCTCAACCTGGGGGTTGTGACTCCTGGGGGGGGGGTCACCAGGGGGGTGTCAGAAGGGTCGCCAAAGACCATCAGGAAAAAAAACATATTTCTGATGGTCTTCGGAACTCCTTTGGCAGAAAAACCTGAAGATTTTTCTGCCCATCTTTCTCTTCCATTTTGGAAACAGACGCCAAATCCTCCCACCAAAAGCTCTCTGCCTGCTGCAATTGGATGGCCTTTCAGCTGGGAGGGCTGTTTCTGAGACTCCAATTGGGGAGGGAAAGCAGGTGTGCTCGGCGCATGACGAGGGAAAGCGCATACAAATTTGGGTGTATCAGGTATTTGTGCCAAATTTGGTCCAGATCCATAGTCATTTGGGTTCACAGTGCTCTTCGGAAGTAAATGAACTCCATCTTCCCTAAATCAGTCAATTCCTTCTAAATCCCTCCAGTATTTTCTGTTGGTTATGGAAAGTTTGTCCCAATTCCATCATTGGTGGGGTTCAAGGGGCTCTTTGATTGTAGGTGAACTATAAATCGCAGCTACTACAACTCCCAAATGTCAAGGTTACTGTGCCCACAGTGCTCTCTGGATAAGGTGAACTACAACTCCAAAATTCAAGGTCAATGCCCACAAAACTCTTTCAATATTTTTTGTTGGTCATGGGAGTCCGGTGTGCCAAGATTGGTTCAATTCCTTCGTTGGTGGAGTCCACAGTGCGCTCTGGATAAGGTGAACTACAACTCCAAAATGCAAGGTCAATACCCACCAAATCTTTCCAATATTTTCTGTTGGTCATGGGAGTCCGGTGTGCCAAGATTGGTTCAATTTCTTCATTGATGGAGTTCAGAATGCTCTTTGATTGTAGGTGAACTATAAATCCCAGCAACTATAACTTCCAAATGACAAAATGAATCCTCCCCAATGCCACCAGTATTCAAATTTGGGTGTATCTGGTATTTGTGCCAAATTTGGTCCAGTGAATGAAAATACATCCTTCATATCAGATATTTACATTACGATTAATATCAATAGCAAAATTACAGTGATGAAGTAGCAACATTGTGGGGGTCACCACAACATGAAGAACTGTATTAAGGGATTGTGGCCTTAGGAAGGTTGAGAACCACTGATTTAAAGGCTGATGGTATCTATCAGTAGAACTCTCCTCCAAAGCCACATTTCTAACTTTCACAACCAGACACTGAAACAGGACATATTATAGCATAGAGGATTTTCAAGACTTCAAGAACCAACTAATGGGATTAAATGTATCCTTTACACTTAATATGCAGGCTTTACCAAATTTAATAATAACATTAAATAGGGAAAGGGCATTTTACTTTGCTATGGATTGGCTATGGCTCCAGGAAAAAATATTTTCTGAAGGCTGTGTTTTCATTGGGAGAAAATGTCTCATTGACATTAAAGCAGATTCTGGTTTCAGAGGAGACATCTCCTCTAGACTTGTGCAGTGGGTGAAAGGGTTTGATTCCACTTTTGTATCTTCTGTGGTACCAATCGTTATTCTTGCCACACTAATTCAAGTAGGCCTTTTTTAAGAAATTAAAAAATGTGTTAACTCCCATCAGCCCCAACCATCATAGACAATGGTGAATATTTGGGGAACCTTCAGCTCTAAAACACTTTCCCCATCATCCCTGCAAAAAAGACTCTTTATATATGTTAATTCATACAATGCAAGTAAATGTCAAGTAATTCCATTGTTTAATATTGATGCCGAACTAAATACATAAATGTACAAACCTCCTTGGCTGGATTAACAGATGTTGAGTGTGTTCATTAATTTTCCGTTCCATGGATGATGACCTTAAAAAGTCATACAGGTCTCGAGTTGCAAGTTCTTTTTGTTTTTAATATTTGCATTTTCTGTGAAATCTAATTTCAGTTATGGATTATATGTACCAACCTACTCTGAGAAAACTTTCTGCAAAATTTATAAAACTTGTTTCTTCTGACACGCAGCAGATGGATCTATGATCTGAAGCCCCTATGGTGCTCACTCTTGGGAATTTAATACTGTGAAGTGTGTTTTCTGCCCAGAGGCATGGGCTCTGATGGGGACTTTGATGTGACTTCTCCTCAGACAATTAGTCAAACCCATTTCCAGGGTCCCTTGGGTGTATATGCATGTGTATACACACACACACACACACACACACACACACACACACACACAAACTCAAACTGTTGGTTATATGCATGACATTCTTTCTTTCTGTTTGCACATTGGTTATACGAATTAACAAAACAAGAGATAACTTCATTCTTAACTCTCCAAGATATGTTGTAGCCCTCTCTGAGGAAAAGAGCAAAATGGAAATGTTTTGTGTGGTGCATACAATTCATACGTTTGCATCTACAGTATTTTAAAACAACAATTTCAAATATAAATTAGGCCTCACAGGGACCTATTTATTTTTGCAAAGTGTTTCTACATTTATGACATCCACAAAGGTGTTTCTACAATATGAATCCCAGGGAGTTAATAGTAGCCCTCAGAAACCCATTGCGATGACTTTGTAAATCAGTTAGCTTATAATACTGCTTCTGTCTGCTCTGACTCTACATCAGAAACAGGATGCCATTCAACTACAAATGCTCTTCAATATGTTAAATGTATTAAATGTATAGTGTCATGTTTATTTAAGTTGTTTTTTGATTTGTTATATGTTTCACTGGCATTGAATGTTTGCCATTGTGTTTTATATTGTTGTAAGCCGCCTTGAGTCCCCTTGGGGAGATAGGGTGGACTATAAATAAAGATTATTTTACTCTTCATCTTCCAAACCTTTTTCATCTCTGGCTATGCTGGCTAAGGCTAGTTGCAGTTAGAGTTCCAGCAGCATCTGAGGAGACTCCTGATTTGTCCCTCTGCTCACATTTGTACTTGGTTTGTTTTCTGCAAGGTGGTTCTTTGTACTGTTAGTTGCTGTTACAGTACATATATAAACTCATAAAAACATTTTTGGAATCTATTGGCACACATTTCTAGTAAATCAAAATATTTCCAACTGATTAATCAATGTTTCAGTTGGAACTGTTAGTTTTTCATCACACATTGGAACTGGACTTTCGGCTTTCTCTCTCTTGGGTTGCTGTGAGCCATGAAAGCCTTCGTTAACACATTTTCTCTCTCCTCCTTACTATTACAGTACTACCCTTCTGGTTTCAAATCCAGACCTGAAGATGATGTTGGGGATTGTGGATGATAGATGGAAGCTCTTATGGTGCTCGCAAGCCCAGAGAAACCCTGCAGAACAAAGTAACACAGGAACTTTTACTAAATCCAAGAGATCAACAGAACAATGGTGTAACGAAGTGTGTGATTTTATTTTGATTATTGGATAATATGTTTATTTGAATTTGTTTAAACAGTCAGGTTTGGTTAAGTTTAAAATGGTGAGTATTAGAGCTGATAATACCAGGAGGTAACCAGCTCAGCATTATGAGACAGGTTGCCATAACAACGGGGGCGGAGCCAACCACCGTTTGGAAAGGAAACCAGGGAAGTTTAAATCTCAGTCTGTGATTTCTAGTCACAGGGGACAGACTGGTTCCATGTTTAAGGAAACCAGGGAGGCAGACCTCTAGTAGGCCAGACTAAGCAAGTTGGGTGACTTGTTTAGGGTTATTTTATAGAGGCTGTGGATTAAGGGAAATTAATCCCAGTGGATCCAAGAGATCAGTGTTTAGTTCAGTCTTGAGAAACAGAAGTATTTTGAAAGTTGGAACACCTCATATCTATTTGTAAATGTTATTTTAAGTGCCTTTAAGAAGTTATAGAAACCACTAAGCTCTGTACATGCAATAAACTTGTTTTGATTTTTTAATCCATCTAAGTCTCTGTCATACTCATATTCTAAGTTAAGTAACATCACCATCTGAAGTAAATAAAGAAAGATTAAAAAAGAATAAGTGCCATCTGCCTGACATCTCCTCCATTTGGTGGCAGCGAAGATAGTCATATATATAATAAATAAATAATTAAAATCATCATCCAGACATCTTTATAATTGGTGGGAACTGTGTGGTGGGATCAAAATTTAAAAAACATTCCTCACTGCCTCACTCCTTTACAAATGGTATTTACAATAGTCCCTTTGATTGCTTACAGCAACCAGCAGTTATAGACAATCCTTTGTCCATGACTCTGCTTCAGTGAAGATCAGCAGCAAATGAGGCCTCAGAAATAGTCAGGCCTCTCTGAGTACAGAGCCATCTTCTTTCAAGCCAGTACTCAGAAGAATCACACACATACTCGGAGAAACCTGTTCAACTGGTTCTCCAGCAGCAGGATAGCAACAGTTACAAACCACTTTCCCAGGTCCTTGAAAACTCAGCTAATCGGCTTCATGCATTTGATTTTCCAGTTATCACACATATAGTAAACCCTGACAAATGGAGCCTTTCCCAGTTCTCTGAATGCCACTTTTCTTTAAGTGCTTTTCCTGCATGGCAGGTGTTGGACTGAATGGCCCATGTGGTCTCTTCCAACTCTATATTGTATGATTCTATGATTATGAGGTTTGAAGAATATGTGGTCAGATATTATTGACCCTCAGTTTCCAGACCAGGCAATGTAACCTATGATGGTCCATCATGATCTAAAGTTACTAGCATTTTATATGTCTCTTGCATATACTGTACCACTGGTTTGTGGTCCTGCCCTGATAACATAGATTGGCTTTGTAGGGTTCGTATTCCAGAAGCACAAGCAGCTCTTTTTCTATTTACTTGTTTGCAAGGTGAAAGCCACTCAGTAGACTTTTGCACGTACCTCAACAGGTGCAAGTTGTTGGGTTTTGATCACAGGAAATAAGAATCCCAATAAAATGAAGAGTAGCCAATGCATGGATGCCAATGGGAATTAAAGTTAAAACATTGGCACCATTACACACAGCAACAGCATAAACTGTACATGATGTAATGTCATAGCTGAGCTATAAAGCAGGTTTTTAAGGGCAAAAGATTACCAAGAGTAGGAGGAATATATACAAACACACTTGTAAAAACAGAAGGACAAGATAAACTGATGTTTTTGCTTTGGGATGTTATTTATAGAGTTAAGTACTGGCCTTTTCAAAGAAATGTAAACATATATTTATCTCATAGGGATGTCGATTCAGGATTGGTAAAGGCCTTTATTGGTATATTTCGACCCTGTTCCTTTTTTGGTTGGACTGAGATATGACCTTGCTTTGAATAAGTTCCCATTCAGAATATAGAAACCATGGTTTCTGACCAACGATATTGGCCCTGATGAAACCCTGCAGAAAGCAATGGAAATATATGCAAAATCAGATGGAATTCCTTGTAGCTCTCTGGAAATCAAATGAACTGTCAAGTAAACACACAGGGGCTTGGGCTGCATAACTTTATTTAAAAGTGTTTCAACTGGAATCCTGTTTGTTAATGTCTCCTACAGTAGACACATGGAGTCAATTGCTGAATGGAGAGCCAACATATGGGCAAATCCAATTGATTCAATGGATGTAGTTTAATTGGGGCTAACAACATGATGGAGGTCTCTATTTGTGCTTAAGTGGACATACAATAATATAACTGCATACGAGTTTATAATAAGAAATATCACTAGTTTATTTATCTCTCGTGCCAGAAGCAAACCGAGGGTACAAGTTGCAATGTATTTGAAAACTCAAAGATTTTTTTAAAAAAAACTTGGCATTAATACTAAATGTCTTTTGCCCAGTAGCTAGCCACTTGGAGTGCCTCTGCTGTTGATATTAGAAGGTCCTCCATTGGGTATGTGGCAGGGCTCAAGACTACATTGTAGTAGTCTTGAGCCCTACTACACTAGTAATATCACTAGTGATATTACAGGAAAAAAAATCAGCTAACATGAATACTTTTCATTCAGGATCTTACAGAGTTGCTGGGCTTAGCACAGCAGGCTAAACTGCTGTGCTGCAGAAAAATCCTGCCGATTAAAAGGTCGGCAGTCCGAGCCCAGGTTGGGGTGAGCATCCGCCATTAGCCCCAGCTCACCTGCCCACCTAGCATGTTGAAAGCAGGAATGCGAGTAGATAAATAGGCACTGCTTGTAGCGGGGAGGTAATAAAGGATATCAGCATGGAAGATGGAGCAACTGACACCCCCCCCCCCCCCCCGGGTGGCAGGAGTCGATCACAGTCTCCAAGATGCTGGAAATAAGATGGGAAAACTGTCTTTACGTCTGTCTGTGTTGTTTGTCTTTGTTAATTATATAATCAGCATTGAATATTGTGTTCTGTAAGCCGCTCTGAATCCCCTTCAGGGTGAGAAGGGCAGGATATAAATACTGTAAATAAATACATAAATAACTAAGTATTTAGCATAATAAGTTTTTCTAGAGATTACTGTTGGACAATGGAGGATGAACTATAGTGCTTTTATTCTTACCACGTTCAGTCAATGGGTATTCAATTGGTGATAGGGTATTTGCGTCACGACCACTAAGCAGAAAAGCTCAATGAAATCTTTATGAATGAGTAATTCATTGTCCCCAATGAATGGCATAATGGTGGATAGACTCAACCAAGGAAGCCATGGCCCTGCATTTGCTGTTGATAAAATCGTAACTTTCATTATAGGTTCACCAAAAGTCAAAGTCAACTGCATGGCAACAGCAACAATAACAATACATAGCAAAAAAGATCCAATGCTACGGAGAACTCGATGTTTCATTCAGTCATATTATATATTTCTTTTTGAAATTCTTGAGAATGTGGACAAGGTTGCCATATGTATATATATTTTCCTAGTGTTGTGTGATGCTTCCAGCACCTATGGCTCACCCCACTGGATACATAATTCAATTGGAGTGGGAAGTATTTATGTACGTGTGAAACGCTGCAGAATTGCTTTACCATGCATAGTTTTGGCGTGAGAATGATTTGGATCAGGCGGAGTCAAAGAGAGCCAGATAGGCTATATTTTACATTAATTACACCACAGAATGCACTTCCTCTTAGTTCTATTTCAGGAAGTAGTTTTTGTTCTCCGTTTTCAATTTGGCAGAACAAATTATGGGCTGATTGCCTGATAGGCAAAGTAACTAATCAAAAGTGCACCAGGATGAAGGATTGTTCATTGTTATTGATACTTAGTCCTGATTTGCATCACATTGCATTTTCCCTCTTGACTATTCTGTTATTACATATAAGAGTTTTGTTTGGGGCAATAAATTCTACTTATCTTTTGATATTATTAACTACTGTACAGAGGGGAAAATCTGAACAGGTATAGGTGCTACTCTTGTTTAGATAAATATCAAGTACATTCAATGATCCTCAACCCTATTTGATCAACAGATATCTTCTGTCCTTAGATTTAACCACACAGCAGAATTATAGCAGTTTGACACCACTTTAACTGCCATGGCTGAATGCTATAGAATATTGTGATTTGTGGTTTGTAGTGCCAAAGCTCTCTGACAGAGATGGCTAAATATCTCACCAAACCACAAATTGTAGAGTTCTATAGTATTGAACCATGGTAGTTCGAGTGGTGTCAAACTATGATATTCCTGCCATATGGGTACAGCCCAAATCAAAAGTGAGACAATAAAATAAAATAAAATAAGTAGGATTTAGAAGTGTTTAAAGGTAAAGGTTTCCCCTTGATATTAAGTCTAGTCGTGTCCGACTCTGGGGGTTGGTGCTCATCTCCATTTCTAAGCCTAAGAGCCGGCGTTGTCCGTAGACACCTCCAAGGTCATGTGGCTGGCATGACTGCATGGAGCGCCGTTACCTTCCCGGTAATACACGGTAACATTATGTAGTAATTACTGTATTTATGAATTTAGTACCAAAACATCACAATGTATTGAAAACATTGACTACAGAAACATTGAC
This sequence comes from Anolis carolinensis, assembly GCF_035594765.1. NCBI lineage: Eukaryota > Metazoa > Chordata > Lepidosauria > Squamata > Anolidae > Anolis > Anolis carolinensis. The sequence continues at coordinate 107,448,962 of NC_085846.1, read as the reverse complement.
TACTAAAAGGCAGATTGTGTTGGATAATACAGAATGTTGGATAAGCAAGACTCTACTGTAACCGATTCCTCATAGCATAAACTTTTGTGGACTATATAGACCATGTTATCAGATGCATCATTTTTCACGCATGGTGTCACTTTGCTGTCCCGGGGAAGTACATTTAGTACGGGGAAGGTATGTAGTCAGCTGCTAAAAGAACGCCCTTTTACAAGAAATTCTTCCTGTTCTTGCAGGAAAGTTCATCTATAAATCATGTCACATCTCCTTCATTTTCTCAGGCATGGCATGTTAATGACTCCCTTCATGCATTATGTCGATGTGCTGCCATTAAGTGGTAACTTACGCAGGTCTTCATTAGTTGCTAATTGGCAACAAATCGGTTATAGCTGTTATCACCAACACTGTAAGTTTAATCAATGCTTCAGTCAGGCTTTCAATCAAGGTCAGCACATTGAGAGAGGCCTCTATAAACCCAACTGATCTAGAGAAAAGCGTCTTGCCGTTCAGGTGTGGAGCAGGTTTGGTTTCCACCAGAGCTTGAAAGAGTTACTTTTTTTTTTTAACTATATGTCCCCCAGAGAACTAAGACTCCTTCTACATTCCCCTATATCCCAAGATCTGATCCTAGACTATCTGCTTCTCCCAGATTATCCCTCAGTGTAGACTTGGGCCCCATCCACAGTGCCATATAAAATCCAGATTATCTGCTTTGAACTAGATGATATGGCAGTGCAGACTCCTATAATCCTATTCAATTTAATCTCCAGCCAGGAACGGAGAGAGTTGTTAGGCAAAATACAGTACAGGGCACTTTAGATTTAATGATTATGTAGAAAAGAGTATTTTAGTATGTTTACTAAAGACATTCACTCTTCTATACAACCATTAAAGATACAGGACATCTGTCTTTTATTAGCCACTAAGACCCCTTCTACACTGCCATATAAAATCCAAGTAATCTGCTTTGAATTAGATTATATGGCAGTGTAGATTCATATAATCCAGTTCAAAGCAGATCATGTGGATGATCTGCTTTGATAATCTGGATTATATGGCAGTATAGAAGGAGCCAAAGACCCTTGTATAAACCCTGGGAGAACTGCCTTGTAGTTGATATTGCACTTTGTATAAGGCAACTTTCTCTGGGAGACATCATCTTGGTGACTTCTGGTGTCATACTGGTGTGTGTCTTACAAAAGCACAACCACTTTTGCACGAGTTCCTCCTGATGCCTTGCTTTTCTTCAGGCTGTGCAACAAGAACCGAATGCACAGCTCTGCCCCTTCCTTAATACAAGCAAGACGGGTTGTGTGTCAAGCTTTTTCACTTACTCCCAGACTTTCTGGTTCTTTTCCATAAAGTATAATAGATTATATTCTCTGTCCAACTAAAACAGAAATTAAGCTCCAACTGGAGATTCACATGCTGCATTCACATGGGCTTTTCTGGATGGATTTTTTTGCAAAAGTTGGGAACGTCTGTCTTTGTGTAGTCATTCTGCAAGATCTCAGTCACTTGTACTTTTCTGGTAAACAATCTCTGAACAGCTTTTAAAAATTGTGTCAGAAGTGAATTGAGAATATACTGCAAGTCACTTCTGGTGTGAGAGAATTGGCTGTCTGCTAGGAGGCTTCTCTCATGTCTAATGTCCCTGCACGGGAAGCTGAGGCTGACAGATGGGAGCTCACCCCGCCTCGCGGATTTGAACCACCAACCCTCAGTTCAGTTCAGCCAGCACAAGGGTTTAACCCATTGTGTTACTGCGGTTCCTTTCTGAGCAGCTGTTTTCTAGAGCGAAGGCACTGCGGAAGTGATAGTTCTACCTAAACCATTGATTTTTTATATCCTTCATTTTCTGTTGAAGGTTATGCACATCCAACTCTTGCAAATGGACTGGGAGATAATTGGGCTGTTGCACAAGGTACTTCACCCACCTTGGAATATGTTTGCGTTTTCATTGCTTGGAATTCAAATGAGCCCTTTGCTAATTTGGGATTCACAACCAGGGCTGGCAATATACTTTCTAATCTAGACTAATCTAACCTGTTCTTTTCTTCTTCTTCTTCTGACTTTGCAAGAAATCACCCACAATTAATACCATCACATATTTTGTAAAACATTTTATAGCTTAAAGACCAGAAACCAGAGGTACAAATGTCGTCTTACAAATATGAAAAGCCAGTCTGGTTACACTGGTTTATTTTTACGTCCTTAAAATGTACATTTTGTTTAAAAAAAAAAAGGAAGGAAGGAAGGAAGAAAAAAAGTCTCTTTCACTTCCATCATGATTTACTGAATTTGACATGTTAATGGGGAGAAAAAAGAAATGACAGAAAATCAAACAAATAATCATAATGACATTTCCTTCTGAGACAGCGTGGTTGAAAACCTGGCAGGCAATATTAAATTGAGTACATAACATACAAAGATAAAGCCTTTCTGAATTAATCATTATTGTCCTTGCTACTTTTTAAAAGCACTGAGGCATTTACAATAATGCTAATTCTAAAGAATAAGCTTTTGTACAAATTGGCAAAGTGGCATACAATGTCAGTGGTATCCTCTAAGTCAGTGACATATAGATTTGGTAGTACTTCATTATAATAGTCTGGTTGCTCAGCTGTGTCAAAGGTTAGAAAGAGATTGGCTTGATAAAAACTTGAACCTGAAAAGTTTGATTTTTTTTGATATAAGGTAAAGGCTTCCCCTTGACATTAAGTCTAGTCGTGTCCGACTCTGGGGGTTGGTGTGCATTTGCATTTGGAAGGCGAAGAGCCGGCGTTGTCAGTAGACACCTCCAAAGTCTGTGGCTGGCATGACTGCATGGAACGCCGTTACCTTCCAGCCGGAGCAGTACCTATTGATCTACTCACATTGGCATGTTTTTGAACTGCTAGGTTGGCAAGTTTAGCAGTTCAGCGGTTTAACCCTCATGGCCAGTGTGAATATAATGGTTGAAAAAATTATAGTCCATCCAAAGGAGCATTTGCAAGACAAGCTTGGATAAATCTGACCCTGTATGTGCTGCTTGAAACCCAAAACCAGGAGTTGAGAACTTATTCCTCAAGTGTGGTTTGGCTGCAACTCTCATCAGCCTTAGATAGCAAAGGATGGCGTGCTGAGAAGTAAAACCATGCCTAGAGAGATGTATTCTGTCCCTTTTAATAATCCTTACATTCATATATTTTAAAGTTACTGAAGAATATCCTCAATTAAGAAATCATTAACCTCCTGCCTGGGCTGTTGCTTCATTGGCACATTTGATCATAGAATCCTAGAGTTGGAAGAGACCTCACAGGCCATCCAGTCCAACCCCCTGCTAAGAAGCAGGAAAATTGCATTCAAAGCACCCCCGACAGATGGCCATTCAGGCTCTGTTTAAAAGCTTCCAAATAATGAGCCAACACCACACTCCAGGGCAGAGAGTTCCACTGCTGAACAACTCTCACACTTAAGAAGTTCTTCCTAATGTTCAAGTGGAATCTCCTTTCCGGTAGTTTGAAGCTATTGTCCCACATCCTAGTCTCCAGGGCAGCAGAAAACAAGCTTGTTCCCTCCTTCCTATGACTCTCCGTACATTTTCGGGAAATGCGTATTCCGTCACAATGGAGGGGGGGGGGGAACTAATTTTGTAGCTGCTGGTTAATATTCTACTAGCATATGCGCCACTCTGTTTTATGAGCGCGAGTCTCTTCTTTAATGTAATTCCTTTCTTTCAGTTCTATCAACCTTTTCCATCTTGGGCTGTCAAAGGGGGGGAAATGAAGACAGTGCCAATACTTTTCATGGTTGTGCAGAAAGGGAGATTTCAGCAGGTGCTGCCTATTCCTTGGTTGTGTGATAAGCAACACCTGCAGAAATTCCCTCCTCTAAGCTGAATTCTCTCCCATCGTTTAAAAGCATTGGGCATTTAGACATGATTGGGACTAACCCACACTGGCAAATAAATTAGAATATTCTGAGGAATAAAGCAGCCCAAAACAATCACACAACGAAACATCCAATTCAAAATCCAGTTCAATCCCCAGCTGGAGACTGTCATGTAATTATTAAGTGGCAGTAAAATGGTCACATTTATACAAAATAAACTTATTATTTATTGCATATTGCAAGCTTGGAATTGTAATTCAACATCTGAATGCAAACACTGTTTTTGTGTGTGTTTTTTCCCCTGTTGCTAATAACTCAGATTCAATTGACTGAGCTAATAAGACTGGATTTCCATGCCCTCTTACATTTCACTGTTTGTGTGTGTGTGTGTGTGTGTGAGGAGCACCTTGAGAAACTGCAAGTTGCTTCTGGTGTGAGAGAATTGGCGGTCTGCAAGGATATTGCTCAGGGGATGCTCCAATGTTTTGATGTTTTATCATCCCTGTGGAAGGCTCCTCTCATGTCCCCACATGGAGAGCTGGAGCTGACAGAAGGAACTTATCCGTGCTCTCCTCACATTCGAACTGGCAACCTTCAGGTCAGCAACCCAACCTTCAAGTCAGCAGTCTTGCCAGCACAAGGGTTTAACCCACTGCTCCACATTTCACTAGTGAAAATTGGGGAAACTGGTTGAGCAACATCAAAGTGTGGTCAAGAAGGCAAAGGTTATTACTAAGGACAAACAAGATAGGAGAGGCTACAGACATTTGCTTTTGTCTGGGTCTTTTGGGAAGGGCAAAACCCTGCTGCCCTTTCTCTCCTTCTTCCCTCTCTCTCTACTAGAGTTAATTGATTGCAAACTATTTTGGAATTTCAACTAAGTTTGAAGCAACTAAAGAAAACTGAAGAAAAGGGGAGACAACCGGAGGAAGAGATGGAAATTGGGCTATTTTAAAAGAAGGTTAAAACTGGGAAAACAGGATTAATTGGATCTTTCCTTGCCAAACACAACAATTGGAAAGTATGGAATTACTCAGCGTAGTGTAACAATATAGCCAAGTGACACAAAGGTGTTACGTTGTTCATTGATTTCACTGGAATCCGTGCTAAACCCTTGTGCTGCTGAACTGCTGACCTGAAGGTTGCCAGTTTGAATCTGCAGGATACGGTGAGCTCCTGCTGTTAGCCCTAGCTTCTGCCAACCTAGCAGTTTGAAAACATGCAAATGTGAGTAGATAAATAGGGAAAAGGCAAAAAGACACTCCAAGCAATAATGCAGGCCACACGACCAGGAGATGACAACGCAAGATCCTCAGCTTGGAAATGGAGAAGAGCATTTCCCACAAAGCCAGAGATGAGCACCGCCTCTAGAGCCGGAAATGAAAGAAGCAAGGTTGTTGTATGTCTTTTGGGCTGTGTGGCCATGTTGCAGAAGTATTCTCTCCTGACGTTTCACCCACATCTATGGCAGGCATCCTCAGAGGCTGTGAGGCATGGAGAAGCCTTTGCCTTTGTCTATAAATGTGTTTCATTGTAACAAAGCATTGAATATTTGCCTGTGTTTGTTTATATACTGTAATCCGCTCTGAGTCCCCTTGGGGAGAAGGGTGGAATATAAATAAAGTGTTGTTGTTGTTGTTATATTTTATGACACAGCAAACAAGATAGATATGCTGGATTTTGTATCACAAAATCACAAGTCGAACACTTCCCAAGTGTCTAGGACTGTGTGATGTATTTTTGGATGATGCGTGCAGATCCCAGGGTGGCTTATTATTGTTATTATTATTATTATTATTATTGTTGTTGTTGTTGTTGTTGGATGGATCCAGGCTAAATCAATGCGATTTGGGTCTCACTGAGATAAACTGGATTACAATTAGCCCTCTCCTTTTGTAGGATTTTCAGTGAGAACTGGAAATAACTTTGGCTCCACACTCTCCAAAACAGTAGCCTCCACAAAATCTGAGACAAATGAGTCAGATAGAGTGCCAGTGCTAAGTTCTACAGGATGTTACTATGCAAATTAAAGGTCAAATCATAGTGCTTTAACTGTGCAGTGTGGAAGGGTCCCAAGTGTGCATGGAAGCTTTACTCACATCCATTCTACCAGTTCCGTGTATTTCTTAAATCGAACTTCTTCCCTTAAAAGATATGTCACACTTGGGTGCTAATGTTTTGAGTGGTGAAAATAGGCACATGAAATGTGACTATTTTGCTAAGATACCTGGGGAAATGTCTAAATACAATATTATGCGAGTCTCCTCAATTTGAAAGATGAGATCTTGAATCTGTTCCCTAGCTGGACTGAAATGTGAATACTTTTTAAAAAGGCTCCATGCTGTTTGCTGCCTATAGCGTTCTAACACTTCAGTTTATGAGGTTTAAAAAAGGCTCTTGTGGAAAAGAGCAACATCCTCATTTATTATTTAGAGAGAGCTGGTCATAGGCGACAACAGAAGTAAACACAGGCATGCTCCCTTCTTTTAAGATTGTAGGCATGGCATGCTGATATTTATAAGAACCCGTCAGTTTCATGTCTTTCCCTTTGCAATGGCTTGGTAAGGACAGGAGGTTAAAATTAAAAAGTCCCTTTCGGTTTATGCCTTTTATGGTAATTAAGAAGAGATCATGTCAGGCTTTTTCCTCTTCTCTTTTGGCCTTCTTAGGTCCGAACATTTAGACTGTAGCATACAGATATAAAGTGGTATTATGGTAAAAGTATTTACACAGCCCATTGAGTTTGAGCAATATTTATAATTACTTGTACTAAACATTCAGTGGCAAACAGATCGTTATGAAAAATTAAGAACATTTTTGAGAAGAAAAAATTACATGAAAGTAATTCTTTGTCACAAGCTTGAGAATGACTGATGTGGATTACGCACGCCACACACACAACACCTCTCCGAATTAATGCTCTGGGAAGAGCTGTTTGCGCTTGATGTGTCGTAACACATCCATTCATCTCTCTTCTATCCATTTACTTTAAATGTTGCAAACTGATGGAGTTTGAAAGGGGGAAATGAAATAATTAAAAAGAAAGGGTGTCAGAAATGCTATACTGCAGGTTGACCCTTTTTTATTGTATCAGAAGTGACTTGAGAACATACTGCAAGTCGTTTCTGGTGTGAGAGACTTGGCCGTCTACAGAGACATTGCCCAGGGGATGCCTGGATGTGATAGCTGGGAGGCTTCTATCGTGTCCCCACAAGCTAGAGCTAACAGACAGGAGCTTACCCCCGTCTCGAGGATTTGAACCGGCAACCTTTAGGTCAGCAACCCAACCTTCAGGTCAGCAGTTCAGCCGGCACAAGTGTTTAACCCATTGCGCCACTTTTGCTCCTCCTTCACTGGCTGACACTATGATTTGTTTTTAATAGGAAATGTCATGGTATCTCACCATGGCTTTCCAATGTAGCAAAAGAGGAAGCCGGATCCAAAATCCCAGATATACCAAAGCTAGGAACTTCCAACTAACATAACCATTTTGCTTCTGCAAGCAGTTGCAGTGGTTTGTCAAGAAATTGATCCTAACTGGTTCTGTTGTTGCTCAAAGTCAAAGCAAATTTGCAGTGTATATTCTGTGTTTTTACTCCAAAGGAAGAGCATGCTGTTCAGATCCAGATCTGGACTATTCATATGTGTGGGAGAGGTTATTTTCTTCAGTCCTCTAAATTTACTAAACCCATCCCACGGGTTAAAAAGGTGATGAAATCTTCAATGGGTGCCAATGGCATTTGTCCCTCTTTTGAAAACTGCAGCAGGAAGTCAAGAGTTGTTACCACCAATGGAGAGATGAGGTCACAAAAACTCTATTGTTCTTTTACTGCACAACGTTGTGCACTACTGACTGCACGTTGTTCTGCTTTTGTGCAATCCCAAGCTCTTTACATTCAGAGTGACCGTCCATTAATGAGCATTCAGACCCTTATGGCCCGAATGAGGTTATCCAATGAAAACATTAACAATTCTAGACAAATAATTTCTTCTTCACTCATAATGTAATAGCTTGTACTTCGGTGGTCATGGCCAACAGAAGAAGTAGCTTTACATGGATTTAGACCAGGCATGGACAAACTTTGGCCCTCCAGGTGTTTTGGACTTCAACTCCCACAATTCCTAACAGCCGGTAGGGTCAACACCTGGAGGGCCAAAGTTTGCCCATGACCAATTTAGACAAATTTAAGAGAACTACACAGATTCCCATAGTTTGCTTCTGTAGGAAGGAAACACAACTAGATATGGTCTAATCTTCTGGGTCTCTTCTCACGTTCTTCATCCAGTAAATCCCAACTGTTTTCATGCTGAATTTGACAGACATCAGCTTGCCTAGATGCCAGATCATCCATCCAAATGGCATCAATGGGTGATCTTTCTTATGTTCCAAAGATGAATCCTTGCCTTGAAATCAAGTTCTAGGGTTAAGCTCAAAGGATACCTTACGCTGTGTTAGGCCACTGCCCAATCCTGACAAGCCAATAGAACAAGGTACAAAATTCTGCCAAGTTAGAAAACATCGCGTTGACTGGGCTCCAGTGATATGCTCCATTGTCTTTTTTTTTTTTTCCTAGGCCGCCAAATGGCTTATATCACTGAGGTTTCTGTCTGGAGAGAAAACTGTGTTGCTGAACTGCGATGCAAGTGAGAGATGCTTTCTGATCCGTTTCGGGAAATCGAAGAGCTATGAAGTCTGTAATCTCGGCCCATTCTTTGGTTCAAGCACCAGCTCCGCCATTTTCTCTTCACTTCGCCTTGTACCTAAATGTTAAAAAAAACAATTAAATATGCAGTATTAGCATTTTGTATGTACAATGGTGGGAGCAACAGGAAACTCAAAGATACTAACAATATCTGGTGGATGAATGCCTCAGTGGGGATATGTGTGTATAATCCATTCTCAAAATCTAGATAGGAGAATAAAAATGCGTATCACCCCTCGACTTGTATGTTATGACTGCCCATTACTTTTCCTGAAACATAGGAGAACAGGATTATATTGAATATAGGTGCTTCAGGGACTGGTTCATCTGGATTTGAAGCAATGAGGGATGACCTATCTTGCCTAAGGCTTTCCCAAGCCACTTATGTGATCTGCCCCTCATTACCAGCCAACAACTCAAAGAAGGAGTCAAAAGAGCCTATTCAGCCGACTGACAAAGAATGAGCTCCTCATAGTCCCACTTGAAATGACTCTTCACCTCTACTTTAAGAAGCCTAGGTCTGAATCTCAGATTTTCCACATACAGTTTGAATATTTCTCTTATCCAAAATGCTTAGGTAAAAGTAAAGGTTTTCCCCTGACACTAAGTCTAGTCGTGTTCGACTCTAGGGGTTGGTGCTCATCTCCATTTCTAAGCTGAAGAGCCGGCGTTGTCTGTAGACATCTCCATGGTCATGTGGCCAGCATGACTGCATGGAGCATCGTTACCTTCCCATCGGAGCGGCACCTATTGATCTACTCACATTTGCACGTTTTTGAACTGCTAGGTTGGCAATGCTGAGGCTAACAGCGGGAGCTCACTCTGCTCCCTGGATTCGAACCGCCAACATTTCGGTTAGCAAATTCAGCAGCTCAGCAGTTTAACCCGCTGCGCCACCAGGGGCTCCCAAATGCTTAGGACAGAAATATTCTGTATTTTAGAATTCTTGAAGATATCTTGAAGATGGGACCAAAGTCTAAACAAGAAATTAATTTATGTTTCATATATACCTTCTAACACACAGCCTGAAGGCCATTTTATTCATTGTGTCTTAAATAATTTTGGGCATGAAACAAAATGTATGTCTATTGAACCACCATAAAGCAAAGGTTTCAATTTCTCAGCCACACACGTGGACAATTTTGGAGCATTTAAGAACCTCGGCTCGGGCTGTGGCGCAGGCTGGAGAGCAGCTGCATGAATCACTGCAATGAATTACTCTGACCAGGAGGTCATGAGTTCGAGGCCCGCTCGGAGCCATGTTTGTCTTGTCTTTGTTCGATGTTAAAAGGCATTGAATGTTTGCCTATATGTGTAATGTGATCCGCCCTGAGTCCCCTTCGGGGTGAGAAGGGCGGAATATAAATGCTGTAAATAAATAAATAAATAAACCTGCAGTTCTGAATAAAGGGCTCTTAATCCAAATAAACTATCTCCTTTGGCACTGTGCTCCAGTGCCCTTCCCCATAATAGCACAAGAACATAAAAATGAACTCACTTCACTGTTCAGAAAGCAATACAGGACTGCAACAACCAGGCCCTGTTAGGAGAAGAATATTAATGAATTAAAGGATATTCATCAACTGTAATTATTGGGCAGGGTGGGGAAGAGAAACGCGTAAACATGTTACCTGAAATGATCCCACACATAATTCAAAAACAATCTGGTATCGACTGCCAACAGGAAAGACTGCACACACCGTGTAGTGAACTCCAAAGAGTGGAATGAGCAATAGTGTTGACTTTGTAAGTCTCCTTTAAAAACAATGACACACACAAATTGGTTAGGATGAAGTGAAGCTTAATGGATTTCCCCAAAATAACTATGTTGCCCAAATAAGTCCAGGGCACTCACTTGTATTGGCATTGGTCATTGCCTCCAATATCTGGTGATCTCAGTTTTTGTAATAATATTCTTATGATGCTAATGAAAAGCATAAAATTCACCTGAAATGAAGCAATACGTAAATCAATAATTCAACAAAACTCTTTTATTTGTAATTCAAAGCACCCACTATTAACTCAAGCCATATAGCTATACAGTAGACCCCTCATATCTATTGGACTGAGTTACAGGACTCCCTATAAATACCCAAATTCATGGATACTCAGGTTCCATGATAAACAATGCTATAGTAAAATGATGTTCCTCATATATAAAGTGGCAAACACAAGATTTACTTGAGTGCTGTGTGTTTTCCAGGTTATGTTCTAGCAGCAAATGGAGCCTCTGTGATTTGAAATTAAAGCACGATATATCCAAGGTACAAAGTTTCCCTGAGTATTTTGGCACATAAGCACTTCTTTCTCATAGCAAAAGCAATTAAATAACCATTTTCTTCTGTTTTATGATAACCAAACCAGTGTAAGCAGATTAAAAAAATAAATATATTTGCAGCTATACAGTTGCAAAACAACAACTTCACAGAAGCAGAACATAAGCAAAGCGATAAGAAGAAGTTGTTGTATTTCATTGTGTCAAGTGCTGAGGACTGGCTTGAGGTCCTGGGGAGGTGATAAACCTAATAGGAAGCCAAGAAGGCCAAAATGGGAAGAGGATTAGAACATCCTGAACTGATGATAAAAGCATCCAAAATAATGTGTTCAGTTTGAGAGTACTGCCAAAGACAGTGTATTGTAACTCACTATCCAAAGGAAAGGAAAGAAGAGAATGAGATTGAGTTAAAGTTTATTGTTGTGTGGACAGACTTCACACTGGAAGGATCTAGTTTAGTTGTTTCTAAGTCAAAACATGCACTTTAAAATTAATGCTTAATGTTAATAAAGAGGGAGAATAAAGAGGGACAGTGACATGCTGAAACATGTCTAGAAGGAGGTGACTAAAATGACCAAAGGTCTGGAAACTATGAATCCCTAATGAGAAGTGGCTTAAAATGCTGGGCATGTTTAGCCATGTATAAATATCTGAAAGGACGTCATAAGGAAGAAGGAGAAGGATTGTTTTCTGTTGTCCTGGAGACTTGGGAACAACGGGTTCAAATTATAGAAGAGGAGATTCCACCTGAATATTAGGAAGAACTTTCTGATTCTAAGAAGAGTTGTTCAACAGTGGAACTCACTGCCTCAGAGTGCAGTGCAAGGTTCTTCTTTGGAGACTTTCAAAGAGAGGCTGGATGACCATCTGTCAGGTTTTAATTGTGCTTTCCTTACATGGCAGGGGGTTCGACTAGATGGCCAATGTGGTCTTTTCCAATTCTATGAGTCTATGATTCTTGGGGAGTTGTAGTTTTACAGGTTTTTAGCCTTCTCAGGGCCCCCCGGTGGCGTAGCAGATTAAACCACTGAGCTGCTGAACTTGCTGACTGAAAGGTTGGCAGTTCAAATCCAGGGAGCGGGGTGTGCTCCCACTGTTAGGCCCAGCTTCTGCCAACCTAGTAGTGCAAAAACATGCACATGTGAGCAGATCAATAGGTACCTCTCCGGCAGGAAGGCAACGATGCTCCATACAGCTATGCTGGCCACATGACCTTGGAGGTGTCTATGGACAACGCCAGCTCTTCAGCTTGGAAATGAAGATGAGCACCAACCCCCAGAGTCAGACACAACTAGACTTAATGTCAGGGGAAACCTTTACCTTCTCTGCCATAGAGTAATGGTGCCTTGCCAAATGCCAGGACTCCATAGCATCAAGCCATGGCAGTAAGAGTGATGCCAATTTGCATTAATTTTACAGTGTAGATTCCCACTAACTAACTAACAAACAAACAAGGAAACAAAGAAGAACCCGCCAATGTGAAGTCTGTCCACCTCAGGTGTAGGTGCAGTCTAGATCTGCATTAGGAATTAGCCAGCCAGGCATTTGGGACTGGAAGGCATAGAGAAACTGCTACTACTGCTCTTCTTGTTGCTGTTTTTAGGACTAGTTGGGAATTTAGAAATGTACGTCATCAGCCGGCATATCAATAGGCAACAGTAGCAGATTGCTGCTATGTTGGTGTGGCAATGCATCTGGTCCATGTTTTAGTCCAGACTTTAAAGGAGCATCCAAGATGTTGAATGCTGTCAACCAAGTAGGTCTAGATCAGAATCTTGGAAAGCTGTAAAGTAAATCCTGAAATGGAATCACCACCATAATGGCATGGAAGCCACCAGTCACTACTAATGGATTTTTTTGTGTCAGGAGTGATTTGAGAAACTGCAAGTCGCTTCTGGTGTGAGAGAATTGGCCATCTGCAAGGATGTTGCCCAGAGGACAACTGGATGTTTGATGTTTTACCATCCTTTTGGGAGGCTTCTCTCAGCTGGAGCTGACAGAGAGAGCTCATCCACTCTCCCCAGATTCAAACTGCTGACCTGTCAGTCAGCAGTCCGGCTGGCACAACCTATTGCACCACTGGGGGCTCCTTATTAATGGATTATGATGATGTTGGTGATGGTGATACACTCTGCCCATATTTATAAGGATTGAAACTGCTGTGCAAAACTGCAGCATCAACACGGTATTTATCTTTACCATTGAGTTTACTTACCAAAATGGAAATTAGAATTGGTAGCCTTATGATCCACCAAGGACCGTTGGACTCATTTGTATCCCAGCAACTATTAGGAAGGAGGAAATACAGAGAATATTACTATGCATTCCACAAGAGCAAGAACATGGAAAAAAAGAAGTGGATGGGGGAATACTATCATTAAGTATACACATTAATTAGTTTACTATGTTTTCTATTAAATGAGTGTTCTGCAAATATCCATTGAATTGAATTGTCCAGGATTTAACCCGGAACCTCTTGCATGAAAAAATATATATATTGCTGAGTACTGGACCCTACCAAATGTATGCATTTGTCTTCTGCCTCTTCCCCTCCATCCAATATCACTGTACCCCTGGAGTGGGGATACATTCGTATTAAATTCTGTATGTTGAAGAAGGGTAGCAAGTCCAGGATCTGGACATGGGGTAATCACAAAAGGACCTTTTGTAGGAAATTGTGGAACCACAAACTTTACTCTTTGTTTGGCACATACCCAGTATCTTCTATATAGATCCTAGAAACTATCCACATGATGGTGAAAACTGTAGGGATTCCTAGAAGAAAAAAGACATCGGAGCAGAGAGAGAGAAAAAGAACACACATGAAATATGTACCTCAGTGAAGTCACTGATGTTGCAATGCAAAATCGATTATGCAATGTGAGAATTAAATGTAAGAAAAATATAAGGAAAACATTGAAAACATCAGGATGAAATAACACACACTGTTGTTTAGAGCCAAACTAGATGCTTGGCAGAGAAGCTTTTTCTAAGCACTCTGATCCTCTCTTCTTCTTCCTCTTCCTCTCCTTGTGTCCTTTGCCATCGTCAATATTCTAACCTGGACACATGCTCTCAGCTATGTGGAGAGGAGGGGTGCTAATGGCAGGAGACCCATGTCCCATACAACCACTGTTTGCTTGCTTGCGGACTAATTTATACCACATTAGACATATCTTGCTAGTGACTGCTACAACACAACATGAATTTGCGTTATACAATCGACAGTGGAGGTACCAGACAATGAACTTGGGACTTTCTCCAGGCAGTGCATGCACTCTGCCATTGAACTATGGCTTCTCCAATCTTTGTTTCCAAAACACACTTTACCATACCCATAGGTTCTCTTTCAGAACATAGTGCCCCAAAATTTTGGCAGTGAACTGACACTCACACTCACATATACACTGCATTATAGGCTGTCCATTTGGAGAATCCAGGCCAGCTGTATCTTAACAAGTGACTCACAAAGCCAAATACCTTCCACTATAGGCTAGATATGTGTTTCTCAACCTGGCGTCAGGCTCCCTGTGGGGGTTGCGAGGGGACATCAAATGGGTCACCAAAGAGCATCAGAAAACACATCTTCAATAGAGAATGCTGAAGATCTCTCTGTCTGTTTGGCCCAATTCTATCATTGGTGGGGTTCAAGGCGCTTTTTGATTTTAGGTGAACAATAAATCCCAGCAACTATAACTCCCAAATGTCAAGGTCTATTTTCCCCAAACTCCATCAGTGGTCACATTTGGGCATATTGAGTATTCGTGCCAAGTTCCATCATTGTTTGAGTCCATAGTGCTCTCTGGATGTAAGTGAACTACAACTCTGAAACTCAAGGTAATGCCCACCAAACCCTTTCCAGTGTTTTCTGTTGGTCATGTGAGTCCTGTGTGCCAGGTTTGGTTCAATTCTATCATTGGTAGAGTTCAGAATGCTCTTTGATTGTAGGTTAACTATAAATCCCAGCAACTACAACTCCCAAATGGCAAAATCATTCCACCCCCCCCCCCCCAAATCCCACCAGTATTCAAATTTGGGTATCGGGTATTTGTGCCAAATTTGGTCCAGTGAATGAAAATACATCCTGCATATCAGATATTTACATTACGATTCAAAACTGTAGCAAAATGACAGTTATGAAGTAGCAACGAAAATAATTTTAAGGTTGGGGGTCACCACAACATGAGGAACTGTATTAAGGGGTCGCGGCATTAGGAAGGTTGAGAACCACTGGGCTAGATCCATCTTTTTAACTGTCTGCCTTCCATCTATCTGTCGGACTAGCTATCTATCTGTATATACCTGGAATAGCAGATGTGCCATGTTCTATTACAGGAACATGATAAGACCGTTTAGCTTCAAGTTTAAGAAGTCTAACCCAGCAGCTAGCACACAGTTTAAAATAATTACTTTATTTTGGATTATAATTCTCAGAGCTCCCCAAACAGCATGGCTAGCAAGGTTTTGAGAACTCTAATCCCAGAACAATATCTGTCAAGGACCACATTTAATAGCGACAACAAGAAATAAAAGGTTATATTGATCTTCTTACCCCATCCAATAAGGAGATATATGGTGAAGTGTCTGTTGTGAGAAACTATTACCAAGAGGAGGATGTGGAGAAAAATTCCTTCAACTAAGAGCCAATAAAAGTTGGCCATTACGCAGTACTGGAAAAATACCAAGCTAGCCTTGCAGCCGACCTGGAAAGTTATAACCAAAGATGAAACATTTGCTCAAAATAGTTGTAACACAGTAAATGGTGTCCTTTGTTGAAAATATTTTTGATAGATACAAGCTCTGACATGAGGGACTCGCTTTCCTCTGAACTTTTCTATTGGTAACCTCAAAGGGCCTTTTTATTGTTCAAACTTAATTCAAAATGCAACTTTATGCAGAAAAAAGCTTGAATTAAAAAAAATCACAAATGCTCCATAAACACATACCGAGGATGATTTATTAGGTAGTTCCCTCCTAGGTCTTAGTGTGTGTATGTACATATATAACTCTTTATCTTCCTTGTTGCTTTTCAAGGCAATGCGTTCCAAGAATAAAAATACCCCGTCGCTGTGATTGAGTTGGAACAAGGAGACAATATTCAAGACCACCACTTAACCAGAAGTAATTTGGTTTAGGAAACATGCTGCCATCACTTTTTAAAGCTAGTTTATTCTAGAGAGCTGTGCCAACAGCAAAAAATAGATCAGTGGAATGCACAACTGCAAGAATAGGCTGAAAGCACATTCTGACTCTTATGTAACCAGGCTGGGGTCAGCGAAACAACTCTTTGCTGCAGATATTACATCACCTGGACCACACGGCAGCCTATTGATTTATACCATTTAGACTACAGTGGTAACAGCAGTTTGGGCACATACTCAGAAAAAGTACAGCATCTCTTTGTAAATCAGCCAAAAATAGAAAAAAAATAAGAATAATCTTTCTCATCTCCTGCAAGTTCATCAGCCTGAATTTGTGAAATGAAACTGGATGTCAGTTCCTGAACATCTCTGTCACAGAATATCTTTGTTGGAGGATGACAAAAGCAGTCAAATTTAATTAAGGAGCAAAAAAAACCCTCTGGACGTTCCAAGCAGTGAACATTCTCACCTCTAACAAAAGATACAGCGTTTCATCCAAGGAACAGAAAAAAAGACTTTGGTATCAGGTTTGTACAGAAGGTATCCAATTACACATGAAGCTGTATTACACTGCTAGATCATTTATCTCAGATATACTACTCTGTTCTTGGGATGGTATATGTAATCACTACTTGAAGTGCTACATGAGATCTTTCTTTCTGTCTTTCTTTCTTTTCGTTGTTGTAAGAACTAACACATTCTCAACTTTGCATTTACTATTCTACAGCTCATTATATGGTGTTTGCAGCCCAACCCCATGCATATATTCTCTAAAGAACATTCATTTGAGTTTAACAAAGTTCACTCCAAGTAAAATCATAATGCTTTAATCACTAAATCTGAAAAATCTTACAACTGACAACATGTACTCTAAGTTAGCAAAAATTCATACTTGTATCTTTTTACAAATAGTACAAAAGCAAATGTCACATTTCATCTTCTACACATTGAGCACACTCAGTGCTAGTATCACTCATCACTGCATATTTGTTACAAATATTGAGGCAGAGAGTGCTGTCCAATTGTGTGGAGAGAAACTTGAACTCAGGTTCCGATCCCACTCTGCACATCTCTACTCCCATCTCACCTTTTTATGTGTTGAGTTCTGATCTGTTCCATCTTTTGACAGCTTGCCTCATCCTACCAGCTCAATTATCTTTCCTCCATCCTCACATTGCTCCTATGCAGTCCCAGAGTATGGGTTGCATCTGATCAAAATAGTCAGCCAGTGGAGCATAAACTGTTCTGGTCAATCCTGCCCTGGAGTTTTGGGAACCCTCTGAATTGACATTTTGGGACACAGCGGGAGGGAAGCATCCCTTGACTGGAAATCTGCTTATGCAGCATTGGATGGAGCATGGCCCACCTCATATCATTATAAATACACAAGAGAAAAATGTAGGAGACATTTTAAGAACATTGCCATTAATGCAACTGCATTTACTTACCCAAGTTGGGTGATCCTCTGAGCACTTAATTGTATCAGAATTGGAATAGAGGATATCATCCTTAATGAAGATAGACACTGCTTTAAGGATGAAAGACAGGAACAAATTCAAATGTATGTAGTTCCGTGTGCAGTGAAGTTTCCTATGTATGGAAAGAAAAGAGACTGTAGTACCTGAAAACAAAGGACGGGTGAATAAAGGAGAACAATGCCGAGCTCCTCTCTTAGAAGGAGCAAGATGGGCCCTGGCGAAATCTGTTTCCAAAGTCTTATGTAAATCTTGAGATGTGAATTAAGATAACAGTGATAACGTGCTAATGGTAAAAAAAGAAACCAATTACACCTAAAGCTATGCATGTGCTGTTTATCAATGCTGAAAAATTTCAGGCAGACAGTGCTCATTCTGGATCCAAATACCTCATTTCTTTTGAATGAGATATTTGAAAGCTTTGACATTTCTGGTAAACATGATGGCCAAAGCATGAGGGATGTATCCAGTTTGTGGTTGCATAAGCAGAGTCCCACAAATGTAACCATTTCATATGGAGATAGATTAAATCGAGATATTGAGATTTATCTACATATTGACTCTCCACCCAACCATTTATTGAAAGGGTCTACTCCAATGGAAACTAGCTGTGTAGTTACACAGTCTTGGATGGGGTATATCTATTCATTAGTGCCTTCAATGTACTATTTTTGTCACTCGAATTACGAAAACAATCAGGGTGCATTCCCCATTACACAATGGGACAATAAGCTGGGACAAAGGAAGCAACACAATTAGTGCTGAAATTCAACAGAACGGTAATCTATCACAGTCACCGTGTAACTACATGAGTACAGATTTACACTATGAAAGCATGATGAAAGATTTTGGCCACAGTGTAAAGAAATATATGGATTATGTGCAGATACAAGCACAGCTGATGATAAAATCATACAAGGGTAGATGAAGGTTCTGTGCAATTCAACTACATGAAACACGTTCTGAGAAAGTAATACCAGATTGCATTCAGCTGCTACTATTGCTAGTTTTAAAACTTCTAGTATGACTACTTGTATTGGTGTGTTATTATTCCGGTATTTGACTATATGGTGCAAGTTATCTTGGATTAATATATTACAATTGTATTCATTACCAGCCATATTTTTCCTTTGATAGATATTTTAAAAACAACCCCTTCCATTTTTAACCAAACTTACCTAAAAAGGCAAAGAATGATGCTTCCCGTAGTCAGAGCAACTAGAGATACACTATATCCAAAGGTGTATATTGCTTTTACCAGAACATAGAAAATCTATGGGAAAAAAACATTAACCCAACCGTTACTATAAGAGGTCACAGATAAATAATTTACTTGTGAGACATTATTTTACATAATGCTCCAAAATTATGCATAGAATGGCATCTAAACCTCTCCGGTGTAGAATCAGTGCCTGGAAGATCCATGCATCTTCTTCAGATCTTGTGATCTAGAGAAGATGCAGAGATGATGGATAAGGAAGAGAAAAGGTCCTGATTATATCCAGCTGTTGTAATCTCTCCCCATGTTAATGAAGGAATGGATCGCGCATGTTCTTCAAGCTGGACCATCTTAAAATATTTCTATACTTTATGCAAAGGATATGATGGTGCTTCTTGCTGTTCCACATTTGCAGAATCTAACTAGATCACAAATTTGACCTTCCTTAAACAAGGGCAAAGAGAGGTCACAGCTGAGTCGGCAGTCTTTATAAACAGAGTTGCTAAAACCGTGGGTGTGAACCTTCCTTTTTTGGCATATTGATCTGCAACGCTTTCTTAAGTGTGTAAGACTTCGTCATGTACGTGGCCCGATGTACATGCATTTCTACTACGGCATCTCCTCTTTCAAAAAATGAACCCAGTCATGTAGAAAAAGAATCTGTGCGGCTTTCTATTAATATGCTTGCTGGATATAACAGGCTAAAGTTAGCTTGCTTGCATTTTGTTTGACAGGGCATTCTTTCCACTTCAGAGCATATTTCTCACTTCGGTTTAGCAGGACAAAAAAAAGTGCTAGCCAAAAGGTTAACATGCTGCTGCAAGGGGGGGGGGGTCTACGGTGCCTTTGTAATCCCATTGTAATTTAAGATGCATCTCTTTGGACTGAGGTGTTGAGTCTGGCATTTGCATTGCATTTGCACACTTGGAATCGGCTGATATTCAAACTCAAACATAAGAACACAAGGAGAGGACATTTGAATCAGAACAAAGATCCATCTAACTCTGTCTCTTGCTTGGCACATTTGCTGGCCAAGAAGCCCTTCAAACAGGATGGGGAACCTTTGCCATTTCAGATATCGGTGCCATTGGTCTAGGGTGGAGAATGCAGATAGGAGCTGGAATTTAAAAACATCTGGAGGGTGAGCTCTGTTTTAAAAGCATTGCTACTACTATAGCTATATGTCTCTGGCAACTGATATTCGGTGATACACCAATTCAAGACTGCGCTAATTTTTCTAAATAAATAGCAGCTATTTTTTAACCATGTCAGAAGTGATTTGAGAACATACTGCAAGTCGCTTCTGGTGTGAGAGAGTTGGCTGACTAAAGAGATGTTACCCAGGGGATGCCATATGTGTTACCATCCTGCTGGGAGGCATCTCTCATGCGCCTGCAAGCTAGAGCTGACAGATGGGAACTCATCCCATCTCACAGATTTGAACCGGCAACCTTCAGGTCAGCAGCCCAGCCGGCACAAGGATTTAATCCATTGCCACACTGCAGCTCCTCATAGCAGCCATCCATCTGCCTTCTATTTATTTGTCAAATCCCCTTCCAAAGCCACCCAAACTACAAGGCATCACAACATAATGTGGGCCGTAAACTCAATGAGTTAATCATGCCTTGTCTAAAGAAGTTCTTTCTTTTGTCTGCCTGGAATCTACTGTCAGTTTCATTGGATGGCTCCCAAGTTCTTAATAGGCTGAACCAGCAGCGTGATGAACAATTCTTATAATCTATTCATTTTGTCATCCGAAAACTGAGTGCTAAGGGAGGCAAAATGTTGATTTACAGGAACCCTTGGCAACAAGTGTTGTGGGTCCAGATAACGAAGCAGAAAATGCAGCATATGCCTCTCCATCCTCAGGTTTCCAGAAGCTGGTGCCTCCAATCTCTATTGCTTTTGTGTTAGACCACCTTTTGGGATGTGCAGTATTCAAAAACATAGTGTGATATGCACCATTGAGCATAGCTGACTGGTTATATTACTGTTGGGATTTTCTGGGTTAGGGAAAACTACCAAAAAATAGAAGAGCATCCAAAAATATGCAAAAGCAGGATACTTATAGTTGAGCATTCAGCTCACAGCAAGCAGAGCGTGAAGTGCCATGTGGCTGTAAAAGCTTTAGAGGCTCTAAATTACAAAAGGTTTATTTACAAAACAATAATAACTACATTTCTTAATAGTAAATAACTGGGTCCTAGCTACTTTAAACTCCAGCTCTTCTAGGATTCAAAGAGAGGGGAAAATCTCCAAGCACTACATCTCTCCTGACACACAAGCAGAGAGAGATCTCAGTACACACAGCTCACACAAAGATGAAAAGTAGAACTCAAAGACAAAAGGCATGCAAAGTATTAATTCTACAAAATCAATGAGAATGAGAGCAGAAACAAAGAGGAGAGATGAAATAGATACATTCCAGCTGTCATTCAGGAGATGAGAGGGAGGGATTTCCCTCAGCCTATTCTAAGCTAACTAACTCTTCCTCATTGAGGACTGCAAACTTAGGCAGAGTGCGCTTGAACTCCAACAATCACAGGGGGGAATGGAGATACCAAAAATGGGGAATAAATCATGGAGGTTTGTCTTGTTTGGGGAGATTTGCGACAGAGATTAAGAAGGTTCTAGCAATTCCATTCCAAAAGTAAATGGAGAGAAAAAAGTGGTTGGTATGTGTGGTGTGTAAA